>NC_045767.1:125878989-126182020 GCF_008692025.1 Phocoena sinus | reverse complement strand
AATTTATCAGATATCTTATACGTGGCAGGCATGTTCTGAGCCAAACATGTCTAAGCCCTGTGACAACTCTGTCATCTGTTTCCCAGATGAAGAAACTGAGGCTCAAATTAGTACAAGATTAAAATTCAGGTTTGTGCGGCTCCAAAGCTCATGCGTGTTGTACTCTGTGGTGCTAAAGGTCTGGTTCTTTCCGAACAAAAAGTGGTCATTGGAAAAAAAATAGAAGGTTTTACTCTTTTTTTCTGATGTGAACAGAGGAAGTGGTTATTAGTTCTAAGCCTCCCCCAGTTATTTTCACTGATGCTGCTGTCCTGCAGAGAGCTTTCCCATACAGAGTAACCATAAAGTACCACAGCCCGCGGGAAACCTGAGAAGGAGCTACAGCCTTCCTGTAAGCAACAGACGGTTACTGTTTAAATGAGGCTAAACTCTGGATCTCATCGATGAAGTGATTTTAGGTTTTTGCCAGGTGGGTGGGTTTGGAGGGTTACTCAAGGGAACCAAGCTAGTAACAAGGTTTAGGAGGAGAAAAAGGAAGAAGAAGTAAACAAACCAAATTTGTAGCTTTTTTCTCTCTTATATACTCTTCAGTCACAGTCACGTGGAAGGTTGTATTTTTCTGCCCCCTCCTTACCCCAAATAGAGGAGGAGGGATGAAGGGAGGGCATGGCAGGCTGTTGAAATTTGTAGTGTGTTGGCGTCTAGCAAGTGAGTTTTGCTGTGGGGTAAGTCCTGTGGCTTGTTTTCTGCCTTCTTGAATAGAGCCTTTCCATCTTTGCCAAGCCTGCAGTTAATGTGGTCAAGGGATTTATTATGAAATGTACTAAATCTTGGCATGGAGCTAATTGCATATAACAAGAAGCGTGTTAGAGGCTTGGACCTGAGAAGTGATACATGCAAAAAGCATTCTCTTATGCTGCTGAAAGAGGTTTTGTGTAGGGGAATGTCTGCATGTCTGCGCTTATTGCTAATGAGGTAACCCGTCACCCAAAGCATATTTCTGAGTTACTTGTTAAAATAAATGCAGAGTTCTCTCTCTCTCTCTTTCTCTGAAATTTACCAACAATTGGCAATTGAAGAATGAATATTTATTTACTAACTCCAACTCTACTTCTAAAACTCTTACTATACCATAAAAATACATTAATGGAAGTTTAAAGTACATAATTACAAGTTAGAATAATCCTTATGTAAAGATATAAAAGGCAGCCAGAGAGCTATTGTATTAACTCAAGCTGCCATTAACAAAATACCATAGAGTTGGTGGCTGAAACAACAGAAATTTATTTTCTCATAGTTCTGGAGGCTGGAAGTCTTGAGATGCGGATACCAGCATGGTGGGCCTGGTGAGGGCCCTCTTCCTGGCTTGCAGATGGATGATTTTTCATTGTATCTTCACTTGGGGGTGGGAGAGGGGCAGAAGGGGAGATTGAAAGAGAGCTAAGCTCGAGCTCTCTGCTGTCTCTTCTTATAAGAGCACTAATCCTATTCTCAGCTACACCCCCCCACCCCCGCCAATGACCTCATCTAAACCTAACTACCTCCCGAAGGCCCCACCTCCAAATACCATCACATTGAGGGGTAGGGCTTCGACATACAAATTTGGAGGGGGGGCACAATTCAGTCCATGAGAAGAATCTAAAGGAAAAAACAAATATTGCATTTTTTTAAGCCCAGTGTATGTCCTTAAAACTTGATTTTAAAATTTACTTGAAAGGTAATAATTGAATAACCTAAAAGTAAAAATTGAGTAATATTTTTATCTTTTTCTGTTGTCTTTGTGAAGTTTTGTTATATGAATTTTCTCAAAGCTTTATTGGGATATTTATATTTATAGTCCTCACAATATGCTAATGTATGCATTGTATGTACTTGTTTGGTTAAAAACTTAAACACGTTTAGCACTTTCCTATAGTACATACCACATATATCTTAATTTACTGAAATATACAAAGATTAAACCAATAAAAATTGGTTCAGTGAAACAGTCACATCTTCTCAATTATTAGGAGAAACGTATTTTGCAGATAATTCTCTTCCCCTCTGATGGCAAAAGCTGATTAACAAGGTATGTTTAGGAAGTAATGTAAAGTTTCATATTTTCCTAGATTAATAATTTTTGTGTGCATGTAAAGCTAAGACTGATACTTAAAAAGTAAGTGGGAAGACATAAATGGGATGATTGTAGTGGTCCCCATCATACGGTTAACACTGATCTTTTTGGTACTAGTGGTTTTTGTTTTTGTTTTTGCTTTTTTCCGTACGCGGGCCTCTCACCGTTGCGGCCTCTCCCGTTGCGGAGCACAGGCTCTGGACGCGCAGGCTCAGCGGCCATGGCTCACGGGCCCAGCCGCTCCGCGTCATGTGGGATCTTCCCGGACCGGGGCATGAACCCGTGTCCCCTGCATCGGCAGGCGGACTCTCAACCACTGCGCCACCAGGGAAGCCCGGTACTAGTGGTTTTTGAAGTGGCAGTAATCCTGAATCTAAAACAAGGCAGTAGTGGCCACACATTTTAATTCTGGCACAGCAAAAAGGAAATGTTGAAAGTGTTTGTAACCTTTGGAAGAAAAAAGTACCATTCAAAAATAGAAGAGTATGGGCTTCCCTGGTGGCGCAGTGGTTGAGAGTCCGCCTGCTGATGGGGTCCTGGAAGATCCCACATGCCGCGGAGCGGCTGGGCCCGTGAGCCATGGCCGCTGAGCCTGCGCGTCCGGAGCCTGTGCTCCGCAACGGGAGAGGCCGCAACGGTGAAGGCCCGCATACCGCAAAAGGAAAAAAAAAAAAAAAAAAATAGAAGAGCAAAGAAATCTTTTGTATTCATTAATATTTAGGGCTTACCAGATCAGTTTGAATTTTTATCAAGTACCAGAAGTTGGCACTGATCAGGGTGATAAAAACCTGATGATCTACAGAGAAGGAATGGTTTCTTTGCTTGTTCATTCATTCATTCAAAATTGATTTACTGAGGTTCTCCTGTGTATTGAGGCACCATGCCAAGCACTGTGACAGAGAGACAAATCAGTGATAGCTTTTACCCTTGGGTACTTAATTTTGTATTTACTTAACCAGTATTAAATTGAGTCCCTCCTACATATACAGTACTGTCCTGTCTCTTGGGACTGAAGCTACAAACATCATTAAAAATGGTCCTTTTCAAAAAACCTTGCGTCTCATTTAGGGAAATACACACAAACACATAATTGCTCTTAGTTATTAAGTTTAATAACTTGAGATTTGGTGCCAGGTCTAAACAGAAGTTAACGTTCAAGAGGAACATATAGCTTTCCAAACCATTCACCAAGTCTGGTATGTGTTATCGCAGTAGTTTATGTCCTTGCTACCCAATGGGTGGTCTCAGGACCAGCAGCAATGTCATCACTTGATAGAGATTACTAGAAGTGTTGAAGAATCTCAGGTCTCCCTCCAGACCTACTGAGTCTACATTTTAATAAGATCTCCACACTTGATTCATATACCTGTTGAAGTTTAGGAAGCTTTAATACAAGGTTTGACTTATATTTATATGAGAAGAGATTTTATCTGATCTCATAGCTGAGTTATTTTATTTGCACATGTGTTCTTTTAACAAGCGTTTATTGAACACAAGAATTTATTGAACATGTACCAGGTACTCTACTGGGAGCTGAGGACAAAAAACAAACAACTTTTAGCCACAACTAATTGCTAAATAAATTCTATGACCTAGTAAAGAAGTAATTATATCAGTATGGAGAGTAAGGAAACTTTCTAGAGAAGACATAATATCTGAACCAGACCTTAAGAGTTTGGCAAGGATTTCTTTAGGAGGAGAGCGAGAAATATCCCAGATTCTTTACTCAGATTCCATTTCTCTCTCAACTTTTGAATAGGTGAATTACTAGAGATAGGCTTTTGAGAGTCTTTTAAAAATTATTAAGGTAGCACCTAAATCAAGGTTTGTGTATTTTGGTGCATTTTGTCAATGGGATGAGTATATTATTTCTTAAGGAAATGTGACATAATGAGCATTGGCGTTCAGTGTGAGTAATTTTACATTCTGAGCCTGTTTTTTTTTCATCTGTAAAGTGGGAATGTCAGTTTTGCAAGGTTTTAATCAAGATTACTGGTGCAAAGAATTTAACACTGTGGAGTCCAATAAATTGTAACTTATTAATGTTTATAAGAATGATTTTTTTGACATAATGTCGCTAATTTATTTTAGCAAAAGGAAAATACAACAATGTGACATGTTTAAAATAAAAATACTCCCCTATAATAGTAATAATAAAAAATATCAATAAATCCTCCTTTATAATCTAAGACATGAAAAGATTAAAAATGAGAAATAATGAGTCATCATGTCCAAACACTGAAAAAAAATATTTCCACCTTCTTAAAGAGGATACTTATGAACTCAACATTCTCCTCTGGCTCTAGACTCTACACTTAAGTTTTTATAGTCCGTCCCAGGACAGGCCCTCTCTGTCTGTAGTAATGGGCCATTTCAGTCCTTCTTAATGAGGCTTCACCTTAATGCCTTTTAAATATTTGAATAGTAAATTTGTGTGAAGTGGACTCTTCACCATGTTGTGTGTGGGCTTCCTAAGAAGAAATACATCCATGTGTTCTTAGAAAAAATACGACTTTTTTTTTTATTTCATGAATTTGGGAAACACATTTAAGTTCCAGGCTGATATAGAGCAGCTGAGTCTTTCTCACATAAACAGAAATTGAAATTGGCTTTCTCTGAAAGAGATGTTCTTTATTCAGTGCTCAGGAACTGGGTTTACTTGCTGTTCTATAGCTGGAGTCTCACTTGACTTCAGGCAGAATTTCTTGGTGCCTTCCCATTCATTTAAAATGGCCATCTGAGAACCACCAGTAGAAGGCAAAATGTCAATGGGAGGTATTAATCTGAAGAAACATGAGAATGGTGCAGAGAACCTACTGCTGTGTGGCATAGGCAGAAATGGGTAACATCATAAAGTGGGCTGAGGGATAGAATTTGAGTCCCGCAGTGAAATGTGCTACTCAAGGTAAACAGTCCATTGTGGTTATGTTTGGCAGTTCTTAGGAACCTTGTCATGTTAATGTAGTTATTGAAATTGAATTTGGAAATTGTACTGTTACTCTCACATTTCACTTAAAAACAGTGCTGCTAACTCCCACCTTGAGAGAGATCACATGTATCTCATAAGCAGGGCACTGCTAATAGTGAAATGAAATACTGTGAAAACACAAACGACTCGTGTTTTCTTTTCCCAACTTGCTTGCAATGAGATGCGTAATGTAAAACTAACCCACTACCAAGTTCTCTTCACAAATGCACAAATGGTACCCATTGTATGTCAGAGATCACCGATCACCCTGGGTCTCTGTGACCTTGGCAACATTTCAGGGGTTACCTTTTCGCATGGATCAACTTTCCTTGAACAGTTTCTCCAACGTATTGGCACAGATCAGCTTTTCTTAAACAGTAAGCATTTACACCTTTTTCCCACCTATTTTTCCTTATGGAACATAGCTATTATAGTCTTTATAGAAGAGAGAGAGAGAGAGAGAAAGAAGAAAAAGGAAGAGAGGAAGCAAGGAAGGAGGGGGAGAGGGAAGAATGGGGTGGGGAGAGAGAGGGAGAGAATGAAGAAAAGAGAGAAGAAAAAGAGAAAGGAAGAAAGGAGTCCTAATTACCATTTGTTTTGAAGTTTCCACAGCGTTAGGGCAATGTTGTCACACTTGATTTTAGTTCACATTTGTCCCTTTTTTAATTTTAAAAGATTGGCTCTTTCAGGATTTCCTTTTGAGAATACTTTATAATGCTTATTGCCCCCAGTAGAACAGTTTAAAAGATACTTATGAAATAAGACATGTATTTTCCTTGACATATCATTTGATTGCTTTTCTAATAGGGAGGAGTGGTAGATTTGACTTTTGGTTATTTTGGAATTATTTGAAGAAAAGAAACTTCCAATTTTTTTCAACTTGCTAATTTTAGGCACTGAATACTGAGAGAGGCTGCTGGTTTGTTTTTTTTTTTTTCCCATTTTAGTGTACTTCTTACTGTGACTGTATAAAGAGTCTTTTGATCATTATTGGATTTTTAAAAATTATATTAAATCCATCACGATTCTACTAATTTCTTCTTCGTGGTTCTCTGAGGATTAGGTAGAACAGTTATTCTGCAAGTACCAGGATACAGAAGAATAGTAGTAGAAAATAGTTAATATCTATGTCTTAAGTTCTTTAATGTAACTTCTCATTGGAGAGACCTGGTAGTATCGTGTCCAACTATTAATGTAAACAAGTATGAACAACATTCTTTTTTCTCTTGGTTTTACAGCTGTATACCTCGTCCAAAGTTGAAAATGTGTTTGTTCTTGAAAGAAAAATATCCCTCATTGCTTAGATTAATGGTGCTTCAAGACATGTTTATTCAAAGATGGCAGCAAAGAGGTGAATAGGCTAAATGCACAGCATTAGAGATCAGTGTCATATACAACAGATGCAGTCAGTGGACTGTTTATGTAGCTGCCCTCAATTTTTCCTTGATTTATAATCTATGAGAAAATTGAAATGTTTTGTCTATTTTTAAAAAAATAAAAATAAGGACGTTTTAGGCAAAAATCTGTTAATTCTAAAATCCACTTAATGAAGAAGGCTTAGCCTGCTGTGATTCAGCTCTGATGTTGTTATACATTCAGGTTCTTTCAAGAGTTGCTCCATCAGGCAGTTGAATCAAGGAAAATTATCTTGGTTTTGGTATCTTAGAGGCAGCTTACCGTATATACATATAATCCGTTGGTTAAATTTGAACATACGGCACTTGGAAGTAATCATTAAGAAATACGCTGGTGTTTATGAGGTGGGTGACGTTTGTCTTTTTTAAAGGTATCAAAAATATGTTCTATATGTCACTTAATTTTCTGATTGTTTAATTTAAACATTTCCTAAATTGGTATGTTTCTTTTGTGTCCAGCTACTGGGAATCATCATATGAGCACGCTAAAATACGCAAAAGTGATTGCACTGTATACTTTATTTAATGCTAAAATGTGACGCAAACATACCAATCATTACAAAAAAAAAAAGGAATCAACCTATCTGTGTTTATATATAGCGTTTCTTAAAAGAGCTTCTGATTGGCATTTGAGTTGAAGTCTATTGGTGACATAAATATATATTTGAGTGTTTTGTGTGACCACTCACACCAGTATGACATTTTGGATGTTACTAGCATTCTTTTAGCAAGGATAGCAGTAAAGACTTTCTACTTCTAGAAATTTATTTTTCATTGAATGATGTAGTCCTGGTTAAAAGCTCTTTGGGGATTTATTTTAAAAAAAAAACAAACTTCCCTAATACTAACTCAAAGGATAAAAGTGAATAAATAGTATCTTTCTTTTAGAGGTTTGAAAAAATGTTTACCCCCTTGTTGAAGTTGATGTAACTCTCAAATTAGTGGGATATATGTGTGTGTCTACGTAGCCCATGAGTATTTTTGATAGTTAAATTTAGGTTGATGGTCAAAACATCTCTTCCAGTACAGAAAGAGAAAAGTTTGAGAATGGAGTTTTTTAAATTGACGTTTGGTGTTTGGTCTTACGTGATTGATCTGATGCTGAGTTTGCTGTATATAAATCTGGAAGTTGAAAATTAGCTCTAATTTGAGCATGATTTTTATACCAATAATTATGAATATCATTTATTTGGTTATATTTTAATGTTAGGAACTTATCAAAGTTCAAAACTACCAAAAATCAGTAAAGTGCTCTAGAGTATATTTACAATTGTAAAATGTTTATGAATTGATTCTACAATCTAAATGAGAATGTAAACCTTTTGAAAAAACATAACTATGTAGTTATAAAACTTTTTTCTTTTTTTTTTTTTTTAACATATTTTGGGTTACATTAAGTCTCCAGAGTTTTGTAGGAGTTTTTTCATTTGTTCCAATAAGTGAAATTAAAGCAGATGTTTGCCAAAAATTGTTGGCTTTCAGAATATTAGAATACGTCATAAAATGATTAAGAGCAAAACTAAGACCCTGTTGTATAGAGAGGCTTGGGCAAAAAAAAAAATAATATAAACTATATCCTGACTCAAAAATAAGGAAAATGAAAGGATGGTATTGATTTGAAAGGTTGGGTATCTCTTGTATTTATATTTAGTAGTCAGTGTATAGTAGGTTATATATAGTAGGCAATATTTATAAAGTTCTGATTTATTTATACCTTCGGTTACTCATGAGTCTGAAAGGTTATGGGGAAACCTGAGATATTTACCGGATAGAATTTCCATACTTAAATGTCAGCCAGTCAGAATAGGTTTGAGGCCTCAACCTTGTTTTTCTAAAGCTTTCAGATAAGAGTTGCCCCCTCCCCACGGCTAAGCCTGGCTTTGCTGCTACACCACCATTATAGAGAAGGGGAATCAGCCCCCTGACTGAAATGACATGATGCGGCTTTTGTCCCAGCTTTTCTGCTTGTGTAGGATGACCTTGAGTGGACTCTGAAACGTTTTGTGCTCCCCATGTAAATAAGTGATAGTAATACCTGTGATTCACAGAGATTAAAGTCATTGTAGATGATGTGATATATTTGAAGGCATTTGGGAGATTTTTCTGGTGAGGTATTAGTCTTACGTCTTCTAACCACCCAAAAAACTGGAACATTTGTATCTGCCAACTACCCCTTTTTCAGCACCTCCTGCCCTTAAAGTATCTACTGTATTTTTAGTAAAAGTTTAAAAATTTGAAAGAAGGAAAAAGTCAGCTGTAATCCTGTATATTTCTTTCTGGTATTTTTTCTATGCATTTAAAATAAGAATTAGGGCTTCCCTTGTGGCGCAGTGGTTGAGAGTCCACCTGCCGATGCAGGGGACATGGGTTCGTGCCCCGGTCCGGGAAGATCCCACATGCCGCGGAGCGGCTGGGCCCGTGAGCCATGGCTGCTGAGCCTGCGCGTCCGGAGCCTGTGCTCCGCAACGGGAGAGGCCACAACAGGGAGAGGCCCGCGTACCACAAAAAAAATAAATAAATAAAATAAAATAAGAATTAAAAGCAATAATGTATGTATTCTTTTGTAAGTTCCTGTTTACATGTAATATCATAACTTTTTTTTCTGAATTCTTTTTAAGCATTATGTTTGATGGATATATAAGATGTTCATCCAAGAAGACGTGCTGTGGTTTACTTAACTCTTGTTCTATACTCAGAAGTTTAGATTGTTTCTAGTTTTTTTTTAATGCACAGAAAATTTTGTATTCAGTTTAATGCATTAATTACATCTTTTTTAATACATTTTTTATATTTTTCATTATGGTGTATCATAGGATATTGAATATAGTTCTCTGTGCTATACAGTAGGACCTTGTTGTTTATCCATTCTCTATATAATAGCTTACATCTGCTGACCCCAGCCTCCCACTCGATCCCTCCCCCAGCCCCCTCCCTCTTGGCAACCTCGTCTGTTCTCTATGTCCATGAGACTGTTTCTGTTTCATAGGTAGGTTCATTTGTGTCATACTTTAGATCCCACGTATAAGTGATATCATATGGTATTTGTCTTTCTCTTTCTGACTTACTGAATTTAGTATGATAATCTCTAGTTGCATCCATATTGCTGCAAATGTCATTACTTCATTCTTTTTTACGGCTGAGTACTATGCCATTGTATATATGTATCACATCTTCTTTATCCATTCACCTGTTGATGGACATTTAGGTTGTTTCCATGTCTTGGCTATTGTGAATAGTGCTGCTCTGAACATAGGGGGTTATGTATCTTTTTGAAATATAGTGTTGTCTGGTTATATGCCCAGGAGCAAAATTGCTGGATCATATGATAATCCTATTTTTAGTTTTCTGAGGAACTTCCATACTATTTTCCATAGTGGCTGCACCAACTTAACATTCCCACCAACAATATAGGAGGGTTTCCTTTTCTCCACACCCTCTCCAGCATCTGTTATTTGTAGACTTTTTAATGACGGCAGTTCTGACCATGTGAGGTGATAACTCATTGTAGTTTTGATTTGCATTTCTCTAAAAATTAGCGATGTTGAGCATCTTTCCATGTGCCTTTTGGCCAGATTGTAGTTTTCATATTAAAGATATGTGCTACAGGAAGATCTTAATCCATAAAATTTGATCTGATTTTGGCATGTTTTCTTAATATTGATTCTTAGCAGTGGATTACTGAATCAAGGGGTAGAAGTACTTTAATGATCTGTTAATTACTGAGAAATTATTTTCTGGAAGATTTTAAATGTAGTTTAAAATTTTCCCCTGGACTAGGCATTTTCTTTGCTTTTCTCGCGTTAAACACTCTTTATTTTTAGAGGCCTAGTTCTTTCTAAAACCCTTTCCAGACTCCTCCCAGCACACTTGATGAAGCTCTCACATTTTCCCAAGTGCTTGGTGACCGCCCCCATCCCCAATTTTATTAATTTATTTTGAAAATTCAGTCTATTATCTTGAGATAGTAGCAATTATATTTGTATTAGTTTCCAGGGCTGCTGCAATAAAATACCACATCTTAGTGGTTTAAAGCAACATAAATTTGTTCTCTTATAGTTCTTGAGGGCAGACGTCCAAAACCAGTTTCACTAAGGCTGAATCAAGGTGTCAGTGGGTCCAAACTCACTCTAGAGGCTCTAGGGGAGAATCCATTCCTTGTCTCTTCCAGCTTCTGGTGGCTGCTGGCATTCCTTGCCTTGTGGCCACATCACTCAGTCTGTCTCCATGGCCACATTACCTCCTCTTTTTCTATGTGTGTGAAATTGCCCTCACTCTTTCTCGTATAAGGACACTTACGATGGCACTTAGGGTCCACCTAGATAATCCTGGATACTCTTCCTGTTACAGTGTCGTTAATCACATCTGCAAAGATCTTACCATATAAGGTAACATTCACAGGTTCTAGGGAGTGGGACCTGATGTCTTTGGTAGCCACCCTTCAGTCCCTACAGTAATTTATTACTAAGATGAGTAAGGTAATTTGAATGATGACTTGGATTTTTTTTTAAATTCATGTATTTAGAGCAAAATAACTGATACTGCTGGGAAATGATATAGTTGAATATGATGTATGAATATGAATATAAAGATTGGAAGAGCTCCAAGTAGTATTCTCTTACTAGTATTATGTGACCTACTGTGAAACGTGGTTTATGTGTATTTATGGAGATACAACAAAAGTATTGTTGATATTTATAGTTGGTGTTTAACAACGTTTCATTAGAAATGTGATATTTCCTAATTCAAATTCATGTAAAATTCCTGAGAAAATTTATTATAGTCACGTCAAACTTAAGCAAGATAGTAAAACTTTACTTTTTGGTGTGGCAATGTTTCTACTAGAATTAATTTGGGCATTTTTCTCCCTCTAGATACCTGTGACATCAGCTAAGTTTCCCTGTTCACCCACACATAGTGTAGTTATAGTTTCAGGTATGTATTTCTTTAAAAATCTAAAAAAAAATTGAGATGTCATTGACAAGGTATATATTTGTGACAATCTATACCAGGTTCAGAGCTTGCTATTCAAATTGCTACTGTACAGTCCCAGAAAATAGCAGGTTGTTACTTCCAGACTCCCAGTATGAGAGAGGAGCTCAGGGAAAGTGTGAGAAAAGGCAAGGGTTAGAAGTAACCTGCCAGTTCTAATCTTCAGAACCTTTGCATAAACAAGATTGGAATAAAAACAGTGTTGCTGTTTTTTTAAAATTTGGAAACCTGTAATTTATCCAATCATAACATTCCATGCTGAGTGCATGTACACTTTTAGAAAGACACCACGCTGTAATGCACTAGGTCCCCAAATCTGCTTCAGTACTGCCTTTGTGTATAACTTGAATTTCAGATGTCAGTTGGCTGGATGGTGTATTTTTATATTGCATCTAGTGAAATGAAAAGATAAAATAGCCAGCAAAATATAGTCAGCATAGCACTAGTAAGTTTAAGAACATTTTACGTATTAATCAGAATGTTAGGTTCTATATTTTTAATGCAAAATCATAAAGGTACAATATAAGTTTTCCTGGGTATATGCACACAGAAATTTTCAGTGCTTAGGACCATTGACTACAATGGAAGTATACTAAAAGCAAGGGCAGAGTTCTGAGAAAAAGAGAAGTTAGCCAAAAAAATCAATTAAAAATAAGCCGAGGGCTTCCCTGGTGGCGCAGTGGTTGAGAGTCCGCCTGCCGATGCAGGGGACGCGGGTTCGTGCCCCGGTCCGGGAGGATCCCACATGCCGTGGAGCGGCTGGGCCCGTGAGCCATGGCCGCTGAGCCTGCGCGTCTGGAGCCCGTGCTCCGCAACGGGAGAGGCCACAGCGGTGAGAGGCCCGCGTACCGCAAAAAAAATAAAATAAAATAAGCCGAGCATTCTAAGCCTGATTATTTTGTGCAACAATGCAGATGTCCATATTATTTGAGGCTGTATTTGGAACAGCAAAGAAACTGTCTGAATTACTTGATTAACAAGAATATTAATAAGTTGTTTGCCTGCTTCCTAGGGGTGTGGAAACAATTTTGCCTTTTGTTATGGTGAATCTTGGAACTCAAATAACTTACAAAATAAAGTATGCTTCTGGGCATGTTCTGGGCAAATAGAATATGCCCCTGGTCCATATCTCTGGAATCTGAAACATAATTCACCATAAAACAAAACCGAACAACAAAACCCTAGAATAGTTAAAATAGCTCTTAAACATATGCCTCAGGAGTGTCAGACCGCCTATGAGCCTGTCCTGTGCACAGCTATATGAAAGGCAGAAAGAGGTCTTGTGACACTAATGGGCTGAGAGCCTGGAACTCTTTGGGCTGATGCCTATTCAGGCATACTTTGCTGTCAGTGTATGTGTGGAGTAGGTAGGGGGCCTCAGGTCATTCATTATAGGTTGAAACTTGTAAGTAAATGTATTCTCTTCTTTCTAGGCACTTTGGGCCTAGAAAAATCCAGTGTTTCTCAGATTGAGTGTCGTGACCCATAAATGGAGTTAATGACGTCAATTTAATAGGTCTCAACTAGCAACTGCATACATTGAGAATACAATAAAATAGAAAATATCAGAGTGCTTCACATGTAAGGGTGAGCATTGTTTTGTGAATTTGTTTATATTCTGCAGTGTAATGTACAGATCTTCTAATAAGCTACTCTTAGATCTCCCTCATTCATGGGGAAGTGCTCTAATGTATGACTGGGTCTTTGTGTTCAGACCTTGGGAGGGGTGGAGACATCTGTATGGCAGTTTATTATTGCTGGTACGTAGATGAGGTAGAAGCAGATGCAGAATGATCTTAAGCGATAAAGTGTATTTAACTTGGCTGAGAGAGTTTTTCCCTTGAGTTCTTGACCCGCTAGTCACGCTCCTGAAATTGTGGATTCAGTCAACTCAAGAGGTTGTTCATAATCTAGGAAAGCAAAACTAAAACAGCAATGAAATGCCACTCTATACCCATCAGATTGGCAAAAACAACAACAACAGACTGATAGCCTCAACTTTGCCTGAATGTGGCAATAGAGGAATTATTTTCTATCACTTTGGAAGGCAATTTGGCAAGCCTTGGTGAATTTGAAGATAGGTGTGTTCTCTGACCCTTGTAGCACTTATATGGCTACGTGTTCACCGTGGAGGAAGGAACTCTTCCTCATGCACAGAGGAACACTTGCACGAGGGCATTTATTTCACCATTCATATATACATCTATACATGTCTATATTTCTACCTAAATAGATAGATCTATGACTATATAGATGCAGAGATCTGACCTCTGCTCTACTCTGCTGCATTTCAGCAGTGGAATGATTAAGAAGGTAACGCTCTTAATCCTTTGATTTTTTATTTATTTTTTCTTATTCTCAATTCAGTTTCTGCAAACTGTGTGTATGTGTGTGTATAGTGTGTGTGCGCGAAGGAAACAACCTGACCATCCCTTTACTAAGGGACAGATAACAAACTGAGGTTTATTTATGCAGTAAATACTCTATAGCCGTTGGAGTGAATGGGTTAGACCTACCTGTGCAAATGGAATACATAAAAAATAACAAGGAAGATAGAAAAAAAACAAACTGCAGAGAATTCACATAGTTTAATGCTATTTTTGTAAAACTTTGATACACAAAATACAACAATATCTGTTATTAATAGGTATTTGTATGAAAATAAACAGCTTGAGTGGAAAATAATATTCTGAGGTTTGGTCAACTTTGTAGAGGGAGAGAGTGAGAAAGGATGGTGGTAATATAATACTTAATAGTACCTGGTGATGATATTTTAGCTATTATCTGTACCACTTCTGACCAAAAAAATAAAGGTTCTGAAGCACAAAAGTGCAAAATGTTAATATTTGGTAAATGTGGCTTGTAAGTACATGGGTGTGATACTGTTTTCTGAACTTTTCTCTTTGTCCTAAATGTTAAACAACTTAAAATATAGTCTATCCTATCTTTAAAAAGTAGAATTAAAAATTTTTGAGTTATAGATTAATAAGGTTTGTTTTTGAATTTCCATTAACTTTGAATGCGTTCACTTATAACTTAATATCTGTAAACTTTGTATCTCAACAGTCTCATTTGCTGATCTCTGCTATACTTGGCTTCATTTCAATGAAGGAATGTGAAGGGAATAATGTGAAATGCTTTGATTCTTTGTTCTTGCTTATTCAGTCTCTGTTCTCAGTGTACCTTCACTAGAACAGAGGGCCATGAGGGCTGGCATTTTGGTCTCTGGCTCACCAGCATCTAGAGTAGTTAATGCCTGGCACTGGTAGGGCTCAGTAATTTTTGTCGAATGAATGAATAAAAGGATAAATAATGACTCTCCAGCTCTGAACGCTATCTCACAGTCTGTTAGTTTATGCATGTAGCATGGCCAGTGCATATTACATGCCAAGTGAAGTTAAGACATTATGAGATGCTTCTATGTTAATCCATTCCTGACTTTCCTCTGAGAACTTACTGTCGGGACAAAGTTTCTTTCTTTGGACAAACTTGTAATCTACCTTTCTTTAAAAGATAAGAACCCAGTTACTTCTACTCTTACCTTTCTTTTTATACCTCATTTTCTGATTAATTCAGAATTAAACTTATTGTCTGTTGGATACCGTAGAATGAATTTATGCATACCTGTATCTCATCAGTGTCTAATGGTTTCCAATTTGTTTGCTTTTGTTCTTATTGCTGTTCTGTTATATTTCATATAGTCTTAACAATGTAAACTGTCTCAAAAGGGTTTTTTTGAAAAAATTATGTCATTATTTCCATAAAAAATTATATTCCTTTAAAGTTGTATATTACCTACATTTTTTGGAAAATGCATCATTTAAAATGTACCTGAGGTCCAATATTTTTAACAGAATTCAGTTATGAACTTTATAAAGCAAATGCTTACTTAATATTACGGGCTGAGTTGTATCCCCCCGAATTCATATATTCAAGTCCTAATCTACATACCTCAGAATGTGACTGTATGTGACGACAAGGTCTTAAAAGGGGGGTAATTAAGTTAAAATGAGGTCATTGGGGTGAGTCTTAATCCAATGTGACTGATGCCCTTATTAGAAGAAGAGATTAGGACACAAACAATATGGAAGGTAGACCATGTGAAGATACAGAGATCATAAAGCTAAAATATGAAAAAGGTTGGATTCGAACCCGCTCACTTTTTAGCATTGGTTTGCTTTTATTCTACAACATGTCAAACATCAAGAAAAGCAGGCTTGGAATATCTTGCATTCTGCTATTTGTTTTTCTTCATCATTCCTCACAATTCCATGTGTATACTTCAAATGCTACTGGAAAATAAAAACATCTGAAGTAGTCTATCCTAAATTTTGAGTCCTCTATTGTAACTTTGAGCTTTAAAGGTCTTGGAATCCTTAAATAATCCCTGTTTTCGGCAGGTACCATGAAAATTGTCTTGTAAATTATTTTAAAATGGATATCTTCATGTAACTCATGAGCTGTTTGTGAATCCTTTTACAAAGTCTTTCAAAGATGGGAAGTTTTTCCTTTAGTTTAAGATGGTCATGATTGTTAGTGTTGTGAATTTCTCAACTGACCTAGTGGCATGAGTTAATTTAAATGAATTTTCTCATTTGAATTAAATAGCAAATTATTTTTCATTTTTCATTGGACTGCTTGAAATTTCCTAGTTTTAATCATATTTAGAATATGTAGATTTTACTGCCATTTAGTATTGCTTCTATAGTGAAAGCAACTAATTTCTAATGCAAACAGTTAACAGTTTAAAATATATAGCTCTTATAATCAGTTTATAGTCCAAAAACAACCCCTAGCTATAAATATTGTTTATACAGATTAATCAGTGAAAATTAATCCATAGCCTTCCTTCAATTTTCCTCCTTTAATTAACCCCATTACCTGTGTACCCAAAAGGTAGTTGGTGTGATCATGTTATGGGTTCTGCATTCCTGTGCATTCCTTGAGCTGTGATGCTGGGGGTTCCCTATGTAGAATGCCTACTTAGCTCTGGCTTTACCAGCTTACTTAAAGGCTAAATTTATCACAGCTAGGCATGTGGAGGGCAGGGCAGTATGTCTCTCTCTGATTTTCTTTGCATTTTTTTTTTTTTTGTCCCAATGGAAAGTTTGGAATTTTTACATTTACTAAGGAAACGATGATATACTTTACAATTTAAATAGAATTCATCTTTTTAATAAACTGTTCATTCTGTTTTTTCATTGATAGAAATTTATTTCCCTTCGGGAAAGTATTAAGCTACAAAGGAATATTGAGTGGATAGTAAAATTAACAAAGTAATTTTAAAGAAGTATTTCACAGCTAACGTTTGTTCTTCTCGAGGAAACTCTTAGTTTCTGCTCAGCCAAGATTTTTCTTTTCTGAATAGTATTTGGATGTAATTCACATTATCTCCAGTGACTCTACTTTTTCCTGGCCGCTAAAGCTGAGTAACTCTTCAGATTGATATTTCCTTTCTGTAGGGTTTTTTTTTTTTTTTTTTTGCGGTACGCGGGCCTCTCACCGTTGTGGCGTCTCCCGTTGTGGAGCACAGGTTCTGGACGCACAGGCTCAGCGGCCATGGTTCACGGGCCCAGCCGCTCCGCGGCATGTGGGATCCTCCCGGACCGGGGCACGAACCCGTGTCCCCTGCATCGGCAGGCGGACTCTCAACCACTGCGCCACCAGAGAAGCCCTCTAGGTGTTTTGATAAACCAATCAGTTTGAGTCGTCTGGTTGATTTGGGAACCCAAATGAGTAAATCCCTTGAAAATGCCTCTGGAGACCAAATAAAATTGAAACCTTTTTTTCTCCCTTTATATTTGTTATGTCAAAAAGCCCAGTTCAAATACCAGTGCATTTCAGACCAGACATTTGAGTTTTATGTGGGTAAAATAATCACATAAAATATTCATACTTGAGGGGCAATAGCCAAAAGCAGAAATGTTTTATGACTCACTGTTAGTCTTCCTGACTGTTCTTCCAAGAAAGACACATCCTTTTCTTTAACATCTCTCTGGCCTGATCTCTCAATGCCGAATTAAACACTTGAGGGCAATCATATGTCTTTTATTTTTAATTTTTAGGGGATAGCTCACATTTTGTCTCTTGAATAAAAACAAGATCTTTTGTATTGTAATTTGGTTAATTTATGGGTTTTGTGGAGCAACTTTTGGATTATATAATCTCTGCCAGGATTATTCCACCCACATCCAGGTAGATATCTCAGAACATTTCACCAGCTGTCACCTTTGAGTACCAACTAGCATAATGTTTATGCCACAGCCCTCAGCTTCAGGTCAGTAATTCTGGGAAGTGTAATAGAATCAGTCATGCAGGGACATTTTTTTAGAATGTGCATGCCTGTGTCCTATTCCAGACCTACTGCTTTAGAATATTGGAGGTGGTAACTGGGCAAGCCTCTCAGTATATTGTGACACACTCTCATGGTGAAGAGACATTGACTATACCATAAACCCTGAAAATGTGTCATTGGCAATACTCTTCATTTAAATGAGAGGAAGGAATTTTATGCGGTTTGTGACCCAGAATGACATTACCTATGACAGGTGAAAGAAAATCATGCTCTATTAACAGGAAACAGAATTATTCAGCTTTAAGTCATCCACGCAGGAAATATTTATTTAGTGCCTATGATGTGGTAGGAGCATTCAGTATTCAACACTCAAGCCACAAACAAAGTAATTGCCTGTCCATGTGCTCAGTCTCTTGAACTCTTCTCTTCTCCATTCTCTCTTTACCTAACTCTGTTAAGACATAATTCAGGCAGTGCCATCTTATTTCACTGACACCCTTACCAGAACCTCTAGGTAGAATTAGAGGCCAACTCTATAGCTGTCTAGAATTCTTAGCATGTCACTGTCATCTGTGTACCATACTGTACAAAAACGTTGTTTGTTATGGCTTACTGTGTGTGCACCCCCAAGGCTGTGAATTTATTCAGGGAAGGGACAGCATCTTACATACTAACCTGGGAAATCTTTGTTTCTCCAATGCCAAGCGTAACAGGTGGTCTTAAGTGTTTGCTGAATGACTTTGCTTTTTCTATTCAGTAGTAGGATTAATGGGAATGCACATGTCTGAGATCTTTACAAGTTAAAAGGTCTTCAGGGAGGGTCCATTCTAAATAAATATGGGAGATTTCACCTGCTAACCTTGAATAGGTGACAAGAAGATGTTTTTCATAGGAATTGTTCTTTCTAGACTGAATTACAAGTTTTGACACTATATTGGAATTTCAGAATTTTGTAAGAGTAAATTTAACACACTAGTGTGTGTCTGATTTTTTATACACTGCGTTTGAATTTGGCTTTTTGGTCACTTGTTAATTCAACAAGCATTATTTCATCTCCTTAAAACATTATTATCATGTTTTCTTTGATGCTCTTCTCATAGTTATCTTAACTGCTTTTAGCTCCTTTGTCTTTCTTGCTTGCTTCTCATCCTAAACTTCTAAATGGTAGAGCTCCTCAAGGTTTTGTTCACATCAACTTCTTTTCTTTTTCTATACCGTTATCTGTAATGATATCACTGAGGCCCTCCATGCCATCTGTATGTCAATGATCCCCAGATTTTATCTTCAGCTTCAATCCTTTTATTATAGGTAGTAATTCATTTCAGAAGCTCAGTCATGAGTAAAGGGCAGACTGATGGATATCTGCAGATGAAGACAGGACTTTTCATCAAATCCAGCAGTGCTTCATCAGTGCATTCGTGTCAGATATCTTCTCTTTAAATGAATCATGAAAAACCCATATTCTTTCTTGATTAATTCTTCTTCTGTACTTCTTATGTGCTCCTCATGAACTTATTTTTTATTGAGGTAACATTGATTTATAACTTTATATGTTTTATGTGTACAAGAGTATAATTTGACATCTGTATACACTACAGTGTGCTCATCACCAAAAGTCTAGTTTCTGTTTGTCACCGTACAGTTGACCCTCTTTATCCATTTCACCCTTCCTCTGCCCTCCTTCCCTTCCCCATTCCCCTCTGGTAAGCACCAATTGGTTCTCTGATTCTGTGCATTTATTTTTATCTTGTTTGTTTATTATTATTTTTTAATTCCACATGAGTGCATTTATATGGTATTATTATTTGTCTTTTATTTAACTTAGCATAACACCCTCAAGGCCCATCCATATTATCACAAATGGCAAGGTTTCATCTTTTTGTGGCTGAGTAGTATTCCATTTGTGTGTGTGTGTGTGTGTGTGTGTGTGTGTGTGTGTGTGTGTGTGTGTATCTATCTATCTATATACTTTATCCATTTATCTGCCCATGGGCACTTAGGTTGTTTCTATATCTTGGCTATTGTAATAATGCTGCAGTGAATATAGGGGTGCATATTTCTTTTTGAATTGCTGTTTTTGTATTCTTCAGATAAATATCTAGAAGTGGAATAACTGAATTATATGGTAGTTCTGTTCTTAATATTTTGAGGAATCTGCATTCTGTTTTCTATAGTGGCTTCACCTACATTTCTGTCAATACTGTATAAGGGTTTGCATTTGTCCACATCCTCTCCACCACTTGTTGTCTTTTGATAATAGCCATTCTAACAGTCATGATGTGATATTTCATTATGGTTTTGATTTGTATTTCCATAATAATTTGTGATGTTGAACATCTTTTCATGTACCTGTTGACCATCTGTATATCTTCTTTTGAATAATATTCAGATCCTCTGGCCATTTTCTAATCAGGTTGTTTTTGTTTTTGTTGTTACTGAATTGTATGAATTTTTAATATAGTTTGGATACTAACCCCTTATTGGATATATGATTTACAGATATCTTTCCTCATTTGGTAGGTTGTCTTTTTGATTTATTGATGGTTTCCTTTGATGTGCAGAAGCTTTTTAGTTTGATGTAGTCCCACTTGTTTATTATTGCTTTTGTTTCCTTTGCCTGAGCAGACATATCCAGAAAGGTACTGCTAAGACTGATGTCAAAGAGCATACTGCTTATGTTTTCTTCTGGAATTATTATGATTTCAGCTCCTACATTCAGATCCTCCATCCATTTTGTGTTAATTTTTTTGTATAAGATAGTGGTCTAGTTAAATTCTTTTTGCATGTGGCTGTCCAGTTTTCCCAACACCATATTGAAGGGAATTTCCTTTCTCCATTGTATGTTTGTATCTCCTTTGTTGTAAATTAGTTGTCCATATATGTGTGAGTTTATTTCTGGGCTCTCAATTTGGTTTCATAGATCTGTGTATCTGTTTTTCTGCCAATACCATGCTGTTTTCATTACTGTAGCTTTGTGGTATAACTTGAAATCAGAGTTTTGATGATTCTAGCTTTGTTGTTTTTTCCTCAGGATTGCTTTGGCTATTTGGAATCTTTTGTATTTTCATGCATTTTTAGGATTTTTTTGATCCTATTCCTGTAAAAAACAAAAAAAAAAAAACAAAAAAAAACCCCCACAACATGTCTTTGGTATTTTGATAGGAATTGCATTGAATCTGTGGATTGCTTTAGGTAATATGGACATTTTAACAATGTTAATTCTTCCAGTTCATGAACATGGAATATCTCTCCATTTATTTGTGTCTCTTTCAATTTCTTTCAACAGTGTCTTATAGTTTTCAACATACAGGTCTTTTACCTCCTTGGTTATATTTATTCCTAGGTATTGTTGTGATTTTAAATGGAATTATTTTCTTAATTGTTTTTCTCTGCAAGTTTATTGTTAGTGCAACAGATTGACAGTACAACATTGGCAGTACAACATTGGCAGTATAACAGATTTTTGTATATTAACTTTGTGCCCTGCAGCTTAATGTATTAATTTATTATTTCTAATTTTTTTGGTGGTGTCTTTAGGGTTTTCTGTATATAAAATGTCATAAATAGTGACAGTTTTCCTTCCTTTCCGATTTGGATGCCTTTTATTTCTTTTTCTTGCCTAATTACTCTAGTACTTCCAATACTGTGTTGAATAAGAGTAGTGAGAGTGGGCATCCTTGTCTTATTCCTGAACTTAGAAGGATAACTTTCAGTTTTCATCATTGAGTATGATGTTAGCTGTGGGTTTGTCATCTACGGCCTTTATTATGTTGAGGTACAGTTCTTCTATACCCATTTTATTGGATGTTGAATCTTGTCAGATGCGTTTTCTGCATTTATTGAGATAATCGTATGATTTTTATCTTTTCTTTTGTTAAAGTGATGTATCATGTTGAATGATTTGCAGATGTTGAACCATCTTTGCATCCCTGGAATAAATCCCACTTGATCATGGTGTATGATCCTTTTAAAGTATTGTTGAATTCGGTTTGCTAATACATTGTTGTGGATTTTTGCATCTGTGTTTAATTAGTGATAGTGGCCTGTAATTTTCTCTTTTTTGTGTTGTCCTTGTCTGATTTTGGTATCAAGGTAACACTGACCTTGATAAAATGTGTTAGGGAACATTCCCTTTTCTTCAGTATTTTTGGAAGAGTTTGAGAAGGATAGGTATTAAATCTTTGAACGTTTGGTAGAATCTACAGGTGAAGCCATTAGTCCTGGAGTTTTGTTTTTTGGGAGAGATTTTTGATTATTGTTTCAATCTCCTTACTAGTGATTGCTCTATTCAGATTTTTTATGTCTTCCTGTTTCAGTCTTGGAAGGTTGTATGCTTCTAAGTATTTATACATTTCTTTTAGGTTGTCCATTTTGTTAGCTTATAGTCATTGTAATCTGTTACAATGTTTTGTATTTCTTTTTTGTTTCTGATTTTATTTGTTTGAATCTTCTCTCTTTTCTTCTTAGTGAATCTAGCTGAAGGCTTTTCAATTTTGTTTGTTCTTTCAAAAAACCAGTGCTTAGTTTCATTGGTCTTCTCTATCATCTTTTTAGTCTCCATTTCATTTATTTTCCTGATTTTTATTATTTCCTTCCTTTTATTGACTTTGATCTTTGTTTGTTCTTCTTTTTCTAGTTCCTTTAGGTGTAAAGTTAGATTATTTGAGATTTTTTTGTTTCCTGAGTTAGGCCTGTATTGCTGTAACTTTCCTCTTAGTACCTCTTTTGCTGCATCCCATAGATTTTTGTATGTCATATTTTAATTTTCATTTGTCTTCTAGTATTTTTTGATTTCTCCATTGACCCAATAGTTGTTCAGTCACATTTTGTTTAGTCTCCACACATTTGTGATTTTTTCCAGCTTTCTTCTTGTAGTTGATTTCTAGTTTCATACCATTGTGGTTGGAAAAGATGCTTGATATGATTTTAGTCTTCTTAAATTTATTCAGACTGATTTTGTGTCCCAACATATGGTCTAGAGAACATTCCATCTGCACTTGAGAAGAAAGGGTATTCTGCTGCGGTTGGATGGAATGATCTGTATATATCTATTAATCTGTATGATCTAATGTTTCATTTAAGAGCCGTGTTTCCATGTTGACTTTCTGTCTGGATGTCCTATCCACTGATGTAAGTGGGATGTAAAGTCCCCTATTATTATTGTGCTGCTGTCAGTTTCTCTCTTTAGATCTGTTAAGAATTGCTTTATATTTTTTAATGCTTTTGTGTTGGTACATATTTATTAAGAAATATTATGTTTTCTTTCTGGATTGTCCCCTTTATCATTATATAATGTCCATCTTTGTCACTTGTTACCTTTTTTTGTCTTGAAGTATATTTTGTCTGTTATGAGTGTAGCTCCACCCACTTTCTTTTGGCTGCCATGTGTGTGGAGTATCATCGTCCATCCCTTCACTTTGAGCCTGTGTTTGTCTTCAGAGCTGAGGTGAGTCTCCTAGAGGTACCATATAGTTGGGTCTTGTTTTTTAATCCATCCAGCCACTCTGTGTCTTTAGATTGGTGAATTCAGTTCATTTACATTGAGTGATTATTGTTAATGGGGACTTGGTATTATCTCTCTATCTTTTCTTTCTAGAAGCTGTATATCTTTATTGTTTCTTTTCCTTTGTGTTTCTGTCTGCAGTTTTCGTTTGGTGGTTTTCTATGATGTTTTTCTCAGGGTCTTCTTTTTCTTTGTTTCATGTCTCTGCTCTGGGTTTTTGTATTGTGTTTATCATGATATTTGTATAAACATCTCATAGATAACATGGTCCTTTCTATGCTGATAGCATCTTGCCTTCATTTGTGTATACAGGTTTTGTTCTTTTCCTTCCCAGTTTTTAACTGCAAATTATTTCTTTGTTGTTGTTGTGCATCTGTTACCAAATCAAAGTAACTATAGTTATTTTTGATGCTTTTTTCCTTTAACCTTTATACTATAATTGTTTAGCAACTTGTTCTGATATAGAGTTGCAATTTTCTGATTCTTTCTGTTTATCACCTTATTTAACACATTATTGACCAGGGGATTTTTGCAGAAACCAGTGCCTGTGGCCGTAATATGTCTCCAGTCAAAAATGTGTTAAAGTTTTGTGTACTTTTGCCTCTTTGTTTCTGACAAAAGAGCTCCTTTCAACATTTCTTGCAAGGTAGGTCTAGTGGTAATAACTTTCTCAGCTTTTGTTTGTCTGGGAAAGCCTTTGTTTCTCTTTCCTATCTGAAGGTAACTTTACTGGATAGAGTATTCTTGACTGACAGTTTTTATCATTCAATATTTTGAGTATGTCACTGTACCTTCTTCTGGTCAGTACAGTTTCTGCTGAGAAATCTACTGATAGCCTAATGGTACCTTTGTACATTACTGTCTTTTTTTCCCCCTGGTTGTTTTGAACAGAACAAATTCTTTCTTTGTTATTGACTTTGGTTGTTTTAATATAATGTGTCTTGCAGAATGTCTTTTTGCATTGAGATAATTAGCTGTTCTGTTAGTTCAATAGACTTGTATACCTTGTTCCTTCTCCAGGTTTGGGAACTTCTCAGCCATTGTTTCTTTAAATAAGCTCTCTGCTTTCTTCTCTCTCTCTTCTCTTTCTGGGATACCAGTATCTCTGTGTTGCCTTTTCTTAGGGGAGCTGGATAGCTCTCATGGAGTTGCTCCATTTAAAAAAAAAAACTTAGTTCTCTCTCATCTTCTACCTGAATCATTTTTAGATTTCTGTCTTTGAGCTCACTAATTTTCTTTTACAAATGATCTGCTTTATTTCCAGTGCTTCCTAATGCATTCTTTTTTTTTTTTTTTTTTTTTGCGGCACACGGGCCTCTCACTGCTGCAGCACCCCCCCACCACCACTGCGGAGCACAGGCTCCGGACGTGCAGGCCCAGCGGCCATGGCTCGCGGGCCCAGCCGCTCCACGGCATGAGGGATCCTCCCGGACTGGGGCACGAACCCGTGTCCCCTGCATCGGCAGGCGGACTCCCAACCACTGCGCCACGAGGGAAGCCCCCTAATGCATTCTTCATCTCATTTATTGAGTTCTTCAGCTCTAGAAGTTCTGTTTGGTTCTTATTTTTTCGAGTTTCAACATCTTTGGTAAAGTATTCCTTCTGTTCATGAATTTTATTCCTGAGCTCATTGAACTGTCTTTCTGAGATTTTGTAGCTCATTGAGTTTCTTCGTAACAGCTATTTTGAATTCCGTATGAGATTACAGTCTTCTGTGATTTTAAGTTTGGTTTCTGGAGAATTATAATTTTCTTTTTGTGATAATATTACTGTGGTTTTTCATGGTGCTTGATGACCTGTTCTTTTGCTGGTGTATTTGGAGTAGTGAACACTTTTCTTATTTAAGTAAAGCTTTGTTTACATTGATTCTAACAGTTCAACAGGTTGGTATTTAGAGGCCCTTCTTTTGTTTTTCAGTAGATGGAGCTGTAGCAGTTTTTGATTTCTCTCACCTGAGCTGCCTCTGGCTATCTTTGCCTCTGAGATGTTTCTGAGAATCGGTGCTATCCACCCTCACCACTTATGCCAGAGGTGTTACCAGTGCCCTTGTCCTTGCTGCTGGTACCTCCGGGGGTAGCTGGTGCTTTGCTACTGCCTGTTTCACTGCTGTAGCTGATGTTGCTACTGAGGGCACCAAGTTGGCAGGCTCGTCCGCTGTGTCCAGGGTCTCCTGGGTCATGGGCAGTGCTGCCACAGTGTAGAAAGGGGGAGTGTATGGGGAAGCTGGAGTCGTCAGGTTCATGAACACTGCCACTGTGGGTGAGGGGCAGATTTGCAGGCACTGCAGTGGGTGGAGAGACAGGGTCCCAGGCCCCACCACATGTGCTGCCTGGTCCCCTGTCACTGCAGGTGCTGCTCTGGCCGAGAGGCTGCAGGTGTGTGCTGCCTCTGCTGCTGCTACCGAGTTCTCTGGGGCCGTGGGCTCAGCTGTCATGGCTGGGGTCTGGGATGGGGCCTCTGCTGAGCCCCCAGTTCTGGCTTCTCTGTGTGTCCAGTCCACTCACATTCAGATGTATAGATGTGTGGATCTCTCTGGCATCCTGCTGTGTTGGGCAGAAAAGGAACCTTTTTTTGAATTACGCA
Organism: Phocoena sinus; assembly: GCF_008692025.1. Classification (NCBI taxonomy): domain Eukaryota; kingdom Metazoa; phylum Chordata; class Mammalia; order Artiodactyla; family Phocoenidae; genus Phocoena; species Phocoena sinus. Next base: position 126,156,154 of record NC_045767.1, on the reverse strand, counting down.
TGTTTTACTAGATGTAGATCAAAGGGGCGAGACAGAGGGAACGTCTCATTCCACCATGATGCTGACGTCCTTGTCATAATCTTATTGCTCGGGTTGGGTTTCTTAGGGTTGCCGTGAGAAATTGCCACAAGCTTGGTGGCTTAAACAACAAAACTTACTTTGCTCATAGTTGTGGAGGCCAGCAGTCTGAAATCAAGGTGTTGGCAGGACCATGCTCCCTCTGTGAAGGCTCTAGGAAGGAAGCCTTCCTTGCCCTTGCCCAGCATCTGTGGGCTCCTGGCGGTCATTGGCATTCTTTGCTTTCTAGCTGTGTCGCTCTAGTCTCTGCCTCCATCTACACATGGTCTCTTTCTCTGTGTCTGTCTCTGCGTGTCCTCTCCTCTTTCAAGGATATAAATCACTGCAGGTAGCGCCTTCCTTAATCCAGCATGACCTAATTTTAATGAATTATTTCTGCTTAAGACCCTATCTCCACTCTTCTGGGTGGAATGAATTTTTGGAGGACACTAATCCACTGTACTGTAGGTTTATCCATGCCAACTAACCAAAATGAGAGGCAGCTGTCATGTGGGACTAGAGTGCAAAGTCTAGAAAATGAGTGTCAGATTCTGCCACTTATAGGTGTGTGGCCTTGGGCAAGGTACTTAATTATTCTGTGCTGTAGCTTTCTCAGGGATAAAGTGGAGATAATAATAGTGCCCAACTTACGAAATTGTTGTAAAGATTAAAATATTTAATATGTGTATGGTGCCTAGAATCCTAGCACAAAGTAAGCAAATTTTAGTGATAAGTGCTGTCGCAGTCAGTCTTCTTACTTAATAGGCCCATGAAGATGCTTTCCTGAAAACGTTCTCCCAGTTTAGTTTCTCCTCCCTCTTCCTGATCTTAAATATTATTCAGTCCTTTCCCCTTCTCCGTGTCATCATGTGTGAGGTGTTGCAAGAGGAACACTATGGTAGTGTAGACGGCCTTTGCACACGTTCAAGGTCAGTTCCGGAACCTCCCACTCAGAAGCCTCTACGTGGCTGAATGGCTGGAGATTGTGGAGCCTATTGTTCTTCCAAATGCCTGGAGTGGCATGGGATCCCTGGAATGTTAATTAATTTTCATATTTCCCTTTAAGTTACTTCTGTAGCTGGAACAAAGAGTTTCTGAGCTGGGTTCCAAAGTGGCATTCTCGTTCACTAACACCGTCAGAGAAGACTGTACTTGAAGCTTTCCGGTCATTTTTACGAGCCTGTAAAAGACATTCTAGGTTTGCAAAGTTGGTGTAAAATATGTTCCCAGATCTAGCAGTGGAGCTTTTGGTCATATATTCCCACTGAAGATTCTGGGATTACTTTAGAGAGTGTGCTCTGCAAGGCTGAGGTACATTTATGACAACTAAGGGACCTTGAGATAAGCAAAGTTACTCTCATATTTCCTTTGAGAACCTTCTGGCCTCATAAGAAGTGATTTTATTTCAAAGCATGCCTCATTTCATATTATTCTCTGCAGTATTATTTTTCTCTCAAAATTAAAGAAAAAGATATACCAAGTATCTCTGGTCATAGAAGTGCTATGAGCTTACTTTGGGACCCCTGAGGTAGTTATGAAGTAAATTCAAGTCTATTGAATTCTTTGCTGTCATTACAGGCCAGGGGCAAAAAATTAGACTCAGTCAAGCCTAGTAAACGATACATGTTAAGTTTGGTTGTTTGATATAATTTATAAATGTGTGGAAATGTGTGGGGTTTTTTTATACATATAACTGCTTATTTCTACTATATTTTCAAGTTAAACTGCAGTATGAAAAATTTCAGATAATCAGTACAAAAATTTTTATTGATAAAAGAGAACATTTATGAGATTAAACTGACTCATCCAGTACTTATATTAACCACATAGACTCTATCCTGCTTTCCACCTCCTTGACTTGTTTTTGGATATTTGATACATACTAATGTATTCAAAACAGAGTGGTCTAGCTTCTTGTCTTTGTACAGTGAGATGAGCTGAGAGAATCATTTACTCATTCATTTATCAGTATTTACTTAGAGTGCACATTTTACTGACTTGGTGCCAGCTTCTGAGATTCAAACTTTCGGTTAGTAAATCTAGAAGAGAGAATTGAAGTGTAAACCACTAAACTACAATATGGTGTGAAAAAGGCAAGTGGTGGCAATGGTTAACTCTATCAAGGATTGGGGGGGGAGGGGGTTGAAGTTTTCTCAGAGAAGGTGACATCTGAGCTGTGTTTTGAAACATAAAGAAAGCTTGTTGCTGTTGTGAACAGAGAAGAAAGTATGCATCATAAAATATAATGATGTGTTTAAGAACTACACGCTTATAGTTAATGGTCCCTCTATTTCTAGGACTCCTCGTAGCTGTAGTTTTCGTTGTAGTTTGTGGAAATTTAGGAAATTTTATTAACCTCATGATATTTGCCAAATCATTTAAAGAGATAATATGATATCAAATTAATATTTGCATAAGTGAATGTAAATTAAGCCCTGATCATTGATATCACAATATCAGGGGTTTGAAAAGTATTACATAATACTACAATCATAGCATTTTCAATCTCCCTTCTGCTCCAGTACATCTATGTAATGTACTCCCATTTGTAGTGGTGGCTCACCATGGTGATAAGTCTCAATCTTGGGCAAAGTCTCAATCTTGGGCAGTGGTATGGGGTATGCCCACATAGAGGCATATACTTGCTAAGGTTAATCTAGTCCTTGTAACATATAAATCTCTAAATACAAATGGATTAACACACTAGGTATTTTTTTCTCATCTAAGTACACGATGAGAGTTTTTTTAATTTTTTTTTCTGTACGCGGGCCTCTCACTGTTGTGGCCTCTCCCGTTGCGGAGCACAGGCTCTGGACACGCAGGCTCAGTGGCCACGGCTCACGGGCCCAGCCGCTCCGCGGCATGTGGGATCTTCCTGGACCGGGGCACGAACCCGTGTCCCCTGCATCGGCAGGCGGACTCTCCACCACTGCGCCACCAGGGAAGCCCGAGATGAGAGTTTTTGACTGGTACCTGGGTATGGGGTGGCTGGGGGTTAGGTAGGAGGCGAGAGGGCTTGGCTGCATGTAGTTGCTCAGGGATCTAGGCTGATAGATGATCCACTGTCTTTAGCATACAGCTTCCAAAGTTGCCTTGGGTATTCCCATCCAAGTTTCATGAGGGAGAAGAGAGAATGTGGAGAAGGCCTGTCAGCTTTTTATCTACGCTAAGCCCTGAAGTGACATACATAACCTCTGTTCATGGTCCATTGGTGAAAAGCAGCCACAGGGCTCTACCTAAATGCAAAGGAGGATGGGGAATGTGGTCCCCTGCTGGACCACTGCTTCTCAACGACTCAGTGCCACGGAAGATGACCGTAAATCTTTGCTGGGCAATCAGCTGCCTCTACAACCAGGGTATGTTAGAATCCCTAGGAAGGAGTAAGAGGATTTCAGAATTATAAGTAGCTTGAGAAAGGCTTGCAGGTGACTCGGATATGTCCTCTTAGGGCATTTTTCTCTTCTTAACTTACTGAGTATTAATACTAGCTAAATGTCTTCCTGTACAGGTGTAGATTCTGAAATTAGAATTCAGGGAGGGTAAGTCTTAGAGTTAAATGTTAAATTTTGATTTAGTATTTCATGTACATCATTTTGACTTTGATTTTTCTACCATAGTGTGCTTAGTGTGTTTTGTTTCTTTTGTTTTGTTTTTCCAGCCAATTTTCGAAGTCCGTTTTTCTTAAAGTTGTTTAAAATTCTTACAACTCCTAGGAGACATTAGTTTTAAATACATGTTATACTGCTTTTGGGAGAGGTGACAATCTTTGGATTCGGGGAGATCTGATTTAATTTTTTATTTGAATATAATTTTAGTTACAGTTAATGAAGATTTTAGTAGGAAATAATTACCAGGTAGATAATATATGTGTATTATTTAGTTCCTAAGTAGAGACCGACTGTACATTCTGCTTTCCTTCTCCATTTCAACAATAGATGTTGTAAGATTTACGTCATCAACTTATAAACTTATCTAAGAAGCAGTAATGAGTCCTAAGGTTAATAACAGCAACCATACCCCCGTTGGAATGAGATTCAGAATTTCTGCCACTGCTGATAATTTGGCTTTTAAAAAGTCATTTCTTTTCACCAGTTCTTATAAGGATTGGAGCTACTTCAGTAAATGTCATGCATAGTGTGATGGACTTGAACCACAAATGATTTCTGGTTGTTGTCCCACTGTCTTATGTTCATTATTACTCAATAGTTGTGTGTGGGTGTGCTATGTTTCAGGCCTTCTGGTAAGTGCCAGATTGTGAATGGTGGGTACAAACTGCTCTCATGCAGCTTACATTTTAGTGTAGCATTGTTAATAGAGATGATGGAAATGTTGTTTATCTGTATTATTCAGTATGGTAGCTACTAGCCACATGTGGCCTGTTAGGCATTTGAAATGTAGCTAGTGAAACCGAGGAATTGAATTCTTTTTTTCCCTTCAGTTTTATTGAGTTATAATTGGCACACAGCACTGTATAAGTTTAAAATAGACAATATAGTGATTTGACTTACATACATCATGAAATGATTATCTCAGTAAGTTTAGTGAATATCCGTCATCTCCTGCAGATAAAATATTAAAGAAATGCAGAAAAAGTATTTTTTCTTTGTGATGAGAACTCAGGATTTAGTCTTAACAACTTTTATATATCAGTATAACTTATAGCAGAGTTAATTACATTTATCATGTTGTACATTACATCCGAGCACTTAACTGTCTTACAACTAGAAGTTTGTACCTTTTGACTGCCTTCATTCAGTCCCTGCTCCCCCTCCCCCCCCCCATTAACCACAAATCTGATCTCTTTTTCTGTGGGTTTGTTTATTTGCTTTTGAAGTACAGTTGACCTACAAGACTGTATTAGTTGCTGGTATGCAACATAGTGATTTGATACTTCCGTATAGCACAAAATGATGACCACGATAAGTCTAATTGTCATCCGTCACCATACAAAGATATTACATAATTGACTATATTCCCCACACTGTACGTTTCATACCTGTGACGCATTTGTTGTAAAACTGAAAGCTTGTACCTCTTAATCTCCCTCACCCATTTCTCTCCTCCCCAAACCCCCTACTCTCTGGCAATCATCTGTTTGTTCTTTGCACCTATGACTCTGTTTCTGTTCGGTTATGTTTGTTCATTTGATTTGTTTTTTAGATTCCACATATAAATGAAATTGTACAGTATTTGTCTTTCTCTGACTTATTTCACTTAGCATAATACCTTCTGTGTCCATCCATGTGCTGCAAAGGGAAACGTTTCTTTCTTTTTTGTGGCTGAGTAATATTCTATTTTATATATATATATATATATATATATATATATATGTATATACCACTTCTTTATCCACTAATAATAGATGGGCACTTAGGTTGCTTCCGTACCTTGGGTATTATAAATAATGCTGCATTGAACATAGGGGTGCATATATCTTTTCGAATTCGTATTTTCATTTTCTTTGGTTAAATACCCAGGAGTGGAATGGCTGGATCATATAGTAGTTATGTTTTTAATTTTTTGAGTAATCTGCATATTGTTTTCCATAATAGTTTCACCAGTTTACATTCCCACCAACAGAGGATGAGGCTTCCCTTTTCCCCACAACCTTGTCTCTACTTGTTATTTGTTGTCTCTCTGATAATAGCCATTCTAACTGGTGTGAGGTGATATCTCATATGGTTTTGATTTGCATTTCCCTATTAGTTAGTGATGTTGAGCATCTTTTCATGTGCGTGTTGGCCATCAGCATGTCTTCTTTGGATTGAATTCTTAATTTTATTTGATTTTACTTAATTTAAATTTAAATAGCTGCATGTTCTGGCTAGTGGCTATCTTTTTTTTTTTTTTTTTTTTTTTTTTGCGGTACGTGGGCCTCTCACTGTTGTGGCCTCGCCCGTTGCGGAGCACAGGCTCCAGACACGCAGGCTCAGCGGCCATGGCTCATGGGCCCAGCCGCTCCACGACACGTGGGATCTTCCCGGACCGGGGCACGAACCCGTGTCCCCTGCATCGGCAGGCAGACTCTCAACCACTGTGCCACCAGGGAAGCCCTGGCTAGTGGCTATCTAATTGGACAGCACAAGCCTAGGGAAAAAAATACACATTGTTCAAATAATCACACTACAAAATGTGAAATTGCAAGACTGATAATTGGTGTGAAGTAGATGCATATGATGCTTTGAGCACCTATTGAGTTTTATTTGACTTATGTAGGCAGGTCATAAAGGCTTAGGTTTGGGTGCTAGAGATGGAGAGAAGTGGATAAATTTGAAGGATAAATAGGGTATAAAATGGACAGGGTCTGGTGATGGTTTCAAAATGCCTTCTAGATTTCTTGCTTGTACAACGGAAGAGAGGAGACTTATTCACTAAGAGAACGTTGAAAAAGAAGTGGGTTTGTGGGTGAAGCAAATGAGCTTGGTTTTGTAATATACAGACCCAAGACACAGAATAGAGGTTTAGGCTGGACATAGACATTTGGTAATTGAAGCTATAAGCAAGAATGTGTTCACCTAGAAAGAGAGCATAAGTTGAGGTGATGAGAGTGCAGAGGACTGAACCGAGGAGCTCCCGTGCTTGATCGTGGGTTAGCATGTAGAGGAAAGACAAGGTCGATGGATTCTGAGAGAATTGAAGATTCAGGGAACTTGAGATTCCAATGAAGTCAAAGAATAGCCTTAGTTGATATAGTTGGGTGAGTAGGCTTGGAGGAGAAAAGATTATAGTTTAAGATGTATGAAAAAGTGAATTTTGGGATGGAATATTTAGGAGTCATGGTAATCTTCAGGATCGGCCTGTGGGCATGGATGACCAACATCAAGCAGAGAAAGGTGGTCATGGGATTAAGGGAACCATACAGGTTAATTATAATGAAAACATATTTAGTCCCATTTTGACAAAAACTCAAAAAGTCTAAAAGTTTCTCTTGTTAGAATTACAAGGTATTAAAATGTGTTTCATAACATGCATCTGTTTAAATAGTAATACGTACATTATATAATACTTGCTGTGGTACACAGTAGAGCTAATGATCACATATCTCTTAGGGAGCTTTTGATCATTCAAAATGTAAAGGTTTGTTGTGGTAAGTCATTTGAACATGATTAAAGATGATTTACCCTGTTATTTAAAAAATGTATATGGCTCTTCAACCTTGGCAGATACCAATAATAAAATGCCTCAAACTTTGCATTTGTGGCTTTGAAGGTACTATGTAAATTAAATCACCTGTCCATGCTTTGAAATCTTTAAAACTGAGTATTTGATCATTCATCTTTCATTGGCATTGACTTTTTAGCTGCCCTTACATTTTTTTCTTCCTTTTATAATTAACCGAAACCACAACCTGGAAAGAACATGAGTTGTTTGAATCTTATTCTCAAAAAGCCAGTGAAGTTTTAATACTTTCAGGGAAGTAGGTAGTTATCAAAATGATTTTGAATTACCATCTCTGAATCAATTCTCACCCCTCCCCTCATGCTTGCAAAAGCACACATAAGTTGACCTTTTTACTTCAGGCTAAGTTGTAAAATATAGTTCTAAAATTAGTTTAAAATAATTTGAATATAATTGCCCAGTTTGACAAATGTTACATCTTTTCTTCTCTTTAAATATTTTTGAAATCAAGACATTTAATTAACAAATGAAGATATTAGGATAAACGAATGACATATAAATGTAAATACCAATTTTCAGTTATGATTTATATGATTAATTTTTTGGTAGTTAGAACATAACAGTCTGTACTTTTGGGGTGGTGGTGATGGTAAAGTATTTGATTTCAGTGTTCTTTTTTATGTTTTTTTTAATTGAGATATAATTGACATTCAATATTAACTTCAGGTGTAAAACAAGATTTGATATTTGTATGTATTGCAAAATAGTTACCACAATAATTCTAGCTATTATCCATCACCATACATGCAGTATTTTTTTCTTATGATGAGAACTTTTAAGATTTACAGTCTTAACAACTTTCAAATATGCAATACAGTGTTATTAACTCTAGTTGCCATATTGTACATTACATCCCCATGACTTATTTATCATATAAGTGGAAATTTGTACCTTTTGACACCCTTCACTCATCCCACCCACCCTCTTCCCCTCTGGCAACCACCAGTCTGGTCTCTGTGTCTGTGAGCTTGTTTTGTCTGTATTTTAAAAATTCCACATATAGGTGAGATCATACAGTATTTGTTTCTCTTTGTATGACTTATTTCATTTAGCCTAATGCCCTCAGAGTCCATCCATATTGTTGCAAATGGCGAGATTTCATTCTTCTTTATGGCTGAAGAATAATCATGTGTGTGTGTGTGTGTGTGTGTGTGTATGCCACATTTTCTTTATATGTTCATCTGCCGATGGGCAGTTAGGTTGTTTCCATATCTTGACTATTGCAAATAAAGCTGCAATGAACAGAGGTGCACATATCTTTTTCAAGCTAGTGTTTTCATTTTCTTTGGATAAATTCCCAAAGTGGAATTGCTAGATCATATGGTAGTTCTATTTTTATTTTTTCGAGGAAACTTCATACTGTTTTCTATTGTGACTGCACCAATTTACATCCCACCGGTAGTGCACACAAGTGTTCCCTTTCCTTCATATCCTCTCCAACACTTCTTTCTTGTCTTTTTGATATATCCATTATAACAGGCCTTATTGTGGTTTTGATTTATATTTCCTTATTGATTAGTGTTGAGCATCGTTTCATGTAGCTTGGCCATCTGTATGTCTTCTTGGAGAAAATATCTATTTAGATCCTCTGCCCAATTTTAAATCAGATTTTTTTGCTATTGAGTTGTATGAGTTCTTTGTATATTTTGCATATTAACCCTTTATCAGATGTATGACTTGCAAATATTTTCTCCCAGTTAGTAGGTTGCCTTTTCATTTTGTTGATGGTTTTCTTTGCTGTGCAAAAGCTTTTTAGTTTCATGTAGTCCCACTTGTTTATTTTTGTTTTTATTGCCTTTGATTTTGGTGTCAAATCCAAAAAATTGTCACCAAGACTGATGTCAAGGAGCTTACCACCTATGTTTTGTTCTAGGAGTTTTATAGTTTCAGGGCTTAAATTCAAGTCTTTAATCCATTTTGAATTAGTTTTTTGTGTATGATGTATGATAGTGGTCCCATTTCATTCTTTTGCATGTGGCTGTCCAGTTTTCCCAACACCATTTATTGAAGAGACTTTTCTCCATTGTATATTCTTGGTTTCTTTGTCATAAATTAATTGGCCATGTATGTGTCAACTTATTAGTGGGCTCTCTATTCTGTTACATTGATCTATTTGTCTGTTTTTCTGCTAGTACTATACTGTTTTGATAATTATAGCTTTGTAATATAGTTTGAAATCAGGGAGCATGATGCCTCCAGCCTTGTTCTTCTTTCTCAAGATTGCTTTGGGTATTCGGGGTCTTTTGTGGTTCCTTACAAATTTAGGTTTGTTTGTTCGTTTCTGTGAAAAATGCCATTGGAGTTGTGGTAGGGATTGCATTAAATCTGTATATTGTCTTGGGTATTATGGATATTGTAACAGTATTAATTTTTCCAGTTCATAAGCACAGCACATTTTTCCATTCATGCCATCTTCAATTTCTTTTTATCAATATCTTACAGTTTTCAGTGTACAGGTCTTTCACCTCCTTGGTTAAATTTCTTCCAGGATATTTTATGCTTTTTAATGCAGTTGTAAATGGGAATGCTTTCTTAATTTTTCCTTCTGATAGTTCATTATTAGTGTATAGAAACATAACAGATTTCTATATATTGATTTTGTATCCTGCAGCTTTACTAAATTAATTTATTCTAAAATCTTTTGGTGGAGTCTTTACGGTTTTCTATATATAACATCATGTCATGATTATTTATGTTGCTTCGTAGTTGCCACTTGTTTGTGTGTATGCGCAAACACACTTGATCATCTTACCAACAACTCTGCATATAACAACCAAAATGGATTTTTTCCAACTAAATTATTCTGGAATGAAAGATACTATTCTCTAATTTTCTGAGATTTAAGTATTGAGGAAATTCTACTAAAACTGTATAAATATGCATATTATAGCAAGTTAATTAGAAGTTTAGTTCTTTATTCTTATGTGTGGCCTCATCTTAAGTGGTAGATATAGCAAGAGGGTAGTTTCACTCATTACTATTCACAAAGAAATGCGACTTCTCCCTTTAATAGATCTAAATTTCCTCATGAACTCACTCTGCCAAGTACCTGGCTCTTAAAAATATAACCTTGCCAGTTAATAATTTTTTAGCCAGTTCTTGTTGATTCTGTTTGGTGTAAATGCTCAATCTTTTATTTTATCTCTTCCCATATTACTCTGTAAGATATCATCTGTACCTGTCTCAGGAAACTTACTTCTTCTGTGACAATTAGTCTAGTTAGTGTTGTCTTCATCATTGCAGTGGTGAGTGCTTCGCTGTTGGGAGCCTGGTTTGATGTGAGTCTAGACTTGTGTCTGTTGAGGGGTGCCTGGTTCTCGCTGGCCTTTTTGATCAGCATGTAGGTAGGTACTGCTGAAGCCCATGATCCCAGCTATTTACTTTTAGTTTTGAAGGCCTCAAATAATGCAGTCCTTCATCCTTGTAATATACGGAGTTGAACTGAGAGTTGGTCTACTCCTAGGGCAATTGCTTTCACAGGGTTAGGCTATGAACTATAGTAAACACATTTAAAACTAGAGCATGGAAACAGAAATTTCGCAAATCAGCATTTATCCTTGCTACTTAAGATAAACTTGGTATCTTCTATATTATTCTAATAAATTTTTAAAAAATGCTACTTGTGACCTGGTAAATTATTTATGACCTAGTAATAGGTCTTCACACGAAGTTTAATGAACTTTGTTTTAGAGGCTTGCAGCCTCCCCCGGGTTATGCCTGAGATGTGGGTTTCTAGGGGAGATGTTCTTTGGGTGCCTTATATCTAACTGGATGTTTTAACAGAGACACTTCTTTACTTCCCATTCCCCTCCCCCTGCCATTCTCCCCCGGTAAAAGGTTCAGGCCATACAGTCTAGTTATGTGATGTCATTTAAATTTGATCTCCTTGCTCTCCATCTGTCTTTCCTTTCCATACTCTCCCATGGTCAAAAGGGGCAGATCATCTTCTGTTCGTTGGGGCTTCCCTTTCATCATAGGCTCATTACTCATTACTATTCACAAAGGGTAAATTCTTTGATCCAGTCATGCAACCTTTGGTATGGGAATGGGGATTACCAATGAAATTAATTTTCCCAAAAATGTAAGCCCCAAGACCACGATTAGGATCATGCTACTATGTTAGGATATACTTTTTTTTTTTTTTTTTTTTTTTTGCGGTACGCGGGCCTCTCACTGTTGTGGCCTCTCCCGTTGCGGAGCAACAGGCTCCGGACGCGCAGGCTCAGTGGCCATGGCTCACGGACCCAGCCGCTCCGCGGCATGTGGGATCCTCCCACACCGGGGCACGAACCCGTGTCCCCTGCATCGGCAGGCGGACTCTCAACCACTGCGCCACCAGGGAAGCCCTAGGATATACTTTGAATCATTTTTTTTCTATTTGAAAAAGTTGGTGAATAAAAGGAATAATGCTGTTGCTTCGCTGTCATATTCTTTATTCTGTTCTTCAAAAGCACTTGCCTTTCAGTTGTATATGAATGTTAATAATTCTTTGAACTCTGTATTGGATTGTTGTGCCACTAGTAGAAATAGTGTGTTCTTGCAAGTTTTCACTGTTTTAGGGTTCAGAATTTCCAGGAGATTCTGCAAACTGAATTTTGTATGAGGTTTAAAAACAGATGTGGCACAGGGAGATCAGCTCGGTGCTTTGTGACCACCTAGAGGGGTGGGATAGGGAGGGTGGGAGGGAGACAAGAGGGAAAGGATATGGAGATATATGTATATGTATAGCTGATTCACTTTGTTATAAAGCAGAAACTAACGCACCATTGTAAAGCAATTATACTCCAATAAAGATGTTTTAAAAACTTAATAAAAAGAAAACAGATGTGGCAGACTTATTTTTCTTATAACTGGAGGTTGGTGTCTTTGACCACTTTCACCCATTTCCCTCACCACCTGCCTCTGGCAACGACCAGTCTGTTCTCTGTATCTACGAGTTTGGTTTTTGTAAGTCCTGGGGATATAATGTGCAGCATGGTGACTAGAGTTAACAGTATTGCCTTGTATATTGGAAAGTTGATAAGACAGTAGACCTTAAAAGTTCTCATGACCAGAAAAAAAAAAGTCTTTAACACATTATGTGTGGTGATGGATATTAACTAATCTGTGGTAGTCATTTCATAATATATACACGTATCAAATCATTATGTTGTGCACCTGAAACTAATAAATGTTTCATGTCAATTGTATTTCAATAAGAAAAAGGGAATCATAAAACAAAACAGAACCAGATGTGGTAGGTACATTGAAAAAAGGAAAATTGATGTTAATTGTGTTTTCTCCGTGAATAAAAAGGCATCCTGAGAAATTCTTCTAAATGTGACAAACAAAACCACCTCGCCAATACACAAGGAAACTCCTCTTTCTAAAGAGCAGTCATTTCAACTTCTTTTATAAACATAAAATATTGCCCAGAGTTTGAAAGTTTTTATTGCTTTTTGATTGTTTTTATTGAAATGCTTATTGTCTCTTGTTAAATAACTGCATTAATTATACAGCGATGGCCCACCTTCTCAACCTTTTCCAGAAGAGGCCCCCAGTTTCCATTAAAGAGTTTTATGGGAGCTTCCCACACGTCAAATTTCACACAGCCAGCTACATTCGCTTTTTATAAAGGTCTTTGAATGCAATGCCAAGGCCTCCCACTAATTGTTTTATGGGCTTGGTGTGGGATCTGAATCCCTGACTGAGGAAGCCCCATGTCAAAAGACTGTGGGAGTAACGAGTTGTCAAAACATAACCAGAAAGAGCAGTACAAAAAAATCCTGGTTAGCTGTACTGTTGTTGCCAAGAAGCATACGCAGAACACAAAACATGCCAAATGCGGACTGATTTTAAACAGCGACCCCCTATTTCAGAGAATATTTACTTCATTACATTTTTGAAAGAAAATCAAATCACAGATAGATCCGAAATGGATTTTAATGTCCATTTGAAAGTTTGGCACTGGTAAGTTAGTGTTTCTTCAAGTGGTTAAAAAATACAAGTAACTAAATATTTCAATGTGTTCTTTCAAGGGGAGATAACTAATCATGGTTATCCGTGAACATTTAGTCTTGGAATAACGTGTTCGAAGTTCTGTGCTTCATTATCTTTTTTCCTCTGAAAAGGCTAAGGAAGTATGTGTTTATTTACCCCCTATTAACCATTACATGTATCTATACTAAAAAAAGTACCTTCTAAACTTTAAAGAAGAATTGTAGTGGCAGAATTGAAACTCCTATTCCCTCGTCAGGGCCTGACGTTGTGTTTTTCTCAGTCTCAGTCTCAAGCATTTGCTTGGCATTCTGAACCTGCCTTCCTTCTAGACACTGAACAGGATATTTTTGAGGTACACCATGAAATTAGTGTTTTTAGCTTGGTTAATGTTGACATGTGAACAGAATTGTATGAGCCATACTTCAGTAAGGCCTAGAGTAGAAATATTGTATTCTGTAGGAAGGTAGTACAGCCGGTCTCCGTGCAGGTGGATAGCATTAAAACTAAACGATATATTGAGATTTTTGCGAATTTTGAAATACCTTTTTGGAAGTTGGTGAAGGAGAAGAGTGAGTAGAGTTCTTCTTTGTAATTGAAATATGCTCTTATTTTTTAAATAATCTTGAGTTTGCATGTTTCTTATGTGTATAACATGTGGATATTTCTTGGGTGTGATGCATGTGTTTAATACTTATACCATTCTGTTATACTAGTAATAATACAATATCAATGTATAATGTATAGAGCAGACCACAAATAAAACATTATGCAATATTAAGTACGAAATGAGTTAGGTTTTGCTACCTTCAGTTGTCTGTTAGTAGTCTTTTATTCATAAAATTACATTTTTTCTTTCAAAGTTGGATATAAGATTGCAAAATCTAAAGCAGAGAGAAACCCTTGATGGTAATTTCCTCATCACTGTGACTCCAAGAAATTTTAATCTCAATTTTAATATATATTATAATTATCTATCTATGTAAAATAACTTTAGTCAACATGCTATTACTTACTATATGAAAAATTATTCCTTAAAGCCAGATATTCTCTCTGGATGACCCCCTTGCTGTATCTTTATTTTGAATAAGAACCAACTTAGTTGTATGATCCATAAAACCAACCATACCCTGTCTATTAAAGATAAATGTTATCTTTTACAACTTCTCCTGTGAGCTTAAATTTGTCATTTTAAGTTCAGACCCCAAATTATGAAATATTTTAACCATTGCCAACACATCTTCTGTAGGTTGTGCTAAACTTTTCCCTTCATTTTCAATTCCGAGGGGCCAGATTACGTAGAGTGCTTACCACTGCTTCTGTGCTGCCATTAGATTCTTTCATCCCAGTGGAACTCACATCAAAAGTGCCGTTTCGTTGACTCATTTTCCACTGTGGGCCACTAAAATGCTTCGTCATGCAAAATATTCTTGTGTATAATTAACCCATCTTTAGCCAGCTTGATTTTCTTCATAAGACACTTCGCTGTCATTATAATTGTTCTGTTGAATATCCTGTGTGCATTTTTTATGTACGTGATGGTTAAGTTTGAAAATGAAAAACAAACCCTGTGCCACATCAGTAATAGAATTCATAATAGTGTTCTGAGTTGTTTTCAGTTAATATTACAAGTTAACATTTATTTAATACTTTTCTCAATTCCAAATTCATTTCATATATATATATATGTCTTCTAATCCTGTAGAGGTAGCATTATGTTATTCCTGTTTGCAGAGGAGAAAATTGAGTCTTAAGGGAGTTAGGAAGCTATCCCACAGTCATGTGGCTAGCAAGCAGAGTTGGGATATAAATGCAACAGGCTATGTTCGGTCATCTCTCAGTATCTGGGGAGGGAAGGGGATTGGTTCCAGGACCCACCACAGACACCAAAATCCACAGGTGCTCAAGTCTCATAGTTCGCCCTCTGTATCTGTGAATGAGGAACTGGGGATAGGGTGGGCTGACTGTATAGTTACTGAAAAAAGTCCACCTATAAGTGGACCTGTGCAGCTCAAATTCATGTTGTGCAAGGGTCAACTGTACTCTGAAATTTTATGTTTGTGAAAGGAAGTATTGAAATTGAAGGGATTGTTTAGATATTTTGATTTATTTTTTATTTTTGGTGATTGGTGTCTGGTTTACAGAGACTGCTCTCAGGTAACTACTAATAGTATATGCCCAATACTTGTTGAATGCATTCCAGAGCCCTGGCTTCAAGTTCTGGCATTTAGACTGGATACTGATATATTACTGAACCTTCTAGAACTTATTCTCAGATCAAAAAAGAATGTATTTAAGTGTTGGAAAAACTGGACATCCATGTGCAAAAGAATGAAACTGGACCCTTCTCTTACATCATACCCGAAAATCAGCTCAGAATGGATTAAAGACTTAAACATAACCTGAAGATGTGTAGCTCCTAGAAGAAAGCATAGGGGAAAGGCTTCATGACATTAATCTTGCCAATAATTTTATGGATGTAATATAAAAAGCACAGGCAGCAAAAACAAAATAAACAAGTGGGACTACTGCTAGTGCACAGCAGGGGAAACAAATAACGGAGTAAGAAGGCAACCTGCAGAACGGCAGAAAATATTTGCAAACCATTTATCTGATAAGAATTAATCTCCAAAATATATAAGAAACTCCTATAACTCAATAGCAAAGTAACTATTAACCTGATTAAAAAATGGGTTATGAACTTGAATAGGCCTTTATCCAAAGAAGACATATAAATGGCCAACAGGAACGTAAAAAATGTTTAATATCACCAGTCACTGGGGAAAAGGAAATCGAAACCATAATGAGATATCACCTCATACCTGTCAGGATGGCCGTTATTTAAAAAAATACAAGTATTGGCAAGGAAGTGGAGAAACTGGAATGCTTGCGCACTGTTGGTGGGAATGTAAAATGGTGCAGCCACTATGGAAAACAGTAAGGAGGCTCCTCAAAAATGAAAAATAGGGCTTCCCTGGTGGCGCAGTTGTTGAGAGTCCGCCTGCCAATGCAGGGGACACGGGTTCGTGCCCGGGTCCTGGAAGATCCCACATGCCGCGGAGCGGCTGGGCCCGTGAGCCGTGGCCGCTGAGCCTGCGCGTCCGGAGCCTGTGCTCCGCAACGGGAGAGGCCACAACAGTGAGAGGCCCGCGTTCCGCAAAAAAATAAATAAATAAATAAAAATAAAAATTAAAAAAAAATAGAACTACCATGGGATCCAGCCATCCCACTTGTGGGTATTTATCCAAAGAATTGAAACCAGGATCTCTAAAAGATATTAGCACTCCCACGTTTATTATAGAACTATTCGTAATAGCCAAGATGTGGAAAAAACCTAAACATCCATGGACAGATGGATGAAAAAGAAAATATGGGAGATACATACTGGAACACTATTCAGCCTTAAAGAAGGGAATTTTGCCATATGTGACAACGTGAATGAACCTTGAGGACATTATGCTAACTGAAAAGTCAATTCAGAGAAGGACAGATACTGCATGATTCCACTTACATGGGGTATCTATCATAGTCACATTCATAGAATCAAAGAGTAGAATGGTGGTTACCAGGGGCTGAGGAGTGGGGAAATGGAGAGCTACTAAACAGCAGGCATAAAGTTTCGGTTACGCAACATGAATAAGCTCTAGCGGCCTGCTGTACATTATGCCCAGAGTCAGCAATGCTGTATTTTACACGGAAAATTTGTTAATAGAGTAGATCTCATATTATGTGTTTTTACCACAGTAAAATAGCATTAAAATTTTTTTTTAACTTGCAAAAAGTATTTTTAAAATAAGTTTAGAGGAGCTGTTTTTGTATATAGATAAGAGCAGACATACTCTTCTTGGAGAGGAAATAGTGGAAGGAGGGAGTCGTTATGAAACCTCCTTTGCTCTATTTATCCCTACCCCTAGGCTGCTTGAAATATACTAGATGAGGTGATCTTTCAGCTCAAAGATAATTTGAGTCCCAAATCTCTTTGGCCACAATCTTTTGAAAGGTCTGGCTTGGACTGGGCCTTAGGTGAATCTACAGTATGGAGCTAAATAACATGGTGAATAAACTACTCTTGGGAGGTTGGGGGGTGTTGCCTTCAGCACTCAGTCATTTCCAATTATTTATTATGGGACCCAGTTTAAGGGTGTTACGTATTGACTAGCATATGGTGTTCTGGGGACTGTGGTATTCTCTTTCATTTTTGGAAGAAATTCCTCTTCCTTCTGAGAATAATTTTCCTTTTCCTCCCTGCCCTTAGGCGTTTAAAACATTTACTTGATATATCTCTGTCACTTCTCTTTGGCAACTGTAGTTACTTGTCTTCACTTTTTCTGGGACAAGCAAGGTAAAGTTGGAGCTGTGGAATTACTGAAATCATCCTACCAGCTGAGCTATTTCCTGTTTAGTGAGTTCTTACTCTTATATCTCTAGGTAAAACTTACTATACTCATAAATCGGAGAAAAACAATATTAATTTTTTTCTTTATGTTTCTTGGTTACAAAATTCGGGAAGGTATAAATAAGAGCCTATTGGGAGACCTAGTCCACTAACTACCTTAATTTGGAATAGCGACATTTAGTGACATTTTGCTTCACTTCAATGTAAATGTATTCTTGTTGTACCTCACCATAATCTGTCAAAACAGAGACTTTAAAAAGGGGCAGAGGCAAAAGTCTCAGAATGTGTCCCAGACTTGATTTGTAGGGTGGACTGTTTGCCTACCTCCCTAGCATTCGTTTGCCGACTTTTCTCCTACGGATAACCTGTGGTTTCCTTCTGAGTGTCTGTGAATTTCCAGAAAAGCAGACTTTACTTCCTGCGTACATTTTAGATCAAGACAATGCGTGTATTTCACTCTTCTGGCTCTAGTGATGTATACAGGTTGGGTATGTGACCTAAGCCAATTCAGTCAAACTGAATCATAGAGCATTTTAGAACAACAGTTCTTTCTTTCTTGGTGAACTTGGGGAAGGGGAGGGTTTAGCCTCAGGAATTGCTGGTCCCAGTGTTGGAATAATGAGCTAAAATGGTATAGTGGAGAAATGGGTCCTTTGTTATTTCATGAACCACTGGATCAAGTCTTACCTGAAGCTCATCCTACTTCTTAACTTTTCAGTTATGGGAACCAGTAAATCTCCTTTATGTGTAAGTTAGCTTGAATAAAGCATTGCCACTGAATGAATTTTGACTGATACATGAAAGCCTTTTGTACTTTTGCATAGACCTTCCTAATTTAATTTATTTTCCTAGAAGTAAAATTTCCTGTCTGTTCAGACCTTAGTTCCTTAACCTGTTAAATGCAGTGTTTGAACTGCCTGTACAAAACATCCATTGGATCACTTTTTCTCCCTTCTTCCAAGTAGTGGAACTTGTATCTGTTAGATCAGAAATTTGCCAACCTCTCTCTTCCTATTTAGAAAGACCTATCCTGCTGCAATCCCGAGTCTAGGAATGTTGATTCCTTCAATACCACACATAGAACAGCATAAATCTCATAAACTTTTAGTCAATTTCACAATGTATGATTACCTCTCTCCTTTTTTACCCAAGAAATAAGTAGTTTTTTAGAGATGCAAGTTTAGAGAAAGAGGTGGACACAAGAATGATGAAGAATGATTATTTTCCCATTAATGTTCCCATTAATCTATAATTAAGAAACAACAAGTGATAATAGGGAAGTCTAAGAATTAATAGTGCTAAAGATAAGCAGTCTGTCCCAATATAAATCAGTTAATTTTGCTGATTTACTTATTTACTTAACCTATCTATCTATCTATCTATAACAGACTGGCTCCCTAAACTTAGCCAGCTATATCCTAAATGTTGTCCATAGTTAAAATAATTACTTTGAGAATAGTCACAGATCAGCCCAAATATTTAACCCAGTATTAGAAAAACAAATCAGAGCAGATGCCTTAAAGATATTCGAAGTCCAGGTCAAATTCACATGTAAAGAAAAGCACAGAAGTGGGCTTCCCTGGTGGTGCAGTGGTTGGCAGTCCGCCTGCCGATGCAGGGGACACGGGTTCCTGCCCCGGTCCGGGAAGATCCCACATGCCGCGGAGCAGCTGGACCCGTGAGCCATGGTCGCCGAGCCTGCGCGTCCGGAGCCTGTGCTCCGCAACGGGAGAGGCTACAACAGTGAGAGGCCCACGCACTGCAAAAAAAAAAAAAAGCACAGAAATGCTTTGACACTTGGACATGGTACTAGGGGAATTTTAATACAGTTTGGGTATTCGTAAGGACATTAACCATCTGTTCAAAAAGATAAAGAACCGAGTAGATTTTTAAAGCTGAACGGTGGTGGTGGGGGGCGTGGAAGGGTGGTATTGGTGAGAATTAACTTTTATTGGATTGTGCTGAACAATGGCAGGCCGCGGTCAGGGCTTTATATGAATTTAGTGAATGGTACTCTGTAGCAATCCAGTTTCATGCAGCAAAGATTACTTGCAAGACATACATTTCTTTTTAATTTTTGTTTCCTGTTTGTTTTTGAAAATGACAGCTTTGATATGTGTGACTCAACAATAAATGACTTTGTGAAATACCGTTAATGAAAAACAGGTATGTTCCTCCAGATTGCACTGTAGGCCATCTAGTGCTGCTTCTTCTGAACAGATGTTTTACAGATTTTGCAAAATTTGTACCAAATTCTTCTTGGTCTTATCCATAAAGAACAATTAGGCCTTAAATTGCTCTAATTTTTCTATTATGCTTGCTAGCCAGACTTTAGCAACGAGTTTTCCTATGTTCTAAAGTATTACTTAAATTAAATATATTTAAATTTTATACTTTTTCTTTAAGGCCAACCAAAATATTAGCCTAGAGGAGTTTGCTCTGGAGTTCAGATGCCTCTGCCATTTTGAATGGATGCTCCGGGGACTGTCTTATTTTGTTTCTCTCAAGAACACCTTGTTAAATTTGGTAATCACGTCCAAAGTCAGCAATGCATGCTGAGTTTCATGAGTTCTTTGGCTATACGTTGGGTTGCATTTTTTAGAGCTGTCACTGTTTTCATTGAATCTTGTAGTGTTACATTGATTTATAGTTTGTGTGTGTGTGTGTGTGATGGCTACATATGCTTCTTGCAGTTTAAAAAAATAGTTAAAATACCTTTGAGTAGTGTTATAAGGTGGAAATCTAGTAAAGTTTAGAAAACAGATGACCTGAAATTAACTTAATGTGTTGGCTTCTAAAAAACATGTTTAATTTAAAGCATTTTATTTTATTTTGAAACTTACTGAAAGGATAATTTTTCCTGTGGTAGAATGATAGGAGTTACTTTGAAAAAGATAGTTCCTCTCTTAAAATTAACCTAATATTTACTTTGTTTGCTTGCAAGCTATTTGTATATAATCCATTCATCCATAGTTACTGTTGCACTGACAATTACTGGTAAACTTGGATGATCTGCACACAACCAGTACCAGCCCCAGTCTTGGTGCCCAAGAAAGGGGCAGTAAAAGCGGTAGTGGACAGACCAGTTCATTCACTCCTTGATGAATTGATTTGCTTCCAAACCTGCATTAATGCATTTACATTTTCAACTAAATTCTGCAAATACTGACATTGTTACTATGATCAAATCATTAGGTGCCTCTAGATGAGAAATAGCAGTGGCACATTTCCGGTCCCTCATGGAGCCGATGGATTACTAATGGCATTATATAAAAGCAAAAATAAACAATGTTGAAGATAAATGTAGAAACTATACAGTGTTCTGTGAGGGCGTGGTCAGAGGTAGATGGGGAAAAATAAAATTACGAACTAACCAATGTTTGAGATTATCACCGAAACATCAAGCAGCCTTTTTGGTGAGAGGAGATGGGAAAAAGGGGCATTCAATGGGCAGAAGTGGCATGAGTAAAGATAGGGAAGTACGACCAGGAAATGGTGGAGAAATGAGGTTTCAGAACAGTAAACCTTAAATAGGTTGTGCGTGAAGAAAACTGCCATGTAATGGATCTTAAATGCCAGGCCAAGGAGTGTTCAGTTAATTGTATTGGTAGAGGGGAACTACTCAGGGCTGAAAAAATTGGGACTCTGCTTAGGAAGGACTGGAACGCATTCAGAAGTTGCACAGATAGTAAAAAGCTGAACTGCATCGTGGCAGAAGTAATGGAAAGAAAGAGACAAATTCCTGACATATTGAGTATGTGGAATCCATTGTATTTGGCAAATATTTGGGTAAAGAGGATGAGGGAGTCTGGTGTTAAGGATAACTCCAAAGCTTTGAGGCTGAGTGTCTCTGGAATGTTGGTTAGTTTGTTAACAGAAATTGAGAAGTCAAAGAAGGAGCTGTTTGTGAAGAGAAAACATAGGAATTAGATATAATGAACCTCACACGGGCTTTTTTCCCACAGCTCTAGCAGGAGAAAGTCTTATCTGATGATTAAATGCATGTGTGTGTTTCTTTATATTAGTATCTGCAAGTCATTGTAATTTGCGAAATTCTTATATAATTTCTTAGATTTGGAGTTACATGCAAAAACGTGTGAAGTGCGTGATGGCAGACCAATTACATTTTACTTTTTAATTTTATTTTTTTATACAGCAGGTTCTAATCAGTCATCCATTTTATTCACATCAGTGTATACATGTCAATCCCAATCTCCCAATTCATCCCCCCATGCCCCCCCAACCCTCCACAGCCTTCCCCCCTTGGTGTCCATACGTTTGTTCTCTACATCTGTGTCTCAATTTCTGCCCTGCAAACCGGTTCATCTGTACCATTTTTCTAGGTTCCACATACATGCATTAATATACAGTATTTGTTTTTCTCTTTCTGACTTACTTCACCCTGTATGACAGTCTCCAGATTCATCCATGTCTCGACAAATGACCCAATTTCATTCCTTTTTATGGCTGAGTAATATTCCATTGTATATATGTATCACATCTTCTTTATCCATTTGTCTATCGATGGGCATTTAGGTTGCTTCCGTGACCTGGCTATTGTAAGTAGTGCTGCAATGAACATTGCGGAGCACGTGTCTTTTTGAATTATGGTTTTCTCTGGGTATATGCTCATTAGTGGGATTGCTGGGTCATATGGTAGTTCTATTTTTAGTGTTTTAAGGAACCTCCATACTGTTCTCCATAGTGGCTGTATCAATTTACATTCCCACCAACAGTGCAAGAGGGTTCCCTTTTCTCCACACCCTCTCCAGCATTTGTTGTTTGTAGATTTTATGATGATGCCCATTCTAGCTGGTGTGAGGTGATATGTCATTGTTGTTTTGATTTGCATTTCTCTAATAATTAGTGATGTTGAGCAGCTTTTCATGTGCTTCTTGGCCATATGTATGTTTTCTTTGGAGAAATGTCTATTTAGGTCTTCTGCCCATTTTTGGACTGGGTTGTTTTTTTTCTTTTTAATATTGAGCTGCATGAACTGTTTATATATTTTGGGGATTAATCCTTTGTCTGATGATTCATTTGCAAATATTTTCTCCCATTCTGAGGGCTGTCTTTTTGTCTTGTTTATTGTTTCCTTTGCTGCGCAAAAGCTTTTAAGTTTCATTCGATGCCATTTGTTTATTTTTGTTTTTATTTCCATTTCTCTAAGAGGTGGATCTAAAAAGATCTTGCTGTGATTTATGTCAAAGAGTGTTCTTCCTATGTTTTCCACTAAGAGTTTTAAGTGTCCGGTCTTACATTTAGGTCTCGAATCCATTTTGAGTTTATTTTTGTGTATGGTGTTAGGGAGTGTTCTAATTTGATTCTTTTACATGTAGCTGTCCAGTTTTCCCAGCACCACTTATTGAAGAGACTGTGTTTTCTCCATTGTATATCCTTGCCTCCTTTGTCATAGATTAGTTGACCATAGGTGCATGGGTTTATTTCTGGGCTTTCTATCTTGTTCCATTGATCTGTATTTCTGTTTTTGTGCCAGTACCATATTCTCTTGATTACTCTAGCTTTGTAGTATAGTCTGAAGTCAGGGAGTCTGATTCCTCCAGCTCCGTTTTTTCCCCTCAAGACTGCTTTGGCTATTTCAGGGTCTTTTGTGTCTCCATACAAATTTTAAGATTTTTTTGTTCTAGTTCTGTAAAAAATGCCATTGGTAATTTGATAGAGATTGCATTGAATTTGTAGATTGCTTTCGGTAGTATAATCATTTTCACAATATTGATTCTTCCGATCCAAGAACATGGTACATCTCTCCATCTGTTTGTATCATCTTTAATTTCTTTCATCAGTGTCTCATAGTTTCTGCATACAGGTCTTTTGTCTCCCTAGATAGGTTTATTCCTAGGTATTTTACTTTTTTTGTTGCAATGGTAAATGGGAGTGTTTCCTTAATTTCTCTTTCAGATGTTTCATCATTAGTGCATAGGAATGCAAGTGATTTCTGTGCATTAATTTTGTATCCTGCAACTTTACCAAATTCATTGATTAGCTTTAGTAGTTTTCTGGTGGCATCTTTAGGAATCTTTATGTATAGTATCATGTCATCTGCAAACAGTGACAGTTTTACTTCTTCCTTTCCAATTTGTAATCCTTTTATTTCTTTTTCTCCTCTGATTGCCAAGGCTAGGACTTCCAAGACTATGTTGAATAATAGTGGTGAGAGTGGACAACCTTGTCTTGTTCCTGTTCTTAGAGGAAATGCTTTCAGTTTTTCACCATTGAGAGTGATGTTTGCTGTGGGTTTGTTGTATATGGCCTTTATGATGTTTAAGTAGGTTCCCTCTATGCCCACTTTCTGGAGAGTTTTTATCATAAATGGGTGTTGAATTTTCTCAAAAGCTTTTTCTGCATCTATTGAGATGATCATATAGTTTTTATTGTTCAGTTTGTTAATATGGTGTATCACATTGATTGATTTGTGTATATTGAAGAATCCTTGCATCCCTGGGATAAATCCCACTTGATCATGGTGTATGATCCTTTTAATGTGTTGTTGGCTTTTGTTTGCTAGTATATTGTTGAGGATTTTTGCGTCTGTGTTCTTGAGTGATATTGGTATGTAATTTTCTTTTTTTGTAGTATTTTTGTCTGGTTTTGCTATCAGGGTGATGGTGGACTCATTGAATGAGTTTGGGAGTGTTCCTTGACCTGCAGTTTTTTGGAAGAGTTTGAGAAGGATGGGTGTTAGCTCTTCTCTAAATGTTTGATAGAATTCACCTGTGAAGCCATCTGGTCCTGGACTTCTGTTTGTTGGAAGATTTTTAATCACCGTTTTAATTTCATTACTTGTGATTGGTCTGTTCATATTTTCTTCCTGGTTCAGTCTTGGAAGGTTATACTTTTCTAAGAATTTGTCCGTTTATTCCAGCTTGTCCATTTTATTGGCATAGAG
Source organism: Phocoena sinus (assembly GCF_008692025.1). NCBI lineage: Eukaryota > Metazoa > Chordata > Mammalia > Artiodactyla > Phocoenidae > Phocoena > Phocoena sinus. The sequence goes on along the minus strand of NC_045767.1, from coordinate 126,131,639 downwards.
TTGCTTGTAGTAGTCTCTTAGGATGCTTTGTATTTCTGCAGTGTCTGTTGTAACGTCTCCTTTTTCATTTCTAATTTTATTGATTTGAGTCCTCTCCCTCTTTTTCTTGATGAGTGTGGCTAATGGTTTATCAGTTTTGTTTATCTTCTCAAAGAACCAGCTTTTAGTTTTATTGATCTTTGCTGTTGTTTTCTTTGTTTCTATTTCATTTAATTCTGCTCTGATCTTTATGATTCCTTTCCATCTACTACCTTTGGGTTTTGTATGTTCTTCGTTCTCTAGTTCCTTTAGGTGTAACGTTAGATTGTTTACTTGAGATTTTCCTTGTTTCTTGAGGTAGGCTTGTATAGCCATAAACTTCCCTCCTAGAACTGCTTTCGCTGCATCCCATAGGTTTTGGATCATCGTATTTTCATTGTCATTTGTCTCTAGGTATTTTTTGATTTCCTCTTTGATTTCTTCAGTGATCTCTTGGTTATTTAGTAACGTATTGTTTAGCCTCCATGTGTTTGTGTTTTTTACGCTTTTTTCCCTGTAATGATTTCTCATCTCATAGCATTGTATTCAGAAGAGATGCTTGATATGATTTCAATATTCTTAAATTTACTGAGGCTTGATTTGTGACCCAAGATGTGATCTGTCCTGGAGAATGTTCTGTGCGCACTTGAGAAGAAAGTGTAATCTGTTGTTTTTGGATGGAATGTCCTGTAAATATCAATTAAATCTATTTGGTCTATTGTGTCATTTAAAGCTTGTGTTTTCTTATTAATTTTCTGTTTGGATGATCTGTCCATTGGTGTAAGTGAGGTGTTAAAGTCCCCCACTATTACTGTGTTACTGTCGATTTCCTCTTTTACAGCTATTATCAGTTGCCTTATGTATTGAGGTGCTCCTATGTTGGGTGCATATATATTTATAATTGTTATATCTTCTTCTTGGATTGATCCCTTGATCATTATATAGTGTCCTTCATTGTCTCTTGTAACATTCTTTATTTTAAAGTCTATTTTATCTGATATGAGCATTGCCATTCCAGCTTTCTTTTGATTTCCATTTGCATGGAATATCTTTTTCAGTCTGTATGTGTCCCTAGGTCTGAAGTGGCTCTATTGTAGACAGCATATATATGGGTCTTATTTTTGTATCTATTCAGCGAGCCTGTGTCTTTTGGTTGGAGCATTTAATCCATTCACTTTTAAGGTAATTATTGGTATTTATGTTCCTATGACCTTTTTCTTAATTGTTTTGGGTTTGATTTTGTAGGTCCTTTTCTTCTCTTGTGTTTCCCACTTAGAGAAGTTCCTTTAGCATTTGTTGTAGAGCTGGTTTGGTGGTGGTGAATTCTCTTAGCTTTTGCTTGTCTGTAAAGCTTTTGATTTTCTGTGGAATCTGAAGGAAATCCTTGCTGGGTAGAGTAATCTTTGTTGTAGGTTCTTCCCTTTCATCACTTTAAGTATGTCATGCCACTTCCTTCTGGCTTGTAGAGTTTCTGCTGAGAAACCAGCTGTTAACCTTATGGGAGTTCCCTTGTATGTTATTTGTCATTTTTCCCTTTCTGTTTTCAATAACTTTTCTTTGTCTTTAATTTTTGCCAATTTGATTACTATGTGTCTCAGCATGTTTCTACTTGAGTTTGTCCTGTATGGGATTCACTGCACTTCCTGGACTTGGGTGGCTATTTCCTTTCCCATGTTAGGGAAGTTTTTGACTCTCATCTCTTCAAATATTTTCTCGGGTCCTTTCTCTCTCTCTCCTCCTTCTGGGACCCCTATAATGTGAATATTGGTGTGTTTAATGTTGTCCCAGAGGTCTCTTAGTCTGTCTTCATTTCTTTTCATTATATTTTCTTTATTCTGTTCCGCAGCATTGAATTCTACCGTTCTGTCTTCCAGGTCACTTATCCATTTTTCTGCCTGAGTTATTCTGCTGTTGATTCCTTCTAGAGTATTTTTCATTTCATTTATTGTATTGTTCGTCTCTGTTTGTTTGTTCTTTAATTTTTCTAGGTCTTTGTTAAGCATTTCTTGCATCTTCTCGATCTTTGCCTCCATTCTTTTTCTGAGGTCCTGGGTCATCTTCCCTATCATTATTCTGAATTCTTTTTCTGGAAGATTGTCTATCTCCACTGCATTTAGTTGCTTTTCTGGAGTTTTGTCTTGTTCATTTATCTGGTATATAGCCCTCTGCCTTTTCATCTTGTCTTTCTGTGAATGTGGTTTTTGTTCCACAGGCTAAAGGATTGTAGTTCTTCTTGCTTCTGCTCTCTGCCGTCTGGTGGATGAGGCTATCTAAGAGGCTTGTCCAATTACATTTTTTTAATATCTTTTTAGAATTTATTATTTTTTCTTGAAGTATAGGTGATTTATAATGTGGTAGTTTCTGGTGTACAGCAAAGTGATTCAATTATATAAATATAGATATATGTAGTATATATATCTATATACTATACTATATATTATGTACTATATACATAGATATATATAGTATATCTCTATCTCTGTCTTCTTTTTCAGGTTCTTTTCCATTATAGGTTATTTACAAGATATTGAATATAGTTCCCTGTGCTATGCAGTAGGTCCTTGTTGGTTATCTATTTGATATGTAGTTGTGTGTATCTGTGAATCCCCAGCTCCTAATTTATCCCTTCCCCCTTACCCTTTGGTAACCATAAGTTTGTTTCTATTGTCTGTAATTCTATTTCTGCTTTGTAAATAAGTTTATTTGTATCATTTTTTTAGATTCTTCAGATAAGTGATATCATATGATATTTGCCTTTCTTTGGCTGATTTACTTCACTTATATGGTAGTCTCTAGGTCCATCCATGTTGCTCAAATGGCATTACTTCATTCTTTTTATGGCTGAGTAATATTCCATTGTATGTATATACTGCATCTTCTCTATCCACTCATCTGTCAATGGACATGTAGCTTGCTTCCATGTCTTGACTATTATAAAAAGTGCTGCTATGAACAGACCAGTTACATTTTAACGTTGGTAAACTAAGAACAGTTCAAAGATTTGAGACCTCAGTCTAATATCTGAATGATTCTTCTGTGACAGCAGTAGGTGGGGTCCACCGCTTGCTGTGTTCTCATGCAAATGAAAGGCTTAAATATTTTTTAGAGAAGTTCTGCAGTAAAGCAAGAGGAGAATATTGTTTGGCCAGGTGCTCTGGAAATAAACAGCTGGCTAGGAGTACTTTTTTCTTTTTTTATTATATGTTTCAGGTGTACAGCATTATAGTTCAACATCTGTATACATTACAAGGTGATCACCACCACAAGTTTAATTACCCTCCATAACCATATAGTTGACCTCCTTCACCTGTTTCGCCTACCCCAGGCACTATTCCCTTTTGGCCATAGGTATTAAAACATATTTGGAAGATGTGTAAAATAGGGTCCTTGCTTTTGATCTTTGGTTCATACCAACTACTTTACCTGTTTATATCTTTATAAGCCCTTTGATGTATCAGTTTTATTTACAAATGATAACATGGAATCCTTTAATTCTTTTTTCTATAATTTTTTTAAAAAATTTTGTTTTTGGCTGTGTTGGGTCTTCGTTGCTGTGCGTAGGCTTCTCATTGGGGTGGCTTCTCTTGTGGGGCAAAGGCTGTAGGTGCATGGGCTACAGTTGTAGCACATGGGCTCAGTAGTTGCTGTGTGCGGGCTCTAGAGCATGCAGGCTTCAGTAATTGTGGCACGCAGGCTCAGTAGTTGTGGCTCTTGGGCTCTAGAGTGCAGGCTCAATAGTTGTGGCACATGGACTTAGTTGCTCTGCGGCATGTGGGGTCTTCCTGGATTAGGGATCGAACCCATGTCCCCCGCGTTGTCAGGATTGAACCGCTGCACCACCAGGGAAGTCCACAATTCTTTAATTCTTAAAAGCTCCTAGACCTCACTGAAATGTGTAATGGGTAATATCAGCAGACAAGTGAACTCATAATAAGTATTTCCTGTCCTGCCATTGATATTTAATAATCATGAATTGAACAATGAATTGGGGTAACTTTACTAAGTTACACAGAACCCATGGCATGATTTAGTTTGATATTATATTTGTATTTTATATGTTTTACACTTGACATACAGGCGTATCTTGAAGATATTGCAGGTTCAGTTCCAGACTACTGCCATCAAGTGAATATTGCAATAAATTGAGTCACGTGATTTTTCGGTTTCCCAGTGCATATAAAAGTTATGTTTGTACTATACATGCAGTTTGTTAAGCATGCAATAGCATTTTGTCTAAAAAAAATGTATATACCTTAATTAAAAAATATGTTATCACTAAAACGTGCTAACCATCATCTGAGCCTGCAGCGAGTCATAATACTTTTGCTGGTAAAGGGTCTTTCTTGCCTTGATGTTGATGGCTGTTGACTGACCCACGGGTGTTAGTTGCTAAATTTTGGGGTGGCTCTGGCAGTTTCTTAAAACAGGCCAACAATGAAGTTTGCCAGGTTGGTTGACTCTTCCTTTCATGCATGATTTCTCTGTAGCATGCAATTTACCTACAGTAGAACTGCTTTCAAAATTGAAGTCAGTCCTCTCAAACCGTGCCACGGCTTTATCAACTAAGTTCATGTAGTATTCTAAATCCTTTGTTGTTGTTTCAACAGTCTTCACAGCATCTTCACCAGGAATAGATTCCATCTCAAGAAACCAGTTTCGTTGCTCATCCATAAGAAGCAACTCCTCATCCATTAAAGATTTGTCACGGGATTGCAGCAATTCAGTCGCTTTTTCCGGCTCCACTTCGAATTCTAGTTTTCTTGATAGTTCTACCATATCTGCAGTTCATTCTTCCACTGAAGTCTTTATCCATGAGGGTTGGAATCAGCTTCTTCCAACTTCTTGTAAATGTGGTTATTTTGACCTCTTCCCACGAATCACAGATGTTCTTAACGGCATCTAGAATGTTGAATCTTTTCCAGAAGGTTTTCAGTTGACTTTGTGCAGATCCACCAGGAGAATCAGTATCTATAGTAGCTTTAGCCTTATGAAATATATTTCTTAAATAAGACTTGAAAGTGAAAATGACTCGGCGATACATGTGCTGCAGAATGGTTGTTGTGTTAGCAGGCATAAAAGCACCATGAATCTCCTTGTACATCTCCATTAGAGCTCTTGAGTGCCCAGGTGCATTGTCAATGAGCTGTTATATTCTAAAAGCAATCTTTTTTTTCTGAGCAGTAGGTCTTAACAGTGGGCTTAACTTATTCAGTAAACCATATTGTAAACAGATGTGCTGTCATCTGGGCTTTGTCCCATTTATGGAGTACAGGCAGAATAGATTTAGTGTAATTCTTAAGACCGTGTGACCTTCGAAATGGTAAGTGAGCATCGGCTTCAACTTAAAGTCACCAGCTGCATTAGCTCCTACCAAGACAATTGGCCTCTCCTCTGAAGCTTTGAAGGCAGGCATTGACTTCTCTCTAGCTGTAAAAGTCATTGATGGCGTCTTCTTCCAGTAGAAGGCTGTTTCCTTTACACTGAAAATCTGTTGTTTTGTATAGCCACCTTCATGAATTATCTTAGCTAGATCTTCTGGACAAGTTGCTGCAGCTTCTACATCAGCACCTGCTGCTTCACTCTGAATTTCTATGTTATGAAGATGATTTCTTTCCTTAAACCTCGTGAGCCAACCTCTGCTAGCTCAGACTTTTCTTCCACAGCTTCCTCACCTCTCTCAGGATTTATAGATTTGAAGAGACTTAAGGCCTTGCTCTGGATTAGGTTTTGGTTTAAGGAAATGTTGTGGCTAGTTTGATCTTCTATCTAGACCACTAAAACTTTCTCCGTATCAGCAATAAGGTGTTTTGTTTCCTTATTATTTATGTGTGTTCACTGGAGTAGCACTTTCAATTTCCTACACGAACTTTTTGCAGTCACAGCTTTTGGCTGTTTGACACAAAAGGCCTAGCTTTCCACTTATTTTGGCTTTCAACATGCTTTGTTCAATAAGCTCATTCATTTTAGCTTTTGGTTTAAAGTGAGAGGCTTGCAACTTTTTCTTTCACTTAAAAACTTGGAGGCCATTGTAGGGTTAATAATTGGCCCAATTTCAATACTGTTGTGTCTCAGAGAATAGGGAGATCCAAAGAGAGGGAGACTGGTGGTGGGAGAATGGCCAGTTGGTGGAGTGTTCAGAGCACATACAACGTTGATTGATTGTTTGCCATCTTATATGGGCATGGTTCATGGTGCCCCAAAACAAGTAGGATAGTAACATCAGAGATCACTAATCACAGATCACCATAACAAAAATAATAATAATGAAAATATTTGAAATATTTCAGAAATTACCAAAATGTGCCAGAGACATGAAGTAAGCAAAAGCTGCTGGAAAAATGGTGCTGATAGACTTGCTCAATGCAGGGTTGCCACATTCATTCTGTAAAAAATAAAATATCTGTGAAGCACAATAAAGAAAAGTGCAATAAAATGAGATATGACTGTATTTTCCAAATGTCTTAGATAGGGGTAAAGTGATTTTATTTATTCCCTTAAGATTCATTCAAAAGAACCAAAATGATTTATGACACAACTCATTGAATAGTCTTCATAACACATGTACTTAAAATCTACCAAAACCAATGCCTTCTCACAATTCCAGCTTCCTTAGACTGAGGAACATGAAACTTGGCTTAGGTAATGGTTTAAGAGATTCCCAAATAACACAGGGAGTGTCTTAGAGCACTTCCCTTACTTCCCATTGAGGTTTCAATTGTAGTCAAAGCCATCATTATAAACATTCGTTTGGTATTGCCTTGGGGGATTGTGGCATAGTTTAAAAACTTGGACAGGGTGACATGCAGTGGAGAAGTGTAAATTAGGAACAGTTGGAACATTTAATACGTTCCAGGAGCTATGCAGTTTTCTCTATTTCCACATGGTATTTGTTCTTCAGTAACTTTTTTTTTTTTTTTTTTTTCCGGTACGCGGGCCTCTTACTGTTGTGGTCTCTCCCGTTGCGGAGCACAGGCTCCGGACGCGCAGGCTCAGCGGCCACGGCTCACAGGCCCAGCCGCCCCGCGGCATGTGGGATCTTCCCGGACCGGGGCAAGAACCCGTGTCCCAGCATCGGCAGGCGGACTCTCAACCACTGCGCCACCAGGGAAGCCCCTTCAGTAACTTTTGTATCACTCTGTTATCTCACTGCTGAAACTGTCTTTGCAAAGGTCATGAATTACCTCTTGTTGCAAAGTCTGTTGGCCTCTTTCTAATCCTTTTGCGGTATCGCAGGATCATTTGACACTTAGGTGTTCCCTTCTCAAAACTCTGTAGTCTGCCCTCTCGTAACTCACTTCTTACCACCTGTGCTGCTGCTTCCGTTTTCTTTACAGGTTTCTTCACTTCCTCTGCCTCCATTTTTGTTGCTCCCGGGAGTTTTTTCTGAGGTTTCCTTTGCTGGCCCTCTCCTGGTTCACTCCGTATACTTCCATGACTTCATTTACCATTATTAAATACTGATGCCGCTTATATTACTGTTCCCAGAACAGGTCTCCTCCACACACGCCAAACCCTCTTGTATTGTACAGTTTCTACAGATCCCCCTTGGAATGGGTTTTCTCCGTTGTCAACAAGGTGATTTCCTTGAATATTTGCATCCAGTGAACCAATGGTTTTTAAGGTGTTTTTGAAGTTTTTTGCCCACCGCCCCCCCCCCCCCCCCCCCCCCCCCCCCGCCCCAGATTTGCTTCTTTTTCTATGTTCTCTATCTTAGGAAACCACTGTTGTTCTCCCTGTTGCCAAAACCAGAAACTGGGGAATTGTCCATGAAGTCTTGACTGCCCTCTGTTTCCTCAACTCAGTTTTTAAATCCTGCCTGTTCTATTTCCGTAATACTTCTTGAGTGTGCCTACCATTCTCTATTTTGATTGCTACAGCCTTAGTTAAGGACTCCATCATTTCTCAGTTGAATCACCGTAACTGCCCTCTTAACTGGTCTCCCTGCAACCGGTTTTACTTCTTCCATTCTGGTATCTGTTTTATTGTCAAAGTGACTTTTCTAAAACTTGTTCTTGAATGGTTCCACAGAATAAAGTACAAAATCCTCAGTATGGCGCATGAGGCTCTCGATATATGGTGCTGCTTCAGTCTTTGGATTTTGTATTTCATCCTGTGTTGTGTGGTTAACTGCCAGTAGTCGTCAGAACCTGTTCCCCTGTAGCTCAGACCTGCCCTGTTCCCTGCTATTCCAGGTGAGCCCTCTGTCACTTCCCTGTGCTCCTGTGGCACAGTGTTTAAGACAGTAAACTGCAATCATTTTTCTTATTCTTTCTTAAACTTTTTTTTTAAGTATTGATAGATTAGGGACTGTGGCTTTTTTCCATATGTACTTATTGTATTTAGCATATGGCTAATAGATATACAATAAGAATGTTGAATGAATTAATGAGTAACCAAACTAAGATCAATAAAACCTACATTCAACTCGCAAGTACCTTATTGCCTAGTGAGAAGTTTCACAAGTACAAATAATTTTAAAAAGCCATCAACAAACAATTACAATGTAGTGTGGTAGGAGCTATTCAAATGTTGTGTTTTCAAGTAAGAAGTCATTAAATGCTAATATCTCAAGGGACTGTCTCTTGAGGGGATATAATAGAATTAAACAAATTTTCATGGCATTCAACCATGTTTCTTTGAAATGAGGTCTTATTATAACACTTAAGGTATTCAGAGTACTTTAAAGAACATTTTTATTGACTCTTTAAATCTTTACTCTGTCTTGTGTTTTGTCAGTTTTATGAGGACTCAGCAAAAGTGAGGCAGGATGTATTAAGTTTCTAGATATCTTATTTAGCTAGCTGGGACGTATGAGGATCATAGCTTATTTTTCTTTTCCTTTCTGAAACTACTATAACAATTTCTATTATCTAATAAGATTTCATGTGACTTTATGCTTTATAGTTAATTAGCTAATTACAAGAAATGTAGTGTTTTTTTCCTCTGAAGCAATTTAAGAAGACATAATGCATTTTTAAGAACTTGGGCCTATTACTTTTATGATCCCTCAGATTTAAAAATGCCATCATGACATAATTTTCCTTGTAACAATGGAGTAAAATATTGCTGAAAAAATTAGTGACAGCTTCTGAATTTTAAAGTTTTAAATGATGTGTGTCATGGACTTTTAGAATAGTCAGCACTGTGAATATTAACTCTGAGATTGCAAGGGCAGAATCTGTTTACTTGGTTTTCAAATCGTGTCCCTCAGGGCTCTGGAATTCTGAGGGGTATCTAAGGAGCCCTGTAGGGAAGCTGAAGAGTAGGTGGGCAGACTGTGGGTGAACTTCTGTAGCCCTCTTGCATCTTCCACTCTTCTATCGTATCTGCTGCCTGTTGGCCTTTATCTGTTATCTGTTGGCCTTTGTAAAGGATATTATTTAAGGGGAGAAAAACTTTGAAAGTACCTCAAACTGTTGGTTCACTTGATGCAAATATTCAAGGAAATCACCTTGTTGACAACTGAGATAACCCATGAAAGTAGAAAATGTACAAAACTTTTGCACTAACTGTTCTTTCCATGTGTCACCTACAGTGACATCCTGAAAGACACTGAAGGGGAGCTGTACATTTAAAAGTGCTAGGCAAGCAGTGTGTCCTGTCTCATCTGGTTTCCATCAAAGACTTTCAGTCACCACGTGGTATTTCCATGGTCTGGTCTTCAGAACCTGTGAACCAGGGCCTGACTAGGTTTAGGGGGAACTTGAGGTAGAAATTTTGGGGTTGGGAGAAACAGAATTTTAATTCTTCTTACGAGCAAGGGAAAGGGTTGATGATCTTGCCAGTTTCATGGTGTTCACATCATAAGCCTAAGTACTTTATGCCAGGAAGCTGAGGGTCAGGTCATAGTTTTATAGATTTTGGCCAAAGGCAGTTCCAAGAGAAAAGTAAATGTTTAAAGGTGCTGACCATTACCCGAACTTATTCTTCCATTCTTTTGGTCCCTTTCTTCTCTCCCCTGCCCCAAATAGGGTAATCCTAGGTGCAAAATTCAGGTCACTACCATGGTAACCACACAAATAGAACAAAAAAGAGTGATGTTTGCTTTAATTTCGTAATGATGGAAGGAAAACTACACAAGGAGATGCTTAGAGGTGACACAGGTGATGGTGTAAAAATCTGTCTATAAGAGAGAGGTTGGAATGGACTTTGCCCACAAAATAATTTATTATCTTAAGAAGCAGAATCTAGGGAGTAACTGCATCTTTTTAAACACTTTAAAAAGTTGGCAGTGTTGATTCAAAGTGCTATTTAAAAACCCACTTTTAAAATGACATGTTTTGGGGAAACGGTAACTGTCAGTTTGAAGGATGGGATTCTTTTCAGCAGAGCTTGTACAAATATCCATTGCCGTATGTGAGGCAGGTTTAAGGTAGTTTATCATAAATAAATGAGTTTGTCAAATATATACGTACACACACACCCTTTTTTGGCCTCAGAAGAAATTCCAAGGCCATAGATACAGAAATGTTGTGCATTTTTACAATACATGTCACAGATAAGTAGAAATTTGATTAATACACATATTAAGAGGAGACAGTTTAAGAACAGGGATTAATCATACCTGGGACAAAGATAGTATTGGAGGTTATCACGATTTGTGGACTTGGTTGGACTTGGGGGTCTTAGGCAGTGGTTGAGGGGGACATCACTCAGAAATATCTAACTCATCCTTTGTTCCACTGATGAATTATACAAGGAACATTATCTTCAATTGTGGTCAACTCCACTTGGCTCAAACTATTACAGTAGCTACTATAGCCTCGTTTCTAATTATAAAAGCATTATATTTTTGTGATTAGAGTTGTGTTCAGTTCTACTACCCAAAGATAACCTCTGGGAACATGTTGGTGTGTCTTTTTTTCCTCTTTTTTGTATGACTGTGCATATTATGTACAAAAGATGGATATGTAGTGTTTTCATATAATGTGCATATATATTAAAATTGGAATCAAACTATGCATATAGTTTTTGTATAGGTTTTGTACACTGCATTTTTATTCAGTTCTTCCTTATGTGCCTGCCGTAATCTAGGAATTTTTCTGTCCCATTAAATTTTCCTTGAAAGCATGACATTCAATGACTTTTTTTTTTTTTTTTTTTTTTTTGCTGTACGCGGGTCTTTCACTGTTGTGGCCTCTCCCGTTGCGGAGCACAGGCTCTGGATGCGCAGGCCCAGCGGCCATGGCTCACGGGCCCAGCCGCTCCGCGGCACGTGGGATCCTCCCGGACCAGGGCACGAACCTGTGTCCCCTGCATCGGCAGGCGGACTCTCAACCACTGCGCCACCAGGGAAGCCCTCAATGACTTCTTAATATTCTATTATATCATAATTTATTGAAATATCTTCTTATTGTTAGACATTGTTTTAGCTTTTTGCTATTACAAATAATATTATTATTATTTTTTACCTCTACAACTCTTTTCCATTTGAACATATCTGATTATTTCCTGAAGAAAAACTCTTAAGAAATGTAATTATACATTTTAATAATCCTCAATTTAATGGCACTGTGTTTGGGGAGAATTAGGTGAACCTAAACTCTCATAGAGCCCAAATAATAGGATATTCAGGAGAAAATGGTAAGCCATAGTTACTCTGATTGCCTTTTCAGTAATCCAGCATTCTGATTGGATATTAAGTGGCCTAGTCTTTAACATCACTTTAATGTAGGTGTATCCAGGTTCTAACATAGTGTGGTTGCTCAGTATGTAACAGATATTTGTTTTGACAGATGGTGTCATTAGAAACTGAGTCATTCATTTCTTGTTACTGTTCTCAGAGATACCTGAGACAGTCTGAACACCCAATTCTCATGCACAGAACAGCTTTTAGAGCCTAATATCTTACACACATCTGGGTCACTGATGCTGTGAAAACATTCCACTTTACCATGACCCCACTGAATAAAAGAAAAGGAAAAATTTAAGAGAAAAGAAAATTCCTACATAGTGCAGAGGTATTCTGTTGTGCGCTAGGATAATCAACAAATTTTGCTTTTACTGTTGAATTTCAAACTATGTCTGGTATGTTGTTCTTTTGGATATACCTTGCAGTAGCTATTGGCTATAACGTGAAAGATAACTGGTAGTTCTCTCTCTCCCTCCCCCCCTTTTCCTCTTTCCCTCTGTGCGTTTGTGTTCGTGTCTCATGTCTATTTTTTCAAATATGCGATTTGGTTCATTTCAGTCATTTTTAGCATCCACAAATATTTAGTCAAGTATTTAATCATCTCGTGAAATACTTCACAGATTCGTCATATGAAATAAGTGGTTTCTCTTTAGTGCTAAGTCATAGCAAATTATCATCGTTTTTTAGGTTGATTTTGTAGAGTGTTAAATGCTATTTAAATTTCACTTCAATATGAAGCCATTTATTTTTCTCCTAATCACTTAAAATAGCAAGAACTAATCAACTGAAGTTTTTCTCCTTTTTATGAATACATCAGTCTACTCCTGACTCACGTGCATGTTTCTGCCTTTAGGTCAGTGGGAACTTTTCCCAGCTATGTTCCCCCCCCACCCCCATTCCTAATTTCTCTCAGGAACAAATGGCAGCATAGTTAAATGTTAGAAACTTGTTGCTGAAGGTGCTAACCTAAACATCAGTGCCAAGACACGACTGAAACTTAATAGACTAATTAATTTGTCCACTGCACCTCTGACCTGGGAATTATGTACAATGGGCTATACTTTCAGAACTGAGAGTCTGGGATCCAAAATAGAGAAAATGCAACTTTTGTGTGCTTTACACATCAACGTGCAATTAATATTGGGTTCTTTTAGGAAACAGATTCTGAAAATGTAGCTTTATCCCATCGCATGTTTTGGAAGTAAGATACTTCAAGGTTCTGTGTGCCTCTTTGTTTCAGTTTTCTTCTTTTATATTTTATAGTAGTACTGAACAAAGCCCTCACATTATTTGATCCAAATATCCTTCTGACCTCCAGAGGAGCCAACTTATATAGACTCCCACAATTTCTGTATTATCTGTTCCAGTGTACTATGCTCATTAAAAACCACAGTCACTCCTAGAAGAAACTAGGAACTTGACGCTTGAGTGACATTTAAAAAAAGTGTTTATGTTATGAATTCCTGACTGTGCTATTTATGCTTCTATCAGTAAGAAGATTAACTTTATTAATTTTATTTCCCCTTATATTCCTTTTCTCCCTTCTTCATTTTAGAGACAGTTTAACTATTCTTCAAGGGCGGTTAACATTTGACTGCCACTGAATTCACTATCAGTGCTGGATAGAAGCCAAAATGAAAAAAATCGGTTTATGTTAGCCTGTCAATGTCTGGTTATGCATCTCTCTGGGTCTTGTGAACTCACAGAAGTACCAAATAAACCCTTTTCTGTTAGGATTTTATTTACAGCAGAGTTTTAATATTTTGGTAGTTTGTGGATTTGGAAGCACTCATTAGGCCACCAAATGTCTGTTGACCACAGGGCAGGCACTCTTCTAGACACTGCTGATAAAGTGGTGAACAAGACTGATGCTTCCCAGCCCTATGGAGGCTTACAGTCCAGTAGCAATAGTCATACACAAAGTACACACAGAGAGTAAGCTGCTTATTATGTACACAGTGAAACAAGCTGAAAGGACAGAGAGTGACTGGAAGATGTGTGAGATGCTGTTGTAGCCAAAATAGTCAGTGAATAGCTTTCAGGGAGGCAGTATTAGAGCTGAGAACTAAAGGATGAGGTGGTAGCCTTTGGGTAGATGCCGTTTTCATTCGGTTATTGGCAGCCACTTTACCAAAAGGAAGATGCAAGATTCCATATACTTTTCAGTGAAGGCATAGTGCATAGATAGAGTAGATGCTCACAGGATATTAGGATGAATAGAATAAATAGATACTGGCATATGATTTGAGAGGAAAATGCTTTACCTTTCTAAAGCTATGTTGCTTCCAGTAGTGGAGTGAAAGTTTTAGGTTTTGTGTGCATGTTGTTGAAATGTAATGTGAACCTCACGTTGCATTTTTTCCCGTTTATTTCCTTATTTATAGGTTTCGGCGTGGTCAAGAGAGTGAATGTATCTGACGTGGATGGACTGCGCATAATCTTCAAGAACGCTGTTCGCTTCAGTTATCAGCGGCCTGTTTATCTGGTTGGTATCCGAAGCAAGTCAGATTTGCCATGGTACTTCACCTTATGGTAATTAAATCATTGATTTTAAGGGAAGAACCATAAAATGAGTTTGTGTGTCACGTTACATACAGGCAATTCACCATATGTCTAACCAGGTCACATAAAGGTTAGTTAAGGTGTTAAAGCAGTAATTTGAAATCTGGGGTAGGGGCTAAAGGGGAGGTACTAGTGAAGGCGAGAAGTCAAGTTGTATAGAGGCCAAACAGAAAGAGTGATGTAGACTCTATTTACTGCCTTGAAGTGAATTTTATTTGTACCCATTTCAAAAGAAAACCTGATGAACAGGTATGTTGGCAGTGTCTTCACTTTGACAGATTGGGGTGGGTGGGGGAGATGGAATTCTGTTATCTCTGCACACTTAGTGTTTAAAAGACATTCCAAGATCAGTAGGTGGATAAACTTGGTTTCCAGTTGAGGCTTTAAAATGTTAATCTTGGCCTGTTTCTTCTTGTTTATACACCGAGAACTACAGTTTTAAAGATAGAAGAAATATTTATTCACAAACTAAGAATGGGTTTGACTTTCAGTAAAGATTCATGTTAAGTGTCAACGTGGCACAGCCTTTCCTTGGCTTGCCTCTCTTCTCACTCAGTTTGTTTTCATCCACACCTGTGCTTTCAGTGATCATGATTCCATTTCTTGCACCCCTTTTCTCATATCCTCATCATTTCTCAGTTATACTTTAAAATAGCTTCCTAACATCTGTCTACTTTTCCCCTTTCCAACCTGTCTACCATTTCAGGAGCAGCAGGGATATCTGATCCTACCACGCTCTCATCCATGACCTTTAATGCTTCCAGGATTACATCCTGTAGCATACAGGGCCCTTCAACTTCATCAGATCCTTACCTGCCATTCTGTCCTTGTCACTGCCCTTGCCCTCCCTACATTATAGCCTATTGATTTTTAATGGTTCCTCAGTTTATCTGCTGGCTCATTCATTCGTGATTCTGTCCTTCGGCACAGTGCTGCTTCCTCTTTCTGGAATGTCATTCCTACCTCTTCTCTTGTTTGCCGGGCGAAGTTTTATTTATCCTTCATGATTCTATTTGAAGGAAGTATTTTTTCGTCTGTGATACTTTCCTTGGCAGAGTTTGGTTCTTCCCCTCTGTCTTCTCATAATGCCTTGACTACATCTCTGATTTGGTTCTCAATGTAAATGTTTTCACGGCTCCCTCACAGTACTCAGTAAACCCTTTGGGGACAGACACTGCCTTCTGTTTTCCTCTTCATCCCCAGCCTTCAACGCACTAGCTAGCAGTGATTCAGCTGTCGTGCACTGAATGAATGAATTGATAACTGCTTTGTGTTTTAGCACCATGCGATTTACAGTGTAGGAAAAATTCTAAGAATATGATTTAGTTCCTGTTTTCAATCAGGTTGTGATTTTATTTGGTGGACAAGACGTAAACACATGAAATAATTGGGAACACAAGATAAAGCATAGTATACAAAGGAATTATGTGTATTTTAAAAGTTTAACATATACACACATAATACACATGGTGGTTTGGAGGAAGGGCAAAGATCAGGTTTAAGTTATGAGATAAGCTTCTTGGACTAGATAAAAGTTTCATGGGATAGTGAGGGAGTTGAGGTTGGTTCGTGGTCTGAGGTATGAGCAAAGTGTTGGTTATTGGATTGATGAGTCCTTTTCCTGTGCATGTTTTGTCTAGCTTATTTTTAGTAAGTCTTAGATAGTTTATATAGGTTTACTGTAAAGGCAGATGTTGAATATTTTTATTTTGTAAGGGGCCAAAAATCAAATAGGGGAAGTTAGAACAATGCATGAAAGTTGAGGTGGATACTAGGTATGTATTGGAAAGAGATTAATCCATATGAAACAGAATCTGGGCTGAATAAAGTTCTACAGGCAGATGCCCAAGTAGGGAATGGAATGATTGACAGAATCATCTTATAATGGCAGTGAGGTAAGACCTCTCTTTAGCTTGGTTCTAAAGAATAGTTGTGAACAGTATTTACTGGGGTCAAAGATGTTATGTCTAGAACATTCTTTACGCTCATGGGGAAAATGAAAAGAAAACCAGAGATAACAAAAACAAGCCAAATTCATTAGTTTTCAGGGGAACAGTGAGAAAGGGTTTAAACTGAGTTGGGGCACGACTGTTTGATGGGAGAGGAACCATCTTCCTGGGGAGTCAAAAAGAGAGAATACCAGTGGGAAGGTGTAGAAGGTTCACAAATTGAGCAAGTAATTATGTAGGGCTCTAAAGGCTGAAATCTATATCCACAATGTTTAACTATGCATTTCTCACTTGTCTGTTAGTTCCCTGAGTACATTGAAGATAATGCTGCCTCGGCCTAGGATATGTGAGGCAGAAAGAAAGTTAGGGAACTCTAAGCCATGTTGTTTCCCTTGGGTCCCGAGGTCCCTGGCTGGTCATCTCCTCTGCACATTCCATAGTCTTCCTATGTGCATTTTGTAGATGACGTTCAGAGTTTTTAGTTGTCGTTGTCTAGTGGGAGAAACAGGAAGAAATACTTATATCCATCTCAGTCCAGAATCACTTATATTTTTAAAAGTTCCTGTTTGGTCCTTGCAATTTAGGATTAGAGCGTGCTGAATTGATAGCTTTTCAAACATAGGGAGGTAGTAGTGGCTTCAAGTTGCTGCGTATTTCTAGGCACCAAAAGACAAACTATGATAATAGCTACATTTACCATATGCCAAACCCTCTTTTAAAGCACATCATAATTTCCACAATACCCTGTTTCTACCTCAACCCTATGTTGAAGGGAAACTAGGGCAAAGAGAGGTTTTTAAGCTTTGCCCAAGACCCCAGGCCATCTGATAACATAAACTCAACTTTTAGTCACTGTGTCCCCTTTACTGTTTGACGAATACATTTTTTTAGGACTCTGGCATCCTAAATTGGGAATCACCAACTTTCAGCAAAGGATTAAGGAAATTGGTGGTGGAACCAGAAGCTTAAAGTGATAGACTGAGAATTCTGTATGTGAGCCAAAAAGAGCTACAACTACAAATTTAAGTTTTTCCCACGCTTCTCCTTTGCGCTAGAATAATTTTTACAGCTTTTATAATTAGGGAGTAACCAACACTATGAGTTAAAACCAGGGTAATAACTAAACTCTTCAACATAGAAGTAATAGTTCTTGACAATATGGTGGTCTGTGATGTTATTAGGTTGTCATGAACACTTAAACTACAATTTGAAAGTGGGCCTGAGGGCCCGTTGTACTTGCACATTTGTAAATTTTCCTAGACTAATGTAGTATGAGTTTCTTTACTTTGTCAAGTTTGTAAAATTCATAAGCTTTGTCACTTAAAGTCAGGTCCAAAGCAAACTGAAAACTAACATTTGATATCTAGCCATAGCTTTCTTATTTTCTCTTAATTTCTTGCTGGAAACAATCGGTAGAGGTGGCATATTACTAACACAATCTGGTAATATGTAGCAAAAAATCTCATTTTTATTTTCCAGTTTTTAGGGTTAGTGGTTATATTTTCAGAGTTTCATAGTTTGGTATGACTGTTTTTAGATATTACCTAGGAAAATGTCTTGTTTTGGTGTGACACATTTGAAAGCCAAAGCCATTTTAGGATACTTTTGCCACAACTGAAGGAATCCAGCTGTCCTGTAAGTACCTGGTGAATTTCAACAGTAGTCTGGTTAGTCAGTGTGGTCAGTGCTTCAACTTGAATTGTTTGTTTTGAATCAGATACTATTACAAATTAATCTAATACTACCCTCCCCCCCCCTTTTTTTTTTTGTCCAGAAACAAAGCCAGCAATACTAATGCATGGGGGGGGGGTTATTATGATGATGATGTAAAAACCAAACATTTATGAAATAACAAAGCAAGAATTGTTCAAGACACAGACACTGGGTCTGGTTAATTTTTCCACCTGACTTCTTATAAATTCAGGCTTCTGCAGCATTGCTTAACGATATTTTCAACATGTCATAGTTCCTGATGATAAAAATTTCTGTAGTTTTGCCAGAGCTTTAAGTTTTTAAAGATTTTTTTCTTTTGCCTTTATCACAAGTGTTGAACATGTGAAGAAGTAAACATCACTGAGTTGTACAATACGTATAGGCTGAATTTCTATGAGGCTGCTGGATTGCTAGTCAACTTAGATTATTACTCATTTCAGCGTTTCTTTACCATATCGTTAGCTATGCACTAAGGCCACTGTAATTGCACCAAACTCGTTCCTCTCCTTTATGCTGAATTGAATGTACTACCAAGTTCTGTTACTCATCCTCTTTTGATCTCCAGAGTTCACCCCTAAAGTGCATTCTCGTTTTCATAATCCTCTCAAGGCTTTCATCCTTGAATGACTGGATTTTGGCACAGATAGTTAACTGATTTCTCTGCTTCTGTTTTTTTCCAACTCCCTGTGGAAAAGTTGATCTGAATTTTAAGGTACATGGTAGTAGGTACATTATAAGGATGCAGTAAATGCTTATTGATTGGTTAAAAACAAGTTCTCAGAGGTAGAAAGTCAGACGCTTTATTCGAATGTTGGAACTTTAATGACTGAAGCCATATTTTATTTATTATTTTGGTTTGGTGAAAAATCTTATGAAATTCAACTAGGTTCTTTCTTTACACGCCTTCTACACTTTAGTTGTGAAATGTGCACTCTGGCTCTCCTGTAGGTGATGAAAGAAAAAAAAAGTGCTGGTTATTAACTGAGTAAACATTTAGTAGTTCAAAATAGTAAAGTTGAAAGTAATATTTTCTTTACAGAGGTTTTCCATTTTTGTCTGTCAAATGTAGACATTTAAAAAGATTAAAAATTATGGTGAAAGTTAGCAGGTGGTGTGGGCCACATAAACAAGTAAAAGAAAGAAAAATTAGCATTTTATAGTACTTTCTTACATCCGTGAGATTGTTGAATTGAATTGATAACGATTCGTTTTGGGGAGCTTATTTTCAGTGCGTGGCTTTCTGTGCTCAAGAAGAAAAATAAAATGTTAATCTAATTCTAGTTTGTTGCTTTTTCATCAGAGTCTTTGAGTAAATTGAAAATTGTCTGAAAAGTGTGCAGTGAGAGCTGTGTGAACAGTCCTTTGCTTCTGTTGTTTTGTGTTTCACACATCACTCATCCATGCCCAACAGGTGTTCTGCCAGCTGTGCCCAAAACGTTTCACATGATTTAGAATCTGTTTCCACGCTTACCTTGTACAGGGGCTATTTGCTGTAAAAGGAGTTCTCTGATTACATAGTTCTTTGGCACAGGTGAAGGACTAGAAGACAGAAAAGCGAGTCGGATTTGAGTTCTACCTGCCTGTCGTTGTTGCTTCAGAAAGAGGAGGAAGCGGTAGGATGAGGATTGGTTTTCTGTAGCCCTGATGCTGCTCAGTTGATTTTTCTTTTCTTCTTCTGTACTTTGGCATGTATATTATATTGTGGCAAGGAAGAACTTAAATGCAGTCAGAGTAACTTTATTTTCACAGCTGCGTGAAGATGCAGTGAAGGAGTTTGAATTCTCGGAGATTTTAGAGCTATGTGGCCTATTAAAATGGAGGAAAAGAATCTCTACATTTCACCACTTCGATGAAGAAGTAAAAAATATGTCAGGTATTTTCTATCTGTGAAGTTAACTGATTAGTGATCATAACTGACTGGGAACATGTAGGAAATTTTGTGAGTATATTGTACTCCTGTCAAGATAGTAAACAAATTTTAGAACTTCTGAATATTTATGTTTCATGCTGCTGAGATTAAACTATTCTTGGTTTACTTACAGTTAATCAACCAAAGAAACAAGTCTCAATAGGCAGTAAATTAAACAGAGCCATTTTCATGCTCATAAGTAGGGTTTGCCTTCAGCCATAAATAATCATGGTTGAAACATTTCATTTTCAAACTGTAGTTATATGTAACAGATACTATGTTTAAATGTCATCTTATAGCTAATATCACATTTACCTGTTGCTGCCACTTTATGGCATACCATTATTGTACTGAATTCTAGCCTCAGAGTATAACTCCAAACATAAGCAGGTGTTAAGAATTTTTACCTTAGAGTTGCAGGCATACGATAGAGTATGTCCATGCAGATAAAATGGTCATATGTGTAACCCTGAGAATATGTTTGCATTTTGTGAACAAAATAAAACTGATTAGGAGCTGGGGATTATCTAATACTTTCTCCGCATATTGTACTGTATTGTAGAACAGCTGTGATCCGAAGCACTGCAGTATCCTCAATCAGCAAACCTTCCACTCTTAAATTTTTACTTTTCCCTATTACTAGAAAATAAAACAGCTAGCCCTCTTCATTCCAAAGAATATCTCAGTATAATGCAGTAGTCTCGTATGGCGGTGAAAAGAGCTGGCCCCGGAGTCAGTTGTCCTGAAGGTGAATTCTCACTCTTCCGTTCACTACTTGTCTTTACCTGTACATAAGGATAATAATAATAGTACCTAACACATAGGTTTGTTTGAACGTTAAATGAATTAACATGTGTTCAGTGCATAGGACAGTGCCCTGCCTAAGCAAGTCTGGCTGAGCTGTCATCATTCAGAGGCTTGGTCCTCCCATACCTGATGACTGTAGGTTGAGAAATACTATTGTGGGGAAGTGGAACTTCATATATTGTCATTTCTTATGGTTTTCATTTTTAAAGTGAAGGAAATTGAAATTGAGTGCTGTTAAATGAATCGTTTAAGATTAAACAAGTAATTAGTGGCAGATTTGGAACTGGAATTTAGGCCTTTTTCAGTGTTTGGCATCTGCTCTGTTCTTATCTCAAGAGCATTGAAATAATTTTAATAGTTGTCTTTTGTACTTTTGATGCTCAAAATTTCTCTTTTCTTTAATTTGTAATTTCATGAAAATAGTTAAAATGTTGCAAATGTATACAGTAGAAACTATTTAATATTCATATATCTCTAAAATCCCTTTAAAAATTCTCACTTGGAAAATGGTTTGTATGTCTTGTTATACAAGAATACTAAAATAAGGAAACCAGACTTCTCTTGTGCATCTTCTATCTGCCAGGGTCTGGAGCTACTTAACTTTCTGTGTCATAACAAGTGATAGCAGTTTTTAAATTCATAGGTTAGCTCTTAAAATTAATAATGTATTATTGCTTTGCATTTCTCTGGAGGCCAGGATTCAATTTATCACACTTCCTGTGTAGATACACATTATAGCTAAAGAGAAATTGTTTTGTTTGTTTAGATGACCTTGTATAGTTTCCTTCAAGAGCCTGATGATTTATATTGTAATTTTTGCAAAGCTTTGTGTTCATAGTAGGGTGTCAGACAGTTAGATGGTGATGTTCGTGCTTTTCGGGTAGTTCCAGTGGTTAAGTGAAGCTTCCTGAAGACAGGACTATAAATATAGGTCCTAACTACCTGCCCTCAGTGATTTTTTTTTTTTGTACTGAACTTTTTGCCTTATTGTGATGCTACTGCAGTGTTTATAGTGCCACCTATGTACCTGCATTGGCTGGAGAGATTGAATGG
Source organism: Phocoena sinus (assembly GCF_008692025.1). Taxonomy (NCBI): domain Eukaryota; kingdom Metazoa; phylum Chordata; class Mammalia; order Artiodactyla; family Phocoenidae; genus Phocoena; species Phocoena sinus. Next base: position 126,109,996 of record NC_045767.1, on the reverse strand, counting down.
CTTGTCTGTCTGGGACACGTAATAGATTCCAGCCTTTTTCCGTGACATCATTATTATAACAGACTTCTTTGAGAATGTGAACAGCAGCTGTGCACTTTTGTGAGTTTTACATTATGAACCATAACAACCGTTTCAGCTCTATACAAGTGATAGGGCAGCTTGATGCTTAACAAATGAAGCCAGGCTCTGAGCTGTGAAACTGTTAACAGATCTAGTAATGACACGGGCCCCATGTATGGAACATTTCATAATACAACTGGGGAAACCAGGGGTGACCGTCATTTAGCACATTGGCTAAAAGGTTTTTCTCTACCTCTTGTTCAGTATAACTTCACAGAATCAATGAGAAATTGACTTGCGGTTTGTGTCAATAGATGTAGCATATCTTCAGTTGAATTTTATTTGAAAATATCAGGTTTTCCAGCATTTGAGCGTTCCATTTCCAGCCTTTAAATAGAAAAAGAGCAAGTATTATTTTCCTCGAAGGTAAAAAAAAAAAAAAAAAGCTTACTTTTACCTTAAAGGTAAGAATCTAACATGATGATGTGAAAAAAGTATCTTGATTAAAACATCTCTGGATTATGTTTGTGTAGGAAAATAAATATATCTGTTTCTAATCTGTGTAATAGTAAAGCAGAAATAAATAATTTTAGCAGAGAAATTTATATAACTGTTACAGGCCTACCTTTAAAATTCTTTATTGTATCTTATCAGACTTTTTCTTTATGAATAATAATTTATTACTGTGATTTGCAGTGACAAACTATATACCTTCCATGTGTCTGTTTTTTGTTGTAAAAAAATTAATAACTTGGAAATAATGTCTTTTCCTGGGATATGCAAAATTCTGCAGTGTTTTAAACAAGAAAGATCAAAATTCCTGAGATAAGAAAATTTTTAGAAGAATATCCTTTATAATTCCCTATTTCATTAAAATTTATACTATGAGAATAACAATGATCTCACAAATAATCATGTACAATCCTTGCTAAAAGAAGTGAGTACTTACTGGACATATACCCAGAGAAAACCATAATTCAAAAAGACACATACATCCCAATGTTCATTGCAGCTCTGTTTACAATAGCCAGGTCATGGAAGCAACCTAAATGCCCATCGACAGATGAATGGATAAAGAAGATGTGGTACATATATACAATGGAATATTACTCAAACATAAAAAGGAATGAAATTGGGTCATTTGTAGAGATGTGGATGGATCTAAAAGAGAAAAATATCGTATATTAATGCATATATGTGGAACCTAGAAAAATGGTACAGACGAACTGGTTTGCAGGGCAGAAATTGAGACACAGATGTAGGGAACAAACGTATGGACACCAAGGGGGGAAAGTGATGGGGTGGTGGTGGTGGTGGGATGAATTGGGAGATTGGGATTGACATATATACACTAATATGTATAAAATGGATAACTAATAAGAACCTGCTGTATAAAAAATAAATAAAAATTCAAAAGAAAAACCACTGATAGAGACCAATGAATATATCCATAAGTAAGAATTACCTGTTTTAATATAACAAAAATTGTATCTGTTATCTACTCATAGTTTAAACGTTGAATTTCTGAAATTTCTTTTGGCTTTCTATCAAGCATGTAATCTCCTGTAACAAGAAATTGTAAAGTTGCCTTTTAAAAATACTACTTTTTTTCTAATTGCAAAGGTAATATATTTTAATTATAAATTGTAGCAATAGGTAACATAAAAAATTGATCCCCCCCCATTCAGAGAAAATCAATGTTAATTGTTAGCTAAGGTCTCACATATTTTTTTTCAGTGTACATCCTATGTTTTGAACTTTCTTTTTCTTCCTCTTTATATTTGAGCATCTTTCCACGTCACTACAATAAAGCTCTAAAAGGTGGAATAATGGAAATGGGTGATTTTGAATCTGGTGAAGAAAGACCTTTTAATTGATAGAAAAGAACTATGCTAGTTATCTCTGCCTCTCATTTATATTTTCCTCATATATTAGCATTTAAAGGCAGCTATAATTTTTTAAAAATCACAATTATATTAACCTTTTAAAAGAAAAATACTTGGACTTCCCTGGTGGCGCAGTGGTTGAGAGTATGCCTGGCGATGCAGGGGACGCGGGTTCGTGACCCGGTCCGGGAAGATCCCACATGCCGCGGAGCGGCTGGGCCCGTGAGCCATGGCTGCTGAGCCTGCGCGTCCGGAGCCTGTGCTCCGCAACGGGAGAGGCCACAACAGGGAGAGGCCCACGTACCGCAAAAAAAAAAAAAAAAAAAAAAAAGAAAAAGAAAAATACTTGGTTTCATTATCAAGTACAGAAGAATGTGCCACAGACTGCTTAATGTCACTTTTACAGGGTTTTTTTTTTTTTTTTTTTTTTTGTCCAGTCTCCAGTTTCTGCTGAGTATTTGGAAATGGTTGCTTTTTTTCCCCCAGAAATCTTATTGTGGGGGGAAAAAACAGTCTCATTTAGACTTTGGTTTTAGTATTTGCCATTATATTTCTTTGCTCATTGCCATTAAAATATTAGTTCATATTCCCTTTATAGAATGTATTTTTACAGTAAGGTAGAGGCATCCTAAGCTAGTTCAGCTTTTACTAGCAGCTGATAGAAAAGAGTACCTGACATGGGCTTTCAGTTAATTTCCTTTTATAAGAGCTGGAGATCACAAAGGTGAACCTACTCAGATTTATGACATTTTTATCGAACTGACCAATACTTGGAGGTTTGAGACATGTTGTTTTAGTGGGGGGAAAAAAAGGAGTTTTGGATTTGTAATCATGCCTCTTAGAGGCTTACAGATCGCTAGGTCTTCACCCTCACAAGTTCCTTACATAAATTTCTTAACCAAGACTCAATTTTCTCATCTGCCAAATGGATGTGTTAATTCCTATGTGATGGAATTGCTGAGAATAAAATGACTTCTGAAAAATAAGTATCAGACTTAATATTAAGTCTTAATAAATGTTATTTTTCTCAAATAAAGTTTTCCAGCCTCTAAATAGAAGCATGAATAAGCACATCACATGTGCAGATCATGAAGCCAAAAAGTTCTTGTATGTTTTGTTTTGTTCGTTTATTTATATTAAGACTTTATTTTTTAAGAGCAGTTTTAGGGTCACAGCCAAACCGAGGGGAAGGTATAGAGATTTCCCATATACTCCCTGCCTCCACACATGCATAGCATTCCTCATTATCAACATCCCCCTCCAGAATGGTACATTTGTTACAACTGGTGAATCTACATGGACATAGTATAATCACTCAAAGTTTATAGTTTATATAACAGTTTACTCTCTGTGGTGGTGTACATTCTATGGGTATGGACAAATGTATGACATGCATGTACCCATCACTATGGTATTTTCACTACCCTAAAAGTCCTATGTACTCTGCCTATTCACTCCTTCCCCTGGTAACCACTAATCTTTTTACTGACGCCACAGTTTTGCTTTTTATAGGGTATCGTATACTTGGAATCATACAGTATGTAACCATTTTGAATTGGCTTCTTTCACTTAATAATACGCATGTAAGTTCCCTCCATGTCTTTTCATGACTTGAGAACTCATTTCTTTTTAGCACTGAATAGTATTCTGTTTGGATATACTACAGTTTATCCATCTACCTACTACTGAAGGACATCTTGATGGCTTATGTAGTGTTTTGTATTCTTATTTGAGTCTTTTTTTCCTAGTCATTTGAGAGGGATTTAAATAGTACAAATTTACATGTAATAAATATAATCAGTTGTATCTTAACTTTGTAATTCATGGTTCTTACATTTTTCTTAACGCTATTCAGGGAGTTTACAGTATTGCAAATGCAAAATCAAAAATGAAATCACTGTGTAACACAAACTCCAGCTGATCCTGAAAACTAGACCCCATTCTCATCCCACCCTTTATTCAGTATTCCTTGCTTCTCCATTATAATGGGCTGTAACATTTTGCATTTGTAAGACTTTTTCTATTTCCAGAATATTTTTATGTCCGTTCATGAATTCCATCCTGTGACAACTCTAGTTTTAAGCACTTCTCCATGTTGTTTAGACCCTATCCATTGCTGTCATCTTTCCAATGCTGAGCCTTTAGTTCTCTTTGCTGCTGCTTGAATTTTTTTTTTCCTCTGGAGAAGAGATTCCTTTGTAATATGCTGCTGGTATAGTTACACAGTTCATCCTTATAACATGGGTAGGTTCAGCTCTTTGGGACAGTGCTGTATACACTGTGCTTTACAGGAACATTCAATGACTTTTTTCTCCCACCCACAGCATAGAGATTAGATGGGAAATGAGCTAAGTACCTTTATCCTTTTTCTTTATTCTTTCTCTTATTAAACCAAACTGGTTTACTCCTTGGGTCCCAGAACGAATCTCGCTCAATACCCCGTCTCGGCTTCGCTGATTCCATGTTTGAGTGAAGAGTGAGACTGACTACATTTCAGATTTTGATTGTATAAACTGTGCAACTTTGGCTAAATCATTAAACTTTCTACCTCTACGATGCAGATCACTATGGCTGCCGCACATGGCTGCTCAGACTGTGTACGCACAACTCTAGGGACTCCGTTCACATAGACTACAATATTTGGAATGCCCGACATCCTCTGCAGGATTGTTATGAGAATTACATGAGCTCATAATGATAAAGAGTATGGACTTGAGAGCCCAAATTCCTGGGATTATAACTCAGCCATTCCACTTATTAGCTGCATGATCTTGTGAGAATCATTTAACCTTTACTGTACCTCGCTTCCCATATTTTTAAGAAGGAAACAACAGTGCCTGTCTCATAGGGATATTTTGAAAATCAAATGTGTTAGTATTTATAAAGCACTTAGAATAGTTGCTGGCATGTACTGAACACCTGGTATATGTTAGCTATTTTTCTTACAGTAGGAAAATTATTTACTGTGGCGTTGCTGCTCTGTAACTGGTAGTTCGTTACATAAGGTTTACTCTACACATTTTTGGTCCTTCTGTGTTAGGTCTTTTCTAACCCTTATACTTGGATTATCTTTTCTTCTTTAGAATTTTACACAGCAGGAATTATATAGTAGGCATGAGATTTAGCTTGGAACTTATTAATGCTGCTTTATAGTATGCATATTTCTGTTTCTAGAAGACCAGGACCCTCATCTGTACCTTTAAGGTTTTCTCAGCTTTTATCACCTTCTGCCTCAACTATGACTGGTGGAAAATGATCCAGTGTTGCCCTCTGCTCTGTAGGGAGTTGCTCTCCTAAGAGTCTGAGGCTTGAGAACCAGAAAGGACAGCAGAAGTGGTAAACTCATGGTCTCTTCTTTTTAAAGCCTTTTAAAATCCATTTGATTATTTAAGACTAACATGCTCAACGGTGAACAATTGAAAATGTAATTAAATTCTATGGTATATGGTCAGACTAACAGAAAGCAGTAGGAGTTTAGAAGAAAGCAGTGTCTGTAAGAGCTGGGCTAATGAGAAGAGACTTCCTGTGGGGTGCACCTTAAATGGAGTTGTATGTGGACGGATGATGCTGAACTAGACCTTCACACAATGCTGATAATGTTCATGCTTATGTTAATGCTGACAGCTAATAGTTACTAATATTAATCCTAAGAGCAAACGCTCATGCAGCTTGCTATGCTAGACGTTGTTCTTAGTGCTTTACACATATTAACACATTCAATTCTTACAACAAATCTATGAGGCAGGAACTACTATTATCCCCAGGTTAAAAATAAGGAATTTGGGGCTTCCCTGGTGGCGCAGTGGTTGAGAGTCCGCCTGCCGATGCAGGGGACGCGGGTTCGTGCCCCGGTCTGGGAGGATCCCACGTGCCGCGGAGCGGCTGGGCCCGTGAGCCATGGCCGCTGAGCCTGCGCGTCCGGAGCCTGTCCTCCGCAACGGGAGAGGCCACAACAGTGAGAGGCCCGCGTAACGCAAAAAAAAAAAAAAAAAAAAAAAAAAAAAAAAAAAATAAGGAATTTGATGTTGCCAATGGATTTTATTTAGTTGTGATCATGATTACAAATTTAACTTTATTTCACAATAAATGAAAGCCCTTACAATTTTTCGAGATCCAACATTTTGAAATTATGTTCCATCATACTTTCTTTAATCATGCCTTATAATCTTTCTTTTATTTCTTTTTAAATGAAAGTTGTTTTTATGATAGCTCCCTCCTGATAAAGACATAATATAATTATCAACAACAACACAAAAAGATAAAAGACTTTCCTGGTTTGGAATGTGGGGTATAGCTTATTTTATAACTTCTTTTATAATTTAGGTCAGCACATCAGATTTTAATGGTTTCTTATTTGTCTGATTAAAAACAACTGGTAAAGCTCATCTCCAGCAAGAAAAAACGGAGTTTTGAGTTTGCAAAATATTTATGGTGGTAGAGTTCTGGATTTAATTTCTAGCTACTTGGGTGCCAGTAACAGACTAGAATTTGCTTTTTAACAACTTAGCTAGACTTAGTGGTACTCTTGTCTAACTTTATAACATAAATTGTGGATCATTGGCAAATCCCATCAGTAGTTTTTTTTGGCAGCCTTTTGGTGGAAATAGACTTTGACTTTTATTACATTGTTTAAAGGAAAAAAATTGAAATTAATCTATCTTTTTTTTTTTTTTTTACTCATCAGAGAGACTGTCCTGGTTTCAGTTTACAACTGTGTCTTTTTTTAATGAGCTGTAGGCTGTATTCTTTGTGATATCAAAGAAAATTGTTTAGTTTCTAATAGAAATAGAAATCATTTAAGAGGTAGCTAAAGATGTGCAGACTTGATTGTGATTTTAAAAAAGTCTTCTCAAGTGTGGATTGCTGTGTTGATGAACACAGGGTTCAGTTGTTATTGGTTTATGCATTTGCCAGAGAAACAAACAATCTGTAGGGCAAGTGTTGAGTTCTCTAATTGGGGCCATATTTCATGTGGGTATTTACCTATCTTTCTTCTCATTCGCAGGTCTTGCTGTGGATTAGTTTTAACAGTCGTGTGTTTGAGCATGGCTGTGAAACTCGATACGTTATGCAGGAGGCCTGCCTTCTGTGGCGGTAGTGTGATTATAAAGTGTGAGACTGGTTTCCACTTTATGGACAGACTGTGCCCATGGAGTCTGCCTCTGTTGGGTGGTTTTTTCCTTTTGCGGTGTGTGGGTGGGAGAATGTGTGTAGGAACTCTTTGTGGCTCTTCCTTTGTGTTTTTTTTTTCCTTAGGAGACTTCAGGATGTTTGAAATCAGCATTTGCTCTTTCATTTCTCTCTGGTCTTTTTCCCCCATTGTCTGCACTATAAATGTAGATGAAAAACGTCTTCCTTTGACCTACCTTTCCTATATTACTTTAGCTCATCACAGGGATGCTTCGTAGATGATCTCATGATCATTTTTTACTCAAGTCTAGGAAGTAACGCGTAACTTCAAATAGTGAACTAAAGTATTTAATCAACTCTAAGATATAATCCGATTTCAGAGATGTAACAGTGTGAAAACATGCCTGTAGTGGTGGTAAAGTGTTATTGATTTAAGATGTACCTTTTTCCAGGATGTCACAATGAAAAACATGCAGGCCGTTGTATCCGTGAAATATGGTAATTTTTATTAGGTCCTGACTACTGTGGGTTATCACTCATGTTTGACGTGAATTAAGAAGCATAATATGGATGGAACCAAGATAAACATATGCGTGCTAAATTCCATTCTTTGATCATTTTTGAAAACAGGTCTTTTAAATGGGCCATTTATTAATTAATTAACCTGACTACTACATGTGTTCTTCAAATACATATGAAAGAAAAAAAAGAAAAGGAAAAAAAGCTTTCTACTTCTCAACCTATCAGTTCGTCACCCATCAGCATTCTACTCAAAAAGTAGTACTAGTGGTAATAATGTTATCTCTGGATCATTCACATATGGTCAGCGAAATATGGTGTTTAATATCATGAGCTTCAGAGGAAAGTAGACCTAGGCTCTACTTTGCGCTGGGGTCTACTTGGAGACCTTGAGCAAATTGCTTCATTTCTTTCATTTTTCTCAGATAATAACCATACTTAACACACAGAGCTGTGTTGAGGATTAAATGATTAATATAAGGAAGACACTTTACACAGTGTCTGAGCACATGGCAGAGATGGTAGTCTGCTAGGGTGGCCAAAACAGCATAGCACAGACTGGGTGGCTTAACAACAGAAATTGCTTTTGTCACAGTTTTGGAGGCTAGAAGTCCAAGGTCAGCGTGCAGGCATCGGAGGCTTCTTTGCCTGAGCTTGCAGATGGCTGCCTGCTTGCTACCTTTTCGCACGGTCTTCCCTTTGTGGGCACAGTCTGTGGTGTCTTTCCCTGTGTCCTAATCTCCTCTTCTCATAAGGACAGCAGTCATATTGGATTAGGGCCCACCCGAACAGTTTAGTTTTAATTTAATTACCTCTTTGATGGTCCTGTCTCCAAGTACAGTCACATTCTGAGGTACTTGGGGCTTCGGCATGTGAACCTGGGGGGAGTGCAATTCCAACCATAACAGCAGTCCCACAGTATTCGTTGTTATTCAGAAATGATTGCTGCTTATATAAGGGTTCTCAGGTGGTGTCTGGTGTCAGAATAAGAGCGGTAGTGGAGTGAAATGAGAGGACTTGGCTTAGGTTAGCATATGGTCTGGGTGGGTCACCTAAGAACATTGGGGTTTTCCCTGGGTGGTGAGGATGGTAGTGCAAGTGTAAGCAAAAGGTCAGGAGTTATAAATGATGTTTAAAACACTAAGTTCGGGGCTTCCCTGGTGGCGCAGTGGTTGAGAGTCCGCCTGCCGATGCAGGGGACGCGGGTTCGTGCCCCAGTCCGGGAAGATCCCACATGCCGCGGAGCGGCTGGGCCCGTGAGCCATGGTTGTTGAGCCTGCGCGTCCGGAGCCTGTGCTCCGCAACGGGAGAGGCCGCAACGGTGAGAGGCCCGTGTACCGCAAAAACAACAACAACAACAAAAAAACACTAAGTTTGGAATGAGCATGGGATGGTTGGGAAAATGTGAGAAAGCCGATTTGGCAGGTTCAAAGAGCTTCACATTGGGAGTCATGAGAGGTTAAGTGCCTGTGAGATAAGGGGAGACCAGATTTTAGAGTTGCTTGAAAACCAGGCTGGGTTTGTAAACTTGTGTTAAAGATTATTAACTGGAGTGTGACACGAAAAGAATTTTAAGAGGGTCAAAAACATTTCTTTACTGCACTAATCTCTGTATATTCTTAATATGAAAAAAAGAGCATCTGTTTCACATATTGCTCATGTATTTAAAGTACCTTCGAAAGCATTTGAAATGATCTTGTTAGCAATTCATTGTAATGTTTAGGTAGTCAGCAGTCTCGTAAGACACGTGGAGTGCCCTGAAATAACGTGGTCAGGTGCTTTCCTCTCCTGCGTCTCTGTGAGAACATGTAAGGTCTAAGGATCCTTCCCAGACCAGTCAGGTCGGACATGTGGGTAAACCCTGAGAGAGTCTGTAAGCATTTTACAGAGACTTCTGAAAGTTGAATATTCCTTTGGATTATTAGAATGTTTCTTCTCACATTTCTTTTAAATATTTTTACCAATATTATTGTTTGAGCCACATGGGCTATATTTATAAGGACAGCATTCTTTCTTGAAATGTAATATAAAATTTCATTACAAAATATGTCGTTGGATTCCATCTCATAAAGTTAATTCACAGAGCTTTTGGAAATGCTTTGGCTAGTGAAGTTTTTGATCTTTGATTAAAATGTCAAGTAATAAAAATATTATGTGAGTTGAGATATATCTGAAATTAAATCTAGGGTAGAAAGTATGACTTTATTGCAACTGGGAAAGTTTTGTGCATTATTATTTTTGAAATCCCCTTAAAAGTGAAAAATAAAGAGGTCAATGCGTTAATCTAAAGCTTAGTTTTAGATAATCTAAAAATTAGTTTTCAGAGATTAAATCTCTGAAAACTAATTTTTAGATTATGTTAATTGAATTGTCTGCATGTTTTCAGTGTCAAAGTAAAAGTTTAAGAGCTCTTGAATTATTGTTTAAATTGAGAGTGTCAGCACATCTTGAATTATTGCATGGTCCTAAGGCCCAACCCCTCTTAACTCGTAGGAATTATCTGAGATGCTAAATTTTTATCACTTTTTGCTAATACGAAGGGCTCGAAACTTTGCAAATCTTTTTGTTTTCTGAGGGCAGTTTTAGTCATGTCATCTTTTAAGGAAAGTCAAATTATGTCTCAATAAAAGGAAATAATATATCCGTGTTAACCAGTTCTGAGGGAATTATCTCTTCATTAGCGCTGTAGTATTAAGGCTCTTGCTTATCTAAACATAATTTCATAGCATAAATCTCCAGGATACTGGACTCTTTAAGAGATCTCTATCTTTGGACATTGTTGTTTTTCCTATCACTTTATGTCAGTGAACCATTTTCAGGGACAACCCAAGTCAGTGAGGTCAGTCTCTTATATATCCATGTGTTTTAGGAATAGGTGATAGTAATGTTAGAATATAAGGAGAGAAAACTGTTGGGCCTTCTGAGGCAAATTAGGTCTAAGGGACTGCTTTAGTTTTAAAAACAAAAGCTCTACTGTTTCTGGCCAGAAAACCAAATATCTTGGAGTTAAACGTGGAAAATGTTTATAGTGTTGTATAGTTTTATTACTTCAGACAGAAGGAAAAGAGTTTATTGAGTAACCTTCAGCCAGTAAGAAATTTTATACAGGCCAACAATCAAGAGGTTAATAAAAAGTATTTTCTGGTTTAGGGAGAATGAACGATAAAGGCTTAAGACACTTAGCTGTTCACTTTGAAACAAGTGCAGTCTTTTTTGGCTTTAAGTGACAGTAGACAGCTAGCCAAGTAGAAAGGCTTTGTGACTTATAGAATTGTTCTCAGAGTGAAGGGTGTGCCCTTTCCTACTCTTTTTCCCTTAGAATGCTAATTTGATGGTTGAACCTCAAGCAGGTATCTTGACCCAAGAGCTAGCAGTCACGCATGGAGGATGGTGTGAAAATGATATGGAAAGAGACTGGGTTTTTTAGGATTGTAGAGTTGCCATACCAAACGTCTCTGTTACCTGGGGATTTTGTTTACAAGAGAGAAATAAAATTCTGTCTTGTTTAAGCCACTGTTATGTTAGGTTTTTCCTATCATTCATAGTGAATGTAATCGTGAGTGAGATACTCTCCCCAGCTTCATTTACTCCTAGAGTCAGTAAACTATGGTCTGCTGGCCAAATCCAGCCCACTGCCTGTTTTGTAAATAAAGTTTTGTTTAAACACAGCCATGCCCATTTGCTTACACATTGTCTGTGGCTGGCGGTGCCTGCTCTCTTGCTACCGTGGCAGGGTTGAGTAGCTGTGTTAGAGACCGTGTGGCCCTCAAAGCCTAAAACATTTACGATGTGCTCCTTTATAGAAAAAAATTTGCTGATCTCGTCTGTTGACTGACCTCATTTGTTTTTCTTTGAAAATGTCTTTTTTATCTTTCTTTTTTCTGTACTTATACTGGTCCCTTACCAGGCTGAACATTTTTAGCTCATGTTTGAACTACTTGAGCTGTCTTGTTGCAAGCATTCTTAAATCATTTGTAATTCTATCATTTATTCATTCTGTCAGATATGCGATAACATGGTAAGCTTTCTTAAACATAGTTCACATTATGTCCCTCCTCTGATCGAAAACTTTCAGTGACTTCCTATTGCCTACAGCATCAGGCCATAACATTTGTGCTTATCTTTTACGATTCTTTATATTCTTGCCCTACTCTAGCAACGTTATTTTTTGTTCATGTATTAACTCATTTAACAAGCTTTTAGAATACCAACATGTGCTAGGAAACCTGGAATGAATCCACAGTTCCAGCGATCCTTTGTTTGTAAAACAGTAGCAGCCTCTGATTGGTCTCCTAGCCACTGGGCTTCTCTGTTCTGCTCTATTGTCTTTCTTAACGCTTTCTGGATGAGTTTTCTGGAATGCAGTTTTGGTAACGTCACACTCCTGATTGCAGCCTTCAGCGATCCCACGTCACCTGCATGGCAGGTTGTGCAGGTTACATCTCAGTTTCTGGCATGGAATACAAGGCTTTGTCTGATTTGGCCCTTGCATTTTTTGTTTGTAATTCAGTTTCTTCTTTGGGAAGATCTTTTACCCTATCCTGGAGGGCTCGCTCCTTTTAAAATTTCTGTCAAGTTTTCTGTTCCTTTTGCACATACAGTACCCCTGTCTGAAGAATCCTTCTTTTCCCCTTTTTCCTGCCAGCCCTTCTCTGCAATAATAATGTGTCCTTATTAACTCTTCTTAGATGGAGCACGAATGCCATCTCTCTGCATTGTGAGATGTCCCTGCCCCCTCCTGCTGAATGCATAACTCCCTCCTCTGTGTTACCATAGAACCTTGTGCATGCTTATTATTGAGTACTTATAACTGTAAGAGTTACTGGTTCACACAGTTATTTCACCTCTACTATGCAGTGACTCTTTAGACTGAAGTTTCCTGGTCATATGTTCTCCTTGCATCTTGCAGCTTTCCCTCATGCCAGTTATCATAGTTGTGTGTTGTATTTCTTCGTATTGTTATTGGATTAATGTCCTTCTAGTTCACCACTGAACCTGATCCTAGGCCAGACCTGCAGCTTTGTGTTCGTCATTGTGTAGCTAAGTACCTGGCACACAACCTGCACTCAGTACTTGCTGGTTGAATGAGTAGATTAATTTGTTGAGGGAAAACTTTTTTTTCTTTTGTGTTTGTGTCACATAGCACGGAACTCAACAATGTTAATTTATGAAGCCTTGAAGAGTCCTTTTTTTTTTTTTTAACAGAGAGACTCTTTTCTTCAAATAAATCTTATCGAAAGTCCAATATATAAAAGAGATAAAATCAGAACTGCCATGTTTGAATACTCCTCCCCTGGCCCCTCACTGGGCTCCTGAGGGAACTTACCAGAACCCCTTGGGCTTGCCTCAGGGTTAGATGATGGTTGGGAAACCACTGTTAGAGTGGAAATAACATTGGCTGTAACAGCAGGTGAGCAGTGTTTTTCGTCAAGCCCTGGCTGTCCCCGTGTGACTGGGCAAAGCATTTAACTATTCTGGGACTTGGTTTTCTTATCTTTGAAATGAGAGGTTTGAGCTAATGTTCTTGGTGTTCCTTTCCAGCTATGTAAGTGTATTTAAGTTTCAGGTTTATTCCAGCCCTTGGTCCTCACTTAGATATACATATTCTCTTGCTGGAGCATGCTTGCCTCTGCCTCACCCTAATGCTAAATTTCTCTCAAGACCACGGCAGCCATCAACTCATCTAAGAAGTCTTCTCCATCTACTCCTTTGCTTATTGTACCTACCACATTCATTGTCCGCAGCACATAGGCTAGAACCTAACATACAGAGTTTTCCCAGTATAGAGTTTCCATGCTGGAATGTGTTTTAGCTAGTAGATTGGCCAGACACCCATTTTGCTTACCTTAAACAACCTAATATTGTTTCAAAATATTAAGGCATATTCTCTCCATAATTTACCTGCTGATAAATAAATATATAAATATATACATTTTATTGGAACGCTGTAGACTGTCTTCAGTCATCTCAATTAGCTTTATCTGCTTAATTGAACAGACCTCGTATTTCTGTGTATCTCTTTTTTTGTGAGTCTGTTCATGTTTTATTCATTTGTTTTATTTCTTAGATTCCACATATAAATGAAAGCATACAGTATTTTTTGTCTTCGTCTTACTTCACTCAGTAAGGATGGACCCTCCAGGTCCATCCATGTTGTTGCAAATGGAAAAATTTCATTCTTACTTACGGATGAGTAATATTCTGTTGTATGTACGTGTAGCACATCTTCTTTACCCATTCATCTGTCCATGGACAGGAGGCTGCCTCCATATTTGGCTATTGTAAATAATCGTGCTATGAACATTGGGGTGCATATTTATTTTTGAATTAGTGTTTTCGTTTTCTTCGGATATATACCCAGGAGTGGAATTGCCGGATCATATGTTATTTCTATTTTTAATTTTTTGAGAAACCTCCATACTGTTTTCCATAGTGGCTATACCAATTTACATTCCCACCAACAGTATACTTGGGTTCCGTTTTCTCCACATCCTTGCCAACACTTATTTGTTGTCATTTTGACAGGTGCCATTCTGACAGGTGTGATGTGATATTGTGGTTTTAATTTGCAATTCCCTGATGATTAGTGATGTTGAGCATCTTTTCATGTGCCTGTTGTCCATCTGTATGTCTTCTTTTGGACGTCTTTGGAAAAATGCCTATTCAGATCCTCTGCCCATTTCAATCAGGTTGTTTTCGTTATATTGAGTTGTATGAATTCTTTATATATTTTGGATATTAATCCCTTATATCAAATATATCATTTGCAAATATCTTCTCCCATTTAGTAGGTTGCCTTTTCGTTTTTGTTGATGGTTTCCTTCTCAGTGCAAAAACTTTTAAGTTTGATTAGATCCCATTTGTTTATTTTTTGCCTTTGTTTCACTTGCCTGAGGAGAAATATCAAAAATACATATATATTGCTAAGATTGATGTCAAAGACTGTAATAATGCCTATGTTTTCTTCTAGGAGTTTTATTTTGTTTCTTGTTGATTCATAGAAAGTCTTTGTGTATTGATCCCACTGTATATTTCATGTTTTACAAATCATCCATTTCTGTTTTCCATTTTTATTTTGATTTTATTTATGGTGATATTTTTTTACAACATAATTTTTTAAAAAACACCAATTTATCAATCTTTGTGGAAGAGACCTTGAGAAAAGATGACTGTGTATCTCTTAACATTTATTATTGTTGATTGACTGATCATTTGAAAATTAAGCACCTATTTAGTTGCTCAGATTAGGAGAAATAGAGGGAAATGTGCTTTGAACATTATTTGGTGAGACTGAAATTTAAGTGAGGCTGTATTTATGTATATATGAGGGATAATACATTAAAGTCTTCTCTATCCATTTTCCATTAGATAAAAGAGCAAAGCAGAAGAGAGACCTGCTTTTGCAGTCAGATCTGAATTTGAATCAGAACTTCGCGTGCCTTTAGACAAATTAAAACCTCTCTGACTTTAGATTCCTTATTTTTAAGTGAGGTAATGCCTACTTTCTCAAGGTTGTTGTGAGGATTAGAGCTAACATATGTCTAAAGCCTTTTACATAGTAGGCATCCCACCAAACTTAACTGTTCATTGGTATTTCTTATCACTGGAGAAATCTGAGATGAGCTCCCTATGGCCGAAGAAAAAGATCTAGGTATTTGATAGGGTCCATGCTAATCCATTTATTTTCTGCCTTGGGTTATGTAAGAGATTTCAAATTGAAGTTAGAGCTGTTTTTTTCCTTCAGGCTAATTTTCTCCTGGTTTAAAAATGCTGAAAGAAATTAGGAGAATTAGTAACTTTCACTGTTCACATTTTGTGGGACTGATTTTTTTCTTAATTTACTTAGTGGTACACTGAAGTTTTCTTCCTGATGATGTGTTTCAAAGAAATGTAGTTTGATTTAGACTGAAAGAGTAAATTGTGTGTTTGTTCTCCTATTTACATATATACACAGGAGTATTGATATGATAAACACATCTTTAGGCACTCGGCAGCTCTGAACAGAATTTAGAGCAGCAGCCCTGTGATAGAACAATGGAGCATTTGTGGAATTGAGAAAGACAAAGAAACATTGGAAAGCTGGTTCATTGGCACATAGGGAAAGCATTAACCAGCAAAGCACTTAGAGTGGACATGTGGCCACACAGTTGTAGGAAAAAGATTTTGAGTCTCTCAACACAAAGTCTTGGCTTTGGACTCCTTAGGTTAAATATTGACTTTTGAAATGGGATGAAAGTTGATATATAACATGTTGCAATATCTTTCTCACCACATGTTAAGTGGCAATAACATAACCTTGTTGGATAACTAGTACTGTGTTGTTTCTGATTGACAGCCCTGGTAATTTTTCTTGTTCTGGGAATACATTGCATGAGAACACATGTTGAAGCTAAAATTAGCTTTAAACCTACCTAAGTAAAAGTGAGAATTCTTATATAACCAACTTAAAAATATTTAGATTTAAAAATGGGGTTTCAGTATATAGATTTAATTCCCTTTCTCAGAGAACGTATCAAAAGAGTAAAAACATATAAGCATAGAAACAAAAATAGCATTAGGAGTAATTACAAAGAATGATAGATCAGTTTTAGAAGAAAATAGAACACTTAAGTACCCTTGAAAAAAAACAGTGTAAAAATTTTGCTGTAAGAAAAACAGGCATATGTCTGCTTACTCACAGGGTAAGGAATATACTGTAATGAAAAAATGCAAACTTCTTAATTGGTCACGATGTTTTTTCCAATGAGCCATCCATTATATAGTGGATATTCTTTTTTTTTTAAATTTATTTATTTATTTTTTTTGCGGTACGCGGGCCTCTTACTGTTGTGGCCTCTCCCGTTGCGGAGCACAGGCTCCGGACGCGTAGACTCAGTGGCCATGGCTCACAGGCCCAGCCGCTCCGCGGCATGTGGAATCTTCCCGGACCGGGGCATGAACCCGTGCCCCCTGCATCGGCAGGCAGACTCTCAGCCATATAGTGGATATTCTTTAAGTCATGAACTCTTTACAATGAGCTATATGGAAAATCTCCCAGTAATTGGGTAATTCCAGAACCTTCACTTGTCTGTGTATATATGGCATAAATGTTCTCAAGAGAGTTTATGACTTAATTGTCATGTGTGAGAAATTTTTGCATTTTATTAGCTTTAATTTAAAGTGCAATTAAGAACTGAAAACCTAAAGTTTGATGACTCAATTCAGATTATATACAGTCATTGAAAAATATTTCACTTGGTAGGTTTATACTGAAAAATTTTCATGAACACACCAGCTGTATCCTAAGAGATAGTGTGGGAAAGTTTAAGGAGAGATTCTGGAAGTTCCATGAAGGGAATGAGGGCCCTTGGAGACATGTTAGTCAGTCTGTAGTAAAGCAATTATTTTATCCTGGGAGGTGACAAAAGGAGGCAGAAAAACCAAGCGTGCAAGGTGTTTTTATATACTACTTATATGTAGGGAGCAATTAAGAATCCAAGACAAAAAATCCAAAAGTTGGGTTGTATTCAAACTGTAAGTTTACAGAAAAATAAAACCATTGAATGAAGGGATAGTTTCCTCTTTTGACCAAGACTAAGCCCTTTTAGACCTTTTGTGCAATCTTCAACCCCGTTAAGTAGACATACAAACACCTTTAGCATCTTTCTTGGGCTTAATAATTAATGTATTTGAATTGAGAAGGCTGCGTAGAATCAGAGCCATTCAGAAAGCAGGGAGTATTATAAATGCAACGTTCTCATTACAGATTACGTACATCAACCAAGTTTAGTGTAAAGTGGCTTTCTGTAATTGCATTCCATTTTCTTATTAACAGTCCGGAGCCTGTGCTCCGCAACGGGAGAGGCCACAACAGTGAGAGGCCCGCGTACCGAAAAAAAAATAAAATAAAATAAAAAATAAATTAAAAAGATCCAGAAATTTATTAGAGAACATATGAGATATCACACATGACCGTATTCTTCATCTCACTTGGAGGGTATCTCCAAAAAGTGGTGATAATGATATTTTAGTGATTTGATTAATTTTCCTATTAGCTGTCTAAATATAAACGATACTTGTAACTTTACATTAAAAGAGATTTTGTTTCTTTTCCTTTCTGTCATCTTTGGCCTTTCCTGGCATCTCTCCAGATGCCATTACTTAATAATATTTGTGTGGTTTATTTTTTATTTAGAACGAGGTAGTTTGAGACCAAAGTGATTACACCTTGCAGGTAGTGGTGGTTCCATCTGTCCTGTGTCTCCCTCACTTCTCATGACAAGATCTCCCTGAGCCTCCATGGAGGAACATTAAAATGCTAAGCTCTGGGACTTGGTGAGTAATTAATTAAAAAATACGAGGGCAAGATTAAGAAAGCTGTTTTTCATGAGCTGCACATTAAATGAGGAAATGAAAATGCTATATTGAGTAGTGGGCAAAATACATTTATTTTTAAGAATTAGATATTTTACTTAATTGGACTGAGAAATGTCAGAAAATTTACACTGCCATTTTAGACACTGAAATGTTAGGAGGAGCATTTGAGAAACAGCAAACTCAAGGTAATTTTATACTCCTTGAGTTAGTTTTTGCTTTGATCCCTACACTGAAACTTGAGGGCAGCTCATGGAGTTGGGCAGGTGGCAGGCACACAACCCATGTGCCTCTGGTGTTTGAGATAACTTGAGAATCCATCCTGTGCTAAGTCAGTGAGAATTGAAGATCTTTCTTGATTAGTGAGTTTTACCACTGGCATCATTATGTTCTTGTACCCTTGTTCCATATTCCAAAGTAATTAGGTCTTATTTCTGGAGATACATCTCCACCCAGTACTCCATTTTCTGCTGTCAAATTTCCCTGATGTTCTACATGTTTTTCCCAGCTTCACTCATACTTGTTTTATGGATTTCCTAGCAGTTTTTCTGGGCAATCATAGCTCATCTCTACATCCCAGGTTTCCTTGGTCGGCTGCATTCCACCCACCCCTGTGACTACATTCTAACCCTGAGACAGTTGTGTAGAAGCCTACAGTTTCCAGGCTAGTAGACTAGGCTGTTCATACCATTCCAAACCTAAAGGCTTTTATTTTGACATTGGGTAATATTCTCAGAAAACTCATAGCCCATCAGAAAGCCTTCCCCTGCCCCCATGTTTTATCCTGACAAATTTTGATTATTTTTTAAAAATTTGCATTTTAGGATTGGGAGCCTATGTTCTTGTTACAATAACAGAATCAATAGAGCAGAAATCCTCCTTCTCTGCTTTAGTTTTCTCCTTACCAATGTGATATTTCACATTTAAATATTGTTTTTTATTATTATTATCTTCCCCACTACAATGTGAACGCCATTTGCGCAGGGAACTTCGTCTGCTTTCTTCCCCTCTGTGTCTTCAGTTCTTACAACAGTGCCTGGCGCACAGTATATGCTCAGTAAATATTTGTAGACTGAAATTCTACCTTGTCAAATAATTATGTCTTTAAGTTTAGAAGTCTGCTAAGTCTCGTGCCTTCTTACAGTGCCTGGTCTTACATTTAGGTTGTTAATCCATTTTGAGTTTATTTTTGTGTATGGTGTTAGGGAGTATTCTAATTTCATTCTTTTACATGTAGCTGTCCAGTTTACCCAGCACCACTTATTGAAGAGGCTTTCTTTTCTCCATTGGATATACTTGCCTCCTTTATCAAATATAAGGTGACCATAGGTGTGTGGTTTATCTCTGGGCTTTCTATCCTGTTCCGTTGATCTATATTTCTGTTTTTGTGCCAGTACCATACTGTCTTGATTACTGTAGCTTTGTAGTACTCTGAAGTCAGGGAGCCTGATTGCTCCAGCTCTGTTATTCTTTCTCAGGATTGCTTTGGCTATTCGGGGTCTTGTGTTCCATACAAATTGTGAAATTTTTTGTTCTAGTTCTGTGAAAAATGCCAGTGGTAGTTTGATAGGGAGCATTGAGTCTGTAGATTGCTTAGGGTAGTATAGTCATTTTCACAGTGTTGATTCTTCCAATCTAAGAACATGGTGTATCTCTCCATCTGTCTGTATCGTCTTTAAAATTTTTCATCAGTGTCTTATAATTTTCTGCATACAGGTCTTTTGTCTCCTTCGTAGGTTTATACCTAGGCATTTTATTCTTTTTGTTGCAGTGGTGAATGGGATTGTTTCCTTAATTTCTCTGTCTGATCTTTAATTGTTACTGTATAGGAATGCAAGATATTTCTGTGCAATAATTTTGTATCCTGCAACTTTACCACAGTCATTGATTAGCTCTAGAAGTTTTCTGGTAGCATCTTTAGGATTCTCTATGTAGTATCATGTCATCTGCAAACAGTGACAGCTTTACTTCTCCTTTTCCGATTTGTATTCCTTATCTTTTCTTTTCTTCTCTGATTGCTGGGGCTAAAACTCCCAATATGTTGAATAATAGTGATGAGAGTGGACAAGCTTGTCTTGTTCCTGATCTTAGAAGAATGGTTTCAGTTTTTCACTTTTGAGAACGATGTCGGCTGGGGTTTGTCATATATGGCCTTTGTTATGTTGAGGTAAGTTCCCTCTGTGCCTACTTTCTGGAGGGTTTTTATCATAAACGGGTGTTGAATTTTGTAGAAAGCTATTTTTGGCATCTATTGAGATGATCATATGGTTTTTCTCCTTCAATTTGTTAATGTGGTTTATCACATTGATTGATTTGTGTATATTGAAGAATCTTTGCATTCCTGGGATAAACGCCACTTGATTATGGTGTATGATCCTTTTAATGTGCTGTTGGATTCCGTTTGCTAGTATTTTGTTGAGGATTTTTGCATCTATGTTCATCAGTGATACTGGCTTGTACTTTTCTTTCCTTAGAGTATCTTTGTCTGGTATTGGTATCAGGGTGATGGTGGTCTCATAGATTGAGTTTGGGAGTGTTCCTCCCTCTGCTATATTTTGGAAGAGTTTGAGAAGGATAGGTGTTAGCTCTTCTCTAAGTGTTTGATAGAATTTGCCTGTGAAGCCATCTAGTCCTGGATTTTGTTTGTTGGAAGATTTTTAATCACAGTCTCAATTTCAGTGCCTGTGATTGATCTGTTTATATTTTCTATTTCTTCCTGGTTCAATCTCGGAAGATTGTGCTTTTCTAAGAATTTTTCCATTTCTTCCAGGTTGTCCATTTTATTGGCATAGAGTTGCTTGTAGTAATCTCTCATGATCCTTTGTATTTCTGCAGTGTCAGTTGTTACTTCTGCTTTTTCATTTCTAATTCTATTGATTTGAGTCTTCTCCCTTTTTTTCTTGATGAGTCTGGCTAATGGTTTATCAATTGTGTTTATCTTCTTAAAGAACCAGATTTTAGTTTTATAGATCTTTGCTATTGTTTCCTTCATTTCTTTTTCATTTACTGCTGATCTGATCTTTGTGATTTCTTTCCTTCTGCTAACTTTGGGGGTTTTTCCTTGTTCTTTCTTTAATGGCTTTAGGTGTAAGGTTAGGTTGTTTATTTGAAATGTGTCTTGTTTCTTGAGGTAGGATTATATTGCTATAAACTTCCCTCTTAGAACTGCTTTTGCTGCATCCCATAGGTTTTGGGTCATCGTGTTTTCATTGTCATTTGTTTCTAGGTATTTTTTGATTTCCTCTTTGATTTCTTCAGTGATCTCTTCGTTATTTAGTAGAGTATTGTTTAAGCTCCATATATTTGTATTTTTTACAGATTTTTTTCCCTGTAATTGATATCTAGTCTCCTAGCGTTGTGGTTGGAAAAGATACTTGATGTGATTTCAATTTTCTTAAATTTACCAAGGCTTGATTTGTGACCCAAGATATGATCTATCCTGGAGAATGTTCCCTGAGCACTTGAAAAGAAAGTGTATTCTGTTGTTTTTGGATGGAATGTCCTGTAAATATTCAGTTAAGTTCATCTTGTTTAATGTATTATTTAAAGCTTGTGTTTCCTCATTTATTTTCATTTTGGATGATCTGTCCATTGGAGAAAGTGGGGTGGTAAAGTCTCCTACTATGATTGTGTTACTCTCGATTTCCCCTTTTATGGCTGTTAGCATTTGCCTTATGTATTGAGGTGCTCCTATGTTGGGTGCATAAATATTTACAATTGTTATATGTTCTTCTTGGATTAGTCCCTTGATCATTGTGTAGTATCCTTGCTTGTCTCTCGTAATAGTCTTCATTTTAAAGTCTGTTTTGTCTGACAGAAGAATTGCTACTCCAGCTTTCTTTTGATTTCCATTTGCATGGAATATCTTTTTCCATCCCCTCACTTTCAGTCTGTATGTGTCCCTAGGTCTGAAGTGGGTCTCTTGTACACAGCATATATATGGGTCTTGTTTATGTATCCATTCTGCCGGTCTGTGTCTTTTGGTTAGAGTATTTAATCCATTTATGTTTAAGGTAGTTATCTATTATGTGTGTTCCTATTATCATTTTTTAATTGTTTTGGATTTGTTACTGTAGGTGTTTTCCTTCTCTTGTATTTCCTGCCTAGAGAAGCTCCTTTAGCATTTGTTGTAATGCTGGTTTGGTGGTGCTGAATTCTCTTAGATTTTGCCTGTCTGTAAAGGTTTTAATTTCTCTGTCCAATCTGAATGAGATCCTTGCTAGGTAGAGTAATCTTGGTTGTAGGTTTTTCCCTTTCATCACTTTAAATATGTCCTGCCACTCCCTTCTGGCTTGCAGAATTTCTGCTGAAAGATCAGGTGTTAACCTTATGGGGATTCCCTGTATGTTATTTGTTGTTTTTCCCTTGCTGCTTTTAATATTTTTTCTTTGTATTTAATTTTTGATAGTTTGATTAATATGTGTCTTGGCATGTTTCTCCTTGTGTTTATCCTGTATGGGACTCTGAACTGCCTGGACTTGATTGACTATTTCCTTTCCCATATTAGGGAAGTTTTCAACTCTAATCTCTTCAAATATTGTCTCAATCCCTTTCTTTTTCTCTTCTTCTTGTGGGACCCCTATAATTTGAATGTTGGTGCGTTTAATGTTCTTCCAGAGGTCTCTGAGACTGTCCTCAATTCTTTTCATTCTTTTTTCTTTATTCTCCTCTGCAGTAGTTATTTACACTATTTTATCTTCCAGGTCACTTATCCGTTCTTCTGTCTCCATTATTCTGCTATTGATTCCTTCTAGAGAATTTTTAATTTCATTTATTGTGTTGTTCATCATTGTTTGTTTGCTCTTTAGTTCTTCTAGGTCCTTGTTAAGCGTTTCTTGTATTTTCTCCATTCTATTTCCAAGATTTTGGATCATCTTTACTATCACTACTCTGAATTCTTCTTCATGTAGACTGCCTATTTCCTCTTCATTTGTTTGGTTTGGTGGGTTTTTACCGTGGTACTTCATCTGTGTGTTTCTCTGTCTTCTCATTTTGCTTATTTTACTGTGTTTGGGGTCGTCTTTTTGCAGGCTGCAGGTTTGTGGCTGCCGTTGGTTTTGGTGTCTGCCCCCAGTAGCTAATGTCGGTTCAGTGGGTTGTGTATGTTTCCTGGTGGAGGGTTCTGGTGCCTTTATTCTGCTTGATGAGGCTGGATTTTGTCTTTCTGGTGGCAGGACTGTGTTTGGTGTGTTTTGGGGTGTCTGTGACCTCATTATGATTTTAGGTAGCCTTTGTGCTAAAGGGTGGAGTTGTGTTCATGTCTCTTGCTAGTTGTTTGGCATAGGGTGTCCAGCACTGTAGCTTGCTGTTCGTTGAGTGGAGCTGGGTTTTAGCGTTGAGATGGTCATCTCTGGGAGAGCTTTTGCTGTTTTGATGTTACGTGGAGCCAGGAGGTCTCTGGTGGACAAGTGTCCTGAACTTGGCTGTCCCTCCTCAGAAGCTCAGGCCTGACACGTGGCTGGAGCACCAAGACCCTGTCAGCCACATGGTTTAGAGGAAAGGGAGAAAAAAATGAAAGAAAGAAAGAAAAAAATAAAATAAAGTTATTAAAATGAAGAAAAATTATTAATAAAACTTATCAAAAAGTAATTAAAACTAGAAAAAAAAACAAAAGAAGAGAGCAACCAAGCCAAAAAACAAACCTACCAATGACAGCAAGCACTAAAAACTATACAAAACAAAAAATACCAGACAGACAGAACCCAGGACAAATGGTGAAAACAAAGCTACACAGACAAAATCACACAGAGCAGCATACACATACACACTCACAAAAAGAGAAAAAGGAAAAAATATATATTGTTGCTCCCAAAGTCCACCACCTCAATTTTGGGATGATTCGTTGAGTATTCAGGTATTCCACAGATGCAGGGTACATAAAGTTGATTGTGGAGATTTAATCTGCTGCCCCTGAGGCTGCTGGGAGAGATTTCCCTTTCTCTTCTTTGTTCGCACAGCTCCCGGGGTTCAGCTTTGGATTTGGCCCCGCCTCTGCGTGTAGGTCGCCAGAGGGCGTCTGTTCTTCGCTCAGACAGGACGGGGTTAAAGGAACCGCTGATTCGGGGGCTCTGGCTCAGTCAGGCCGGGGTGGGGGGGGGGGGAGGGAGGGGCACGGCGTGCGGGGCGAGCCTGCGGCATCAGAGGCCGGCGTGACGTTGCACCAGCCTGAGGCGCGCCGTGCGTTCTCCTGGGGAAGTTGTCCCTGGATCCCGGGACCCTGGCAGGGGCGGGCTGCACAGGCTTCCAGGAGGGGAGGTATGGAGAGTGACCTGTGCTCGCACACAGGCTTCTTGGTGGCGGCAGCAGCAGCCTTAGCATTTCATGCCTGTCTCTGGTGTCTGCGCTGATAGCCACGGCTCATGACCGTCACTGGAGCTCGTTTAGGAGGTGCTCTGAATCCCCTCTCCTCGCGCACCCCGAGACAATGGTCCCTTGCCTCTTAGGCAGGTCCACACTATTTCCCGGACTCCCTCCCGGCTAGCTGTGGCTCACTAGCCCCTTCAGGCTGTGTTCACGCCGCCAACCCCAGTCCTCTCTCTGGGATCTGACCTCCGAAGACGGAGCCTCAGCTCCCAGCCCCGGCCGCCCCGGCGAGTGAGCAGACAAGCCTCTCGGGCTGGTGAGTGCTGGTCGGCACCGATCCTCCGTGTGGGCATCTCTCTGCTTTGCCGTCTACACTCCTGTTGCTGCGTTCTCCTCTGTGGCTCTGAAGCTTCCCCCCCACCTACTCCCCATCTCCGCCAGTGAAGGGGCTTCCTAGTGTGTGTAAACTTGTCCTCCTTCACAGCTCCATCCCAGAGGTGCAGGTCCTGTCCCTATTCTTTTGTCTCTGTGTTTTTTTTTCTTTTGCCCTACCCAGGGACCTGGGGAGTTTCTTGGCTTTGGGGAAGTCTGAGGTCTTCTGCCAGTGTTCATTAGGAGTTGTTCCACATTTAGATGTATTTCTGATATATTTGTGGGGAGGAAGGTGATCTCCAGGTCTTATTTCTCTGCCATCTTGAAGGTCTCCGCATGTGTCTTTTTGAATTATGGTTTTTCTGGGTATATGCCCAGTAGTGGGATTGCTGGGTCAAATGGTAATTTTATTTTTAGTTTTTTAAGGAACCTCCATACGGTTCTCCATAGTGGCTGTATCAATTTACATTCCCACCAACAGTGCAAGAGGGTTCCCTTTTCTCCACACCCTCTCCAGCATTTGTTGTTTGTAGATTTTCTGATGATGCCCATTCTAACTGGTGTGAGGTGATACCTCATTGTAGTTTTGATTTGCATTTCTCTAATAATTAGTGATGTTGAGCAGCTTTTCATGTGGTTTTTGGCCATCTGTATGTCTTCTTTGGAGAAATGTCTATTTAGGTCTTCTGCCCATTTTTTGACTGGGTTGTTTGTTTTTTTAATATTGAGCTGAATGAACTGTTTGTATATTTTGGAGATTAAGCCTTTGTCCATTGATTTTTTGCAAATATTTTCTCCCATTCTAAGGGTTGTCTTTTCATCTTGTTTATAGTTTCCTTTGCTTTGCAAAAGCTTTTAAGTTTCATTAGGTCCCATTTGTTTATTTTTGTTTTTATTTCCATTACGAGGTGGCTCAAAAAAGATCTTGCTGTGGTTTATGTCACAGAGTGTTCTTTCTATGTCTTCTTCCAGGAGTTTTATAGTGTCTGGTCTTACATTTAAGTCTTTAATCCATTTTAAGTTTATTTTTGTGTATGGTGTTAGGGAGTGTTCTAATTTCATTCTTTTACATGTAGCTGTCCAGTTTTCCCAGCACCACTTATTGAAGAGACTGTGTTTTCTGCATTGTATATCCTTGCCTCCTTTGTCATGGATTAGTTGACCATAGGTGTGTGGGTTTATCTTTGGGCTTTCTATCCTGTTCCATTGATCTATATTTCTGTTTTTGTGCCATATTATCTTGATTACTGTAACTTTGTAGTACAGTCTGAAGTCAGGGAGTCTGATTCCTCCAGCTCCATTTTTTTCCTTCAAGACCGCTTTGGCTATCTGGGGTCTTTTGTGTCTCCATACAAATTTTAAGATTTTTTGTTCTAGTTATGTAAAACATGCCATTGGCAATTTGATAGCAATTGCATTGAATCTGTAAATTGCTTTGGGTAGTATAGTCATTTCTACAGTGCTGATTCTTCCAGTCCAAGAACATGGTATATCTCTTCATCTGCTTGTGTTATCTTTGACTTCTTTCATCAGTGTCTTATAGTTTTCTGAGTACAGGTCTTTTACCTCCTTAGGTAGGTTTTTTCCTAGGTATTTTATTCTTTTGTTCCAGTGGTGAATGGGACAAAATTAAGTTTCCTTAATTTCTCTTTCTCATCTTTTGTTGTCATTGTATAGGAGTGCAAGAGATTTTTGTTCATTAATTTTGTATCCTGGAACTTTACCAAATTCATTGATTAGTAGTTTTCTGGTAGCATCTTTAGGATTATCTGTGTATAGTATCATATTGTCTGCAAACACTGACAGTTTTACTTCTTTTCCAATTTGTATTCCTTTTATATCTTTTTCTTTTCTGATCGCCATGGCTAGGACTTCCAGAGCTATGTTGAATAGTCGCAAGAGTGGACATCCTTGTCTTGTTCCTGATCTTAGAGGAAACGCTTTCAGACTTTCACCGTTGAGAAGATGTTGGCTGTGGGTTTGTCATGTGTGGCCTTTATTATGTTGATGCAGATTCCCTCTTTTCCCACTTTCTGAAGAGTTTTTATCATACATGGATGTTGAGTTTTGTCAAAAGCTTTCTCTGCATCTGTTGAGATGATCATATGGTTTTTCTCCTGCAATTTGTTAATATGGTGTATCACATTGATTGATTTGCATATATTGAAGAATCCTTGCATCCCTGGGATAAATCCCACTTGATCATGGTGTATGATCATTTTAATGTGTTGTTGGATTCTGTTTGTTAGTATTTTGTTGAGGATTTTTGCATCTGTATTCATCAGTGATATTGATCTGGAGTTTTCTTTTTTTCTAGTATCGTTGTCTGGTTTTGGTATCAGGGTGATGATGGCCTCGTAGAATGAGTTTGGGAGTGTTCCTTGATCTGCAGTTTTTTGGAAGAGTTTGAGAAGGGTGGGTGTTAGCTCTTCTCTAAATGTTTGATAGAATTCACCTGTGAAGCCACCTGGTCCTGGACTTCTGTTTGTTGGAAGATTTTTAATCACACTTTCAATTTCATTACTTCTGATTGATCTGTTTATACTTTCTGTTGCTTCCTGCTTCAGTCTTGGAATGTTATACCTTCCTAAGAATTTATCCATTTCTTCCAAGTTGTCCATTTTGTAGACAGAGTTGCTTGTAGTAGTCTTTTATGATGCTTTGTATTTCTGTGGTGTCTGTTGTAACTTCTCCTTTTTCATTTCTAATTTTATTGATTTGAGTACTCTCCCTCTCTTGAGGGAGAGTCTGGCTCAAGGTTTATCAATATTTTTATCTTTTCAAAGAACCAGCTTTTGGTTTTCTTGATCTTTGCTATTGTTTTCTTTGTTTCTATTTCATTTAATTCTGCTCTGATCTTTATGATTCCTTTCCATCTACTACCTTTGGGTTTTGTTTTCTTCTTCCTTCTCTATTTCCTTTAGGTGTAAGGTTAGATTGGTTATTTGAGATTTTTCTTGTTTCTTGAAGTAGGCTTGTACTGCTATAAACTTCTCTCTTAGAGCTGCTTTTGCTGCATCTCATAGGGTTTGGATCATTGTGTTTTCGTTGTCATTTGTTTCTAGGTATTTTTTGATTTTCTGTTTGGTTATTTAGCAACATGTAGTTTAGCCTCCATGTGTTTGTGTTTTTTTACGTTTTTTCCCCTGTAATTGATTTCTACTGTTATGGCATTGTGGTCCAAAATGATACTTGATAGGATTTCAATTTATTAAAATTTACCAAGCCTTGATTTGTGACCCAAGATGTGATCTATCCTGGAGAATGTTCCATGTGCACATGAGAAGAAAGTGTAATCTGCTGTTTTTGGATGGAATGTCCTACCAATATCAATTAAATCTGTCTGGTCTGTTGAGTCATTTAAAGCTTGTGTTTCCTTATTAATTTTGTTTGGATGATCTTTCCATTGGTGTCAGCGAGGTGTTAAAGTCAAAAATAACTTTTCTCTCTATGAGTGGATGTGTTTTAGAAAGGTTCAGTTTTATTTAAGTAAACAATTTGTGCATTCATTGATTGGAGTAGAGTGATTCGAATGGTGTTTGAACTCAATGTTTGTTAATTAGTCACTATTAAAAACTAAATTTTACTTAGGTAGTTTATTATTCTGTTTGTCACTTTAAGGAAAAACAATTTAGTCCTCACCTCTATCCCCTATGTCAATTAACTCGTGTTTAATTACACATGAGAATTTAAACATGATGGATAAGCATGCACTCCCCTAATTTAATTCAGAGATGCCTCTGCCGCAGGCAGCAGCTCTATTATCTATTTACCTTCCAGATCTTATTGAGCCTGACACCACAAAGATCAGATTTAATTACCATTTTCTCTTATTGCTTATTTGTTAATAGACTTATTACCTTCAGTATTAATTTTACAGAATATTTTGGATTGTTTAATCCAACAAAATTCAAGTTTTTGAAACATCTAAAAGTTCATATGTACATTTCAGTAATGAGACTAAAGTAAATGTTAGCAATAAATTTAAACTAATTAAATGCATTTGCTGCCATAAAGTTGGAATCTAGGATACAATTAATCTCTTATATAACCCTATCATTTTAAACTAATGTAGGTAGTTATTGCACTTCAGATATTTCATGTCTTAAGACAAAGGGGCTAAATATAAAAGTTATAGAAGTAGAATATAATCTTATTTAAGAATAACAATTTAAAATAATTTCCCTAAATTATTTTAAGATTATTTGATTTTCTTTGACATTACATTGTATTGCATTTGTATTGAAGGTTTGGGTGATCATTTATTATAAGTAATATATATATTATTTGTCCTGAGAGTCTTTTAGAAATTAGAGGAAGTATTTAAACAGTATTAATGCTAGATGTAGTATGTATAATATTTTATTTAATTAATGTTCTTCTTTTTTCCCCCCTGCAATAAACAGTAAGGTGAAAAAAAGCATCATTCAGGCTATGGATAACATAAAATCTTCTTTGTAGAAATTTTATGAGTCATCTTTGTAAAGTATTTTGGGGAGAATTAGGTTCCCTAAACAATGTCTTTTCTCCTCTTGCTATCTGTAACTTTAGCTAAGTTGCTTATTTGCTCTTTATTTAAACAAATAACTTCATTTTTTTCTACTAATACTGATTTTTCAGATCTGTTTTTATTTTCAATTGTTATTTAAATTAATTCAATACTTTTTTTTCAAAATAACTCTTGTAAGTACAGTTGATTTACAATATTGTGTTAGTTTCAGGGGTACAGCAAAGTTATTCAGTTATACATACATATATATCTGTTTTTTTTCCAGATTCTTTTCCCTTATAGGTTATTACAAGATATTGAGTATAGTTCCCTATGCCATACAGTAGGTGCTTGCTGTTTATTTTATATATAGTGGTGTGTAACTGTTAATCCCAAACTCCTAATTTATTTCTCCCTCACCCCTTCTCCTTTGGTAACCATAAGCTTATTTTCTATGTGAGTCTATTTCTGTTTTGTAAATAGGTTCTTTTGAATCATTTTTTTTATTGTACATATAAATGATATTTGTCTTTCTCTGCCTGACTTACTTCACGTAGTATGATAATCTCTAGGTCCATCCCTGTTGCTGCAAATGGCATTATTTCACTCTTTTTTTAGTTTGACTAATATTCCACTGTATGTCTTCTTTATCCATTCTTCTTTATCCATACTTCTTTATCCATTCATATACATTTCAGTTGCTTCCATGTCTTTGCTATTGTAAATAGTGCTGCTGTGAACATTGACATGCGTGTATCTTTTCAAGTTAGAGTTTTCATCTTTTCTAGATATATGCCCTAAACAAATAACATTATTATGATCTTTCTGAATAGGAAACTAATCTGCTCATTGTAAGACATTTGGGAAATACAGACAATAAAATGAAGAAAACAGATCTGTTCATTCGTTTCATCACCTCAGATAACCATAGATAACATATTGGTGCATTTCTTTCCATTGCTTATTCTAGGTGTGTATACATATGCATGCGTTTTCCTAGTAAGTATCTTGTCGTCAGGCATAACTCAGATATATTGTGGGCTTGGTTCCAGACCACCACAATAAAGCAAATATTGCAATAAAATGAGTCACACACATTTTTTGGTTTCCCAGTGCATATAAAAGTTATGTTTACACTATACTGTAGTCTGCTAATTGTGCGGTAGCATTATGTCTAAAAAAATACATATCTTAATTAAAAATATGTTATTAAAAAATGCTATCTTCTCAGCCTTCAGTGAGTCAGAATAGTAACATCAAGGATAACTGATCACAGATCACTGTAACAAATATAATAAAAATGAAATAGTTTGAGATATTGTGAGAATTACTAAAATGTGTTACAGAAACATAAAGTGAGCAAATGCTGTTGGAAAAATATTGCTGATAGAATTGCTTGACATAGGGTTGCCACCAACTTTCAATTTATAAAAAGCACAGTATCTGGGAACCTCAATAAAATGTGGTATGCCTGTACATTGTAACTTAATTTTTTGATACTATTCTAATATTACATTTTGAGCATGTCTCATATTACTAAATTTTATTTTAAAATATACTTTTAATATTTGCATTAGATTCTATCATTGGTTGCTTAGATTTCTTCCATTTCTCTGTTATTATAAATACATATGATTACCTTTGAGCATAGAAACGTAGAGCAAAGAGCCAAATTCTGGAGTCAGAGGTATGCAAATTTCAATTCCAAGTAAAACTGTAGTTTTATTTATAACTTTATATTATTCAGTTTCACCACTTGTAAGATGGAGATAATGCTGATCTTGAAATATTTAAATATCAGAAGCACTACAGTAAAAATAGTTTTATAGAACCCAGTTCATAGTCATCGCCAAATAAATATCAGTGTCAGAGTAATAATTGATAATCATTATTCTTTGATGATTCAGAATTCATTTACTGAATTCAAAAGTCAGTCTTTGAATTGATGACTCTTGATAAATTTCTAAAAAATAAATTACTAACAAAAAATTATTTAAGGTATTGAGATTTCAAAGACTCAGTCATATGTGTAAATTACTTTTCAGAATGTTTATATTGATTTATACTTCCATCATCAGTGTGCAAGTGTGCTGTTTTCTCCATACCCTTCCCAGTATTGAATATTATCAAAACATAAACTGATTTGCTTAGATGGAAACTCTCATAGTTGTTTTAATTTTCATTTGTTTTATTACACGTGAAAGCTAAATTATTTTCATGGGTATGGTTCTTTTCTGTGAGTCCTCTCTGCATGATTTTGCCTTTTATTTAGTATTTTTCTATTATATTAAGGGTGTACTAAACTCAGTTATATTAAGGGTATTAAAACGTCTAATAGAACTTCATATTTCTAAAAAGATATTTTTCATAGCCTAGTATTTACCCTTCATTTTATTTATAAAAAAATTTTTAACTGCAATTTCTATAGAAGAATCGTTTCAAATATCTTTTTCCACATTGAATCTTTTTTCCACATCCTTTACCGTCTCTCTCTAGCTTTTCTTGGATTAGTTTTCAGTGGTCCCCACTTTCTGGTCTTTTCTCTGGTCTCTTCATCTCTCACTTGGAGTTCAGTGTGGTTGAAGTTCAGTTGTGCCCTGATTCATATGGATCTACGTAGTAGGGGTCCCCAGCTCCCAGGCTGCAGACGGGTACTGGTCCATGGCCTGTTAGGGACCAGGCCACACAGCAGGAGGGGAGGGCTGGGCCAACGAGCTAAGCTTCATCTGCCGCTCCCCATTGCTCCTGTTACTGCCCGAACCATCCCCATCCCCCTCCCCCCACCCCTGTCCGTGGAAAAGTTGTCCTCCAAGAAACCAGTCCCTGGTGCCGAAAAGGTCGGGGACCGCAGCCATATAGCATCAACAGATAGGTAGACCACTTCACCAACACTGAAGAGCCAGCGAGTGCACAGGGAGGAAGCTTCCAGTTTACTTAAGGTGTCGTAAAAGGTGCTGGGGCTTCTGCAAGCTCCCGGATCTCCTCAGGATGTGGGCTTTGGCTGTTGGCCAGGTGAATAGGAGGTATGTGTCCTTGGCCAGCATTGCAGCTAGGACCCAGAATATTTCTTGGTTGTGAACAAGTGAAGAACAACTAACTCTGTCCAAGGAATGTCCTCAAGGGTTCTCAGAGATTCGGGTCCTTATTTGGAGACATCGGTAATTTGGTGTCTGAATCTGCACATCCTTTACTTTGCCTTTTTTTAATACCTTGAGGTCATAAGGATTTTGCCTAAATATTTATAGACAACTTCTTTTAAAAATATTGTTTTCTCTTTGTAAATTTTGATCAGGATATCTATTCCTATTTTTAGAAATGTTTATGACATTTCCCGTATATAACCAAAATGAGATGTAATCATTTGTGCTTTTAATTTCTACCATCTAGCTGTAAAATAAATCATTCCAGTCCATAGTGGTTTAAAGCCATGACAGCTGTTCCCTCTCACTGTCTTCGTGGGTCAGGAATGCGCGTAGGGTTTGGGTGTTTGCCCTGGCTCTCGTGCATTTGCAGTCAGTGACTGGACTTGGGACAGCAGGCAGCCGAAGCAGCTGGGGACTCGGCCAGCATCGCTCTCTTTTCGTGTAATCTCAGGGCCTGTCCATGTGGTCGGTCTACAAGGGGTAATTTGGGCTTCTTCACAGCACGGCAGCTTCAAGGCAGTCACCCTGCTAACATGATAGCTGAACACTTAGATACTGAGTATTATAGTGAGCAAGGTGAGAGATGCATTGCCTTTTATGATCTACTCTGTAAATCACATAGCTTCACTTAATGTTAGCTTAAAAAATTTGAGGTGGATCAGAGTTATAAGAAGAAAATGGTGGAATGGGAGATATTATTGTGATTATCTGCCACTGTCCATCCCCTGACCACAACCATTTACACCCTCCCACATGTAAAAAATGCTTATTCTTGCCATCAAAGCCCCGAAGTTTCCTTCCATTACTGCATTGCCTTCAAGTCCAGGATCTTGTCTTCTAAGTCAAGTCCAGGTGCAAATGAGGCTCCTTGAGTAAGGCTTCCTGAATATTGAAAATACTTGAACAGGAGGATTTTCAGAAAAGCTTTGAACTCAAGACATAAGTTATCTGCTGTTCACACAGCCAACATTTTATGGTATGACAAGCACGGGAAAATTCTATGGTCCCACCTGTTCAAAAAGGGAGGCTGCTATATTCCACAGCAAATCTCAAACCCAGATGGTCTTGCTGCCATTTGCTTAAGTAGGGGCTCAGTCTGTTTCTGGGAATTGTTCTCTTTGACTCTTGTTTCTTCCCACCGTGTCCTTGTTTCGAAAAAAACATGGCCTGTATTTATTCCTGACAAGTTTTCTCAACCTTTTACCTGTGCATGGAAGTTCAGAGGTCCAAAAACCACTTTTTGTTTTGTATTGTTCTTGTTTCCTTTTAGCTCCAGCTGGTATAATTCTTTAAAAAGTCTTTAGGGTTTCTTATATGTTAATTTATAGTCCACTCTATTAGCAAAAGCCACACCCAGAAAAATTTTGAGATAATCGTTCTTTTTTCAGGGGTTCTCTCTGACACTGTGGTAGGATAACACCCTTAAGATTGTTGTTTTTTTTTTTTAAATTGAAGTATAATTGACTTACAATATTGTATTCGTCTCAGGTATACAACATAGTGATTTGATATTTTTATAGATTATACTCCATATAAATTTATTGTTGAAGATTGGTTATATTTCCTGTACTGTAACTATATCCTTGTATCTTATTTATTTTAGACCTAGTGGCCCTGTTTTGCCCCTTGCCCTGCTCTCACACATAAGATTCTTAGTAGTCCTATTGTTGAGAAGAGAAAATTGGCTCCTATGCCCTTAAGATCCTTTGAAGGCCTTTTATCTGTTTTAAAGGATCTATGAGGCTACCACCTTGATATTCCTGAGGTGTTAATACAGGGTGTTTATAGTCCCATGCTTACCTTTACTTGTAGACCAGGTTTTTCTGGCTACACCTGGCATTTTATCTTTTCCCCGAGGCTTCTTTTTCTCTTGAGGTTCTTTTGCTCTCTGAAGTGATGGGGAATGAAAAGTGTTATTTTCAAACCCAGCAAGTTCTGTCTGTTTTTTATTGTTTTCCTCCAAATTTTGCTGAAAACCGTAGAGTTCCTTTTGTAACTCGCCTCTCTCTACCCACACCTTACAAGGAGCAAAGGGAAAGCAGGTGCTCATCTCGGCATTCTACTCAGAAATCGCCTTAGCTTAGATCCTTGGAGCTCATGAGGTACACTTTTCTATTTTCCACATCACTGTGGACAGTCGTATTAAATGTTCTTCAACTATGTAGCAAGAATCTCCTTTTCTCCACCTTCCAAAAACATAGCTCTCATTTCCCTGGAGCCCTCGCAGTCAAACCCTCTGAGGCCCAACAGGCTCCCGCTAACAGTCTCATTCAGGCTTCCATCTGCTGTCTGGTCCAAAGGCCAGTATTATGTTTTGAGTTTACTTGTGTTTATTATCCCACTTCACTTCTGGTATCAAAGTATGTTCTAGTTATTTATTGCTTTTTAATAAAGAACTATAAAACTTAGTGGCTTGAAACAGCAAAAACAATGTTATCCCCTCTCGTGGTTTCTTGGGCCAGGTTTTCGGCAGAGCTCAGTTGGGTGATTCTGACTCAGGGTCGGTGGTGTCTGGAGCCCGAACAGCAGGAGGCTGAAGCACCTCGGAGCGGTCCAGGCATAGCTGTGTTCATGTGGTCTCATGAACTCCGTGAGTTCCCGCCGTTGGTAGTTTGGTCTTTCAGCATCCCGTCCTCTGCATAGTCAGACTGCTAAAATGGCAGCCAAAGACTTCAAAAACTTGGGTTCTGATGAGTCAGGTGGGAGCTGAATCATATTTTATCACCTGGCCTTGAAGCACAGTGTCGCTGTCACTGTAGTCATAAGCTCATCTAGGTTCAAGGAGAAAGAATTTACACCCCATCTCTCAGCGGGGTGTAAGAAGAGCCTTTGGGATGCGAGATATTGTTGTGGCCATTGTTGGAAAATGAAATCTACTGTGCTTCAATCCAGTCTTTACAGGTTAGCTTCAAAGTTTATGGAATATGGATATAGATGTTGATAGAAATATAGATAGAGCCATTTTATTTTATTTTATTTTATTTATTTATTTTGTGGTACGCGGGCCTCTCACTGTTGTGGCCTCTCCCGTTGCGGAGCACAGGCTCCGGACGCAAAGGCTCAGCGGCCATGGCTCACGGGCCCAGCCGCTCTGCGGCATGTGGGATCCTCCGGGACCGGGGCACGAACCCATGTCCCCTGCATTGGCAGGCGGACTCTCAACCACTGCACCACCAGGGAAGCCCATAGATAGGGCCTTTTAAAAATAAATTTATTTATGTTTATTTTTGGCTGCATTGGGTCTGTTGCTGCGCGTGGGCTTTCTCTAGTTGCAGAGAGCGGGGCCTACTCTTCGTTGCAGTGCACACACTTCTCATTGCAGTGGCTTCTGTTGTTGCGGAGCACGGGCTCTAGGCACCTGGGCTTCAGCAGTTGTGGCACGCGGGCTCTAGAGCGCAGGCTCAGCAGTTGTGGCGCATGGGCTTAGATGCTCTGCGACATGTGGGATCTTCCCAGACCAGGGCTCGAACCCGTGTCCCCTGCATTGGCAGGCGAATTCTTAACCACTGCGTCACCAGGGAAGTCCCTAGTTAGAGCCTTCTATGTTAAAACAAAACAAAACAAAACAAACTTAACATCCTTGCCTTCATCCTCGGATTTTACTACTTAAACATTCAGTGAATTTCTAGTTACAGCATTTAATGGGGATCTAAATTTGATGTTTTTCTCCTGGCTAAGCCAAAACTAGGATTGTGGGTGGTACATGTTTTAAGTTGTATCAAGTTCTCAGACATGCAGTGCTTATGAATAGTAATAGTTTTAACTGGCCAGCTATAGAAACCTTGTGTTTTTGTAAGAAAAGAAGAAAAACATTTCCTAAAAATTAAGAAAAATTACATTTCTTCCTAAAATCTAGCCCTGCATAAGAACTGACAGATTGTCTCAGTAATGCTTAAAATTAATCTCTTGAAATACCAAGAACATATGGTTGAACTTCATGAGTGAAGTGAGACCTTCATTAAAGGCGATGGATGTGCAGCTGCTGGCACCTCTTTTCTTCTTGGTCACATCAGCTTAGTTTGTCTTCTGTCACTATGTAACTGAGTCACGTGTGCTTTGGAAAATTTGTGACTGTTTTGGATGTTTGGTCTGCATAGGCTGGACCCTGTCACTGCATCTTATTGCTTCAGTTTTCCCTCGGCTTTCAGCGACAGTGCTATCCAGCTAGCTGTTTTAGGAGTGCCAGCCATGCAGCAGCTTATAAAAGCCGAGGACCAGAAAACCGCTAGCTGTGTGAAACATGACTATGTCTTCCCAGGGCTGTCAAGGACCAGATTCCAGTCAGTGCTCTTAACTGGATCAAAGGTGATATAAAATGAATGGAAAATACCAGAATAAATCATCACAGTTTATTGCAATTATAGTACCTAAGGAAGTATACCACTTTTTAGCAATCAACCTGGTCTATTGACAGTGAAAATTCAGTCATCGTAAAATTGAAGGCAGCATTACTTAGTGCATTATTAACTGTAATTTGAATGATCTTTTAAAATCTATGCCAAGTATGGTTATAATATAATAAGCTCTAACATAGGATTGCTTATTCCATGTCATAGTTATAATTTTGCCTCAACAATTCTCCCTCAGGTAAACTTCTCTGTGATACAATATGAATTCCAGCAAGCAGCCTAGTGAAATTGGCAGTAGGTTTGTTAATTTAATTTCAACCTGATTTTTAAGACTACTGAATTGCTTTTAAAACGAAGTTAGATCATTAGGTAAATAGTAAACTTATAAAAGCAGCAAATGACAAAATAATATGACAACATTGAAAACTGGATCATAAAGTAACATAAAAGTAACATGAGGTGAGTAGATAATTGGAATGTCACATTTTGATAAATATTTTCAGCTCATTTCAATTTAATTAATTTAGCATCTTAACTGTATTATGAAGGGTATTAACAATTTAGTTTCGTGTTATTACTTATTCATGAAAATTGAACTTGTCCTTCATTTTCAGTAGGAAGTAAGATGTCCTATTTATTAGTTTTCTACTCAAATTTTAAAACTTATTTTTTTCTAAGGAAGTCAGTAACTTACTGATTATCAGAGTAGTAATTGTGTTAAGTTTATGTGTTTGGCATTATGCAGGGGCAGATAAACCAAAATTTATTAATAATTTTAAGTCTTTTTGGGCCTTTATACTTCTTGCTTACCTCTCCTCCACCCATCCTCCACACAGCTTTGCAGGTCTTCTTATGCCACACTGCTTCTTAAAACTGCTCACTGGCTTTTCATTGCCAGGAGGATAAAAGTTAAAGTACCTTTTCTTTTTCTTTTTCTTTTTTTTTTTTTTTGCGGTACGCAGGCCTCTCACTGTTGTGGCCTCTCCCGTTGCGGAGCACAGGCTCCGGACACCCAGGCTCAGCAGCCATGGCTCACAGGCCCAGCCACTCCGCGGCACGTGGGATCCTCCCGGACTGGGGCACGAACCCACGTCCCCTGCGTCGGCAGGTGGACTCCCAACCACTGCGCCACCAGGAAAGCCCAAAGTACCTTTTCATAGAAGTCTGGGCCCTCCATGCCCAGCTCCTTCCTCCCTCTCTTGCCTTGTCTCCTGTCTCTCCCTGCACTGCAGCCCCTGCTTCATCCACAGAGACTTGCTTGTCGTTCCTTGAACGGACTATACTATCTCTCAGAGCTCTGCCTTTGCTCTGCCTCTTTCTGGAATGGATCCTCCTCTGCCTTTTCTCCTAGATTAATTCTACTCACCCCGTTAAGGCTTAGTTCCATGACTACCTTTCCTCCCTAATGAATTAGGCACTTGT
Organism: Phocoena sinus; assembly: GCF_008692025.1. Lineage (NCBI taxonomy): Eukaryota > Metazoa > Chordata > Mammalia > Artiodactyla > Phocoenidae > Phocoena > Phocoena sinus. Next base: position 126,071,970 of record NC_045767.1, on the reverse strand, counting down.
ATTTTTTCACTTACGCATAGCTCTTGCATTTCTTTTATTAATATGTGTTATAGCTTTGGTCTGTGTGCTACTTGGAGGCTGGAGTTTTGTCTTATTTAGTTTTGTATATTATAGGTGCTGGGTGTATATTAGCTATTCAAAATCATTTACTGAAGGCATGAGTGATTGAATGAACTTATGGCCCATTTTATTTTTCATTTGAGTCTGCAGTCTTGAATCATCAAATCCTCTTTTTCACTGGTCCTCTATTCTTGCTTGGAGCATAGCAGTACCTCTCATTTCACATTTCAAGTATTTCTCAATTTTAAAAAATTTTACCAAGGAGGAGAGAGTGCTAGGCAGGGCTTGGCAGTGGTCATGTGTATTTGCAGAAGCTCATTCCAGCACTGTGCTACTTTAATGTGTCTTACCTTCAGCAGTGGGAGGCTGATAAGTCTCCATTATTCATTAATTAGGTGTTTGTATAACGCCACAAAGAATGGTACTGTGAATATGCAAAAGTGCGTAAAACATACCTCCTGATTTCAATTAATGTATTGTCTACTAGAAAAGAGAAGACAGGTACCTAATACAAGTTGGGAATGCTGTGCGTCTTCATAAAGGTACAAAAAGAATGCAAAGGCTGTTTTGAGATAGAATAGCTCAGCTGGCTTTATCAGATAGAACTTTAAGAAGAAAGGGTTCAGTAGAAGTTGTCATTCCTTTTGACTCGCATGCTGTGAATTCCATGACAAATGGACTGTGCAGAAAATTTGTCTAATGTCTTGAAATTCTTTTAAAGAAAAATTGGTGGAAGTACAGTTATTACATGTGCAATTTTGTTAAAATATTGTTTGGGGTAGGCAAATTAAGGAATCTCCGAAGCTTCTTTTCTATGGAGTGGTTGACTTTTTAAATAAAATTCCTTCAGGTAGTTGGTGTATTTTAATATACTTGTGAAAGCTGGAGGAGATGGTTATCTCAGCAGAGCTTGTAGGACTATAAAGCCCCATGATACGTAAGTCAGTTTTTAGCTGATTGGTTTTCTTGCCTGAAATGGGACCGGGACTTGATTGCTTTTGCTTTTCTTTAATTTAGGTACCTCAGTTTATGCATGATTATTAGCTCTTAAAAAACAAGAATTAAGTTGACACTTAAGAGTTGGAAAATGAGACATTTGACTACCATTAGGAGAGTTTATTCTCTACTAGGTGCAGTCCAAGAAAAGGTACTCTGGTGTTTATTTGAACAATAGAAATGCCATCTGTACCTGATAAATGTATCTAAATATTTTAACCAATGACGAGATTCTCAGGTTACAGCAGTTCTGCTAAATAAACCCCATTTCTCCTCAAAGATTATTTCCCAGAGCAGTGCTAGTGGGTGAACTCTTGTCAGAACTACGTGCTACAAAATGATGTACCATTTACAGTGGACAGGGTCATGTGACTCACACTAGAGGAATCCCACAGTTAATGTGACAAATAATCAGAAAGAATAATGTAAGCAGAATTCAACTACTATCTCAAATGTTTTGTGTATCATTTTTCTTCAGAGATACAAAGTTATTCACAAATTATAAGCAAATATATCCCAGAGTTTACAGGGAGAATACATTAAAGCAATGAATCAGGAATGGGTATAACTGCATGCGGCATTTCCAAAAGAACTAATTTTCACCTAAATTATTTGAATTTCTAGAGAGAAGTGTTTCAATAATTGCTTTTATTTTTGTTGTTCTTAAGAAGAATTTGCTTAGGAAACTAATGTATTCCTAAGGTGCATTGCTCCTTTTCCCCAGGTATCCAGATAGAAATTAAACAGTTTAGGTACATGACAGAAATTTCAGATCGAATTGAATCTCCCAGTGGCTGTTTTTGTAATTAGACTAAAATTTAAATCTTTCCGTGGCCTACATTAGTGCTTCTCAACCTGGCTGGCTTATGAGAATCACATGGAGGGCTTCAGAGAATACTGATTACTGGCTCCTGCCTCAGTGATTGGTCTGGGATATGGCCTAGGCATCTGAATTTTTAAAAGCATTACAGGTGATTCTCATGTGTAGCACAGTTTAAGAACCACTGGCCTAAAGCACCTACATCATTCAGTACTGTCCAGTTATTTGACTTCATTGTGTGCCCCCTCTCCCCTCCACCCTACCCCCGCCCCCTTTTTTACTGGTCACTTGGATATACCAAGGATTGTTGTTATCCCAGGATCTTTCCCTTAGCAATTCCTTCTGCCTGGAATGCTCTTCCTACAGATCTATATGGTTGTCTCCTCTCATCATTCAGGACTCAGCTCCCAGGGCTCTGCTTCAGGCAAGGCTTTTCTTAATCCCCCTCTCTAAAGCTTTTCCCCAGCATTGTCATATTATTCTGTGTTACTTGTATTATTGCCATTTTGGGGGGACCACGAGACGTTATATTCATTTGCTATTCTCCCCCCCCCCCCCCGCCCCCAAGTAGAATGTAAAGTCCATGAAGGCATGTCTGGTTAACCATCATATTCCCAGCATTTAAAGCCAAGTCTGTCATACAGGAGTTTCCTCAATATATAATTTTTGAGTAAATAAATTAAAATGTTGATAGAAAAATGATTGTGGGAATATACATAATTATATCTTTTTTCTCTCCAAAAACAAGACCAAATATGGTATCATATTTTAAAAATTAGAATAAAGCCTTAAGATGAAATGAGTGAAAATGCCAACAGGCAAAGAAGAGGTAAACCTAGAAATGGGGCCGCCCCAGTGCCGAAGAAACCCCTGGGGTGGTGACGTAAGCCTGGGCCGCCCACCACCACGTGAAGCTCTCACTTCATGGCTGTACTTCGGGTCCTAACCATCATACCAAAGTGTGCCACACATTTGAAATCTTCATGTACTTTCTGGTTAACTTATATTTTAAGAACTATCACGTCCTCCTCCAAAAAGCCTTTGCTGAGCTCAGTCTCCAGGAAGAGTTAGGTTTCCTGTGCTCTGCTCCTTTGTGTCATGGCCATTGCCAGTCTCTGTATCACCAGTCTCTGTCTCCCTCACCAGCCTCTCTGAGAACAGGGATTGTGCTGTAGTACCAAGCCAATAACTGGTACTCAGCAAGTGTTTGGCTGAACGAAAGCGTAAACAAATACGAAATACTCCGTAAGAAGCATTAGAACTGCTGATTAAAAATTATAAAATGGATTTGTCAGGAACATAACTAAGTTGAAGAAGTTTTTAATAGAATAAAGCAATAAATAAGGGTATTCCAGGCCAACCGGGGGATGTGATGTTATACACACTTAGGAAATTAAGCAAACATTCTTGGTGCCAATAAGTCTGAGCACTGGCTTCCAACTGATATGTGGCTTGTCATCTACACAAGGTTTTCATCACTCACTTGGGACTTTTTATCCATTATTTACCCTTCCTGATAAACTTCGATAGCTGCTATTCAGATGGACGCATTTTCCAGTAACACCTGATATGCATTTTAAAATGTACCTTTTAATTGGTATTGATTGTCAGTAAACCCAATGATAACTTTCATCAGTGTACTTTGAACTTTGTTGTTCTGCCCAAAAGAAAATGGAGCAATCTTTGGGCATATAAATATTTAAAATTCTCTGTGTAGAGCCCTGTTAGTTCCATGGTGCTATTGTTATAATTTTAGTACTTAAATACTGCTTAGGATCGCTCTTTCAGATGGTATCCTGCTTCAAAATCTCTATCACTACGGATAATTTTTCCAGAAAGCTAGATTAAAGAGGAGAATCATGCAGTTGAAATAAACATTTGCAGTAATATTGTGGAATTGTTTATTGTGTCATTTTGTCACAAAGATGATAAAACAGAGAAAGACGAGTGAATGCTCAGGACAGAAATGCTGGTCAGGTCCCCCCACATCATCCCAAAGTGTACAGTGTTATTATCACCGCTTTACTGCCGGCAGCCTGGGAACTGGTACGCGCTTTCGCCTTCTGCTTTTAGGAGGAAACACTAAATTTGTCACGTTTCTAAGAATGAGACAAACAAGGAGAGCAAGGAGTTTTAATACCAGCATCACAGCATCCAAAGGAGTTTTCCATCTTTTAATTTTTGAATCTGCACTCCCACATAGTCAGATCTAGTTCTACACCAGCTCAAATGTTATTCCATAGAAATCAGGGTTCAGAGAATTCGGTTTGTTCTTTGAAAAGATACAGATGTGTGGAAGTGCTGCTCTGCACGGCATTTCTTGTGAACATATGGTTTGGTGTGCTAGCAGAGTGTAATGTCGGATTTGTGTTGTGGGCAAAAGGGAAATGAAACCTAAAGGACAGAGCTGGGTCGAGATGGCTGAGTGGCCTATATTCTGTGCTGAAAGTTCGAACCCTCTGTTGTTGGCAAGAGGAGGTGTTGACATTTTGTTAAGTGTAGTAGCAGTGCAGAAGATTGATGGAGGAGAAGGCAGAGTGGTGACAGGAGACTCGATTGTGAGCCTTTCAGTATTTAAGGTTATATAAAAGCTAGACCTGAATTTTGGTAGGAACAGAGGCAAGGGTAGAGGGCACAAACTCGAGAGGTATTTCAAAGACTCTTGAGTATTTAGTAACTAATGAGAATTAGGGGAGAACAGAAGTGGAAAACTGAAATTTTTACTTTGGATGACTAAACAGTGGTACTGTCATTACCCAAGTAATGGGTGTGTGTTGCCATTATCAACAAAAATATATATGCCTCAAATTGGAATACTTCAGTTTGCTCCTAGGAATTATTTTTTTTCCATAACAAAATAATCTCTACAGAGATATGGCCCCTCGAGTATTATTGAAAAGTATAGTAATAAGGGCCAAGGATTTAATGTGAAAAGACTCGAGTTCAGTTTCGGTCTTTACTTTTTTGAAACTTTGACACATTAGGCTGTTGTTTACCTACTTTGAACTTCCATTTCCTCATATGTAAAGTCGGGGTCCTTTCTTGTTGGCTTGTCCTGATGATCAAAAGAGAAAACATATGGAAAAACACTCCTTAAAAATATGCTGTATAGGGCTTCCCTGGCGGCGCAGTGGTTGGGAGTCCGCCTGCCTATGCAAGGCACACGGGTTCGTGTCCCGGTCCGGGAAGATCCCATGTGCCGTGGAGCGGCTGGGCCCGTGAGCCATGGCCTCTGACCCTGCGCGTCCGGAGCCTGTGCTCTGCAACGGGAGAGGCCGCAACGGTGAGAGGCCTGCATACCGCAAAAAAAAAAAAAAAAAAAAAAAAAAAAGAATGACAGTTTGTATATGTTTTTCCAAACACAAATACTTATACGAAGCAGTTATTTTGATCTAACTGTTCAATACAAATTCTCTTTGTAATAAAACAAAAATGTTATCTGGTTGATTCCTAAATTGATGTGCTGTTTGTTAACATTATTTCATCTCTTTATTGGATCGTGAAAGAAGAGTATAAGGATATTCTTTATCTTTACCTTTTCTACTTTTACCACCCACCTATCCTCAGCCCAGTTCCAGCTCTGATCTTGGTCACTGTAGGCCAAATACGATAATGAAACAAATTTGAGGAAGAAAAAAAAAAAGAACCCTCAAAGGGCACTGCTGTGCAGTTTTCACCTATTCCACGGTAGTCAAATGAAATCAAAGCTTACAAAAACCGGAAAGATTGCTTCAGTTCATAGACAAATGGGACCTAATGAAACTTCAAAGCTTTTACACAGCAAAGGAAACCATAAACAAGACGAAAAGACAACCCTCAGAATGGGAGAAAATATTTGCAAGGGAAGCAACTGACAAAGGATTAATCTCCAAAGTTTACAAGCAGCTCACACAGCTCAGTATCAAAAAAACAAGCAGCCCAATCCAAAAATGGGCAGAAGACCTAAATAGACATTTCTCCAAAGGAGATATACAGATTGCCAACAAACACATGAAAGGATGCTCAGCATCACTAATCATTAGAGAAATGCAAATTAAAACTACAGTGTGAGCCGTAGCCACTGAGCCTGCATGTCCGGAGCCTGTGCTCCGCAATGGGAGAGGCCACAACAGTGAGAGGCCCGTGTACCGCAAAAAAAAAAAAAAAAAAAACTACAGTGACGGGCTTCCCTGGTGGTGCAGTGGTTGAGAATCTGCCTGCTAATGCAGGGGACACGGGTTCGAGCCCTGGTCTGGGAGGATCCCACATGCCGCAGAGCAGCTAGGCCCGTGAGCCATAACTACTGAGCCTGTACATCTGGAGCCTGTGCTCCGCAACAAGAGAGGCCGCGATAGTGAGAGACCCGTGCGCCGTGATGAAGAGTGGCCCCCGCTTGCCACAACTAGAGAAAGCCCTCGCACAGAAACGAAGACCCAACACAGCAAAAATAAATTAATTAATAATAAAACTTCAGTGAGATATCACCTCACACCAGTCAGAATGGCCATTATCAAAAAATCTACAAACAATAAATGCTGGAGAGGGTGTGGAGGAAAGGGAACCTTCCTGCACTGTTGGTGGGAATGTAAATTGGTGCAGCCACTATGGAGAACAGTATGGAGGTTCCTTATAAAACTAAAAATAGAATTACCATATGACCCAGCAATCCCACTACTGGGCATATACCCTGAGAAAACCGTAATTCAAAGTGTCTTGTACCACAATGTTCATTGCAGCCCTATTTACAATAGCCAGGACATGGAAGCAACCTAAGTGTCCATCGACAGATGAATGGGTAAGGAAGATGTGGCATGTATAAACAATGGAATATTACTCAGCGATAAAAAGAAACGAAATTGAGTTATTTGTAGTGGGGTGGATGGACCTAGAGTCTGTCATACAGAGTGAAGTAAGTCAGAAAGAGAAAAACAAATACCATATGCTAACACATATATATGGAATCTACAAAAAAAAGGAAAAAAATGGTTCTGAAGAACCTAGGGGCAGGACAGGAATAAAGATGCGGACGTAGAGAATGGACTTGAGGACACGGGGTGGGGGAAGGGTAAGCTGGGACAAAGTGAGACAGAGGCATGGGCTTATATACACTACCAAATGTAAAACAGATAGCTAGTGGGAAGCAGCTGCAAAGCACAGGGAGATCAGCTCAGTGCTCTGTGACCACCTAGAGGGGTGGGATAGGGAGGGTGGAGGGAGATGCGAGACAGAGGAGATATGGGGATATATGTATATGTATAGCTGATTCACTTTGTTATAAAGCTGAAACTAACACACCATTGTAAAGCAATTATACTCCAATAAAGATGTTAAAAAAAAAGGTATGATTTAACTTGCTCTTGGAAATGTATAATATATGACAATATTCAGATCCACCAAAATGCAGATGTAAAAGATTTAAAATGCTTTTGTTTCTCTGTGTTACTCTTTAGTTAACTTTGATACCAACCACATTTCAAGAAAATTTCAGGCCCTGTCAAGCAGGACAGCCAATAGAAACAACCACATTTTATATGTGAACCAATCAAGAGTAATGGATATCTCATTCATTTCTTGTTAAAATTGGTTTGCTTTATTGTTTTCTTCGTATTTCTTCTCCTTTTTTTGAAATATGTTTTGATTAGAAAAATGTGGCATTAAGGTGAATAATGGTATTCCTCAGCTTTACAAATTTAATTCTTCCATATGAAAGCAGATTCATCATAGAGCAGTAAAATAAACCAGTGATGTTTTTATGAATGATCAGATTTAACGTACATTTGTGTTTTTACTGCCTGTTAAATTTAATTATTCAGTGATATTTTTATGAGCTACTGTCATATGATTAATGAATAGTAAAAAAAAAATGTCAGCTTAAATGTGGCAGACGCGTATTTCCCTCCCCCATTGAGTTGGTTTTTGCTGAATCCTTCCTGTCTGGGATTTCCCCCTTTCCATCCTAAGGAATGCCTGGCCGTAGCTTGTTTTATTGAGTCCTGCAATCTTTCCTGCTCTCCTTTCAGCTGACGGAAATCCCTCTGGTAGGGGCAATTTCAGGATCACCTTTATGTCCCTCCTGCCTTGGAGAGGACGTTTAGTACTTTTTCTGGATATCATTTCCACTGTTCAACAAAATATAGTATTTTTTTCTAGAAATGTTCCATTAAATTAATATCACATTGCTAATTTTGGGTATCTGTATAAATAAAAATATCCTTGAATGAGTTCTTGAAAAAGTAACAAGTATTGAGAGTTCAGCTCAGCTCTGTCTTTTTGGTGAAAGAAAACCTTTATTTCAGATTTAGGATAATCATAGTCATCTGTCGTCTGGAATATTAGAACTACTCAGAGATTAATGGAATAAAAAATTCTCATAAAGATTCTTGTCACATAGACAATCTAATTTCCATTTTGAAATGATAGAAAAAATTGAATTAATGATTAATTCCATAAATCTAAGAAATAAATATTAAAGATACATGATGATTTTAAGAACTGTACACTTTTGTAAAAGTAGAAAATGATTGAAATTATATTGCAAATAAATATATTTCAAACACTTTTTGAGATTGTCCCTAGTGTTATATAAATACGTGTGCCTTTAAGAGGAAACCAAATGGAAATGCTTGTTTGTAGCTGGGAACTCAGCTATTTTCATTAAACATGAAGAGACATTAGTATAGTTTTATTATGAGTCAAATTAGCAACAACTGTAGGAATAACGTGATATTCTTGATGCTTTTCACTATTATCTTATTTTGTTAAACATAATTGAGCTTTATCATTGATTGTGGTTGTATGCGTTCCACGCACTATGAATTTCAAAACGATTTCTATTTATAAATGATAAAATGTTTAAGTTTAGTTTGGCATTAGTTGGTATGGTGTCAAATACAAGTTTAAAAGGACATGCATTCTTTGCTATATCATTTTCTTGTTTAGTATTTTTCTTCTTTTAGTTTACATATTGAATACAACATTGTTCTGGTTGAAAAGAACAAATGGCCTATTTATTAACTGTGCAGTCAGTACTTCTCAGACTAATAATGGGTAGGTACTTACAATAAACTGGCAGCAGTAAAGGTTAGTAGCCTTATGTATGATTTTCCTGTGGGGTCCCGGGAGCCCAAAGTATTTATTGCTTGAGAACAAAGAACCTTAGAGTTAATGGTAAGTGACTCTGTATATGATGACCAATAGTAGCCCTATAAAGGAAAAACAAGGAGGAAACCATCCATAGTTTGCTTGTAACTAGGCACACTGTAGAGTCAGTTTTCTTTCTCCTCAGTCATTTACACCGGAAGTCATATATTTCCTCAGGTCTTTTTGAAAAATGATGACAAGCTTGGGTTACTAACATTTTCCTGTTTTACTAATATTTGCCCCCGAGGATTGTCTCATTCTTTATGCTGTTGGATAAATTTGTAGTATTCATATCTCATAAGTTTGTCAACAGTGTATCTTAAGGTCATTCATTTCTTAATCAATTTTTAAAAAAAGTTTCTTTAGCTTACTAAGCATTCTGTCGAAACTGCATGGGAATTCAAATTAAGTTAGTTTAAAAATGGAAACAGTATACCAATAAGTCAAGTATTTCTGTTCCTTAATCTTCCATTTGTTGATTAGTTTATTCATTTATTCAGCTAACAAGTGAGTGGCTGTGTCTGTGCCATATATAACTTGAAAATGTACTTTAAGCTTTACTTGGTCCTAGGCTTTTTTGAAATTGTAGTTACTGGAAAGAGTAAATGGCCAAACAACCAATAAGCACATTAAAAGATACTCAACATTATAAGTCGTTAGGGAAATGTGGAAATTAAAACCACACTGAGATTCTACTTTATACTTACAAGTACTGCTATAATAAAAAAGACAGATGATTACAGGTGTTGGTAAGGATGTGTAGAAATTGGAACCCTCATACATTGCTGGCGGGAATTTAAATGGTGTAGCCACTTTGGAAAACAGTTTGTTAGTTCTTTATGATGTTAAACATAAAATTGCCATTTTACTTAGCAATTTCACTCCTGCTCTTTACCCACAAGGAATGAAAACGGATGTTCACCCAAAAACTTGTACATGAAAGTTCATAGCAGCTTTATTCGTAATAGTTCAAAAGTGGGAACAACCCAAACGTCCATCAGCTAAAATGAATGGATAATTAAAAAGCCTATCTTAGACAATGAAATATTATTCCACAGTAAAAAGCGGTACTGATACCCAGTGCAGAGGTGCAGATATTAAACTCATTTTATTGTTGAGGAAACTAAGGTTATATAACTCACAAAGTAACTTGAGAAAGATGAAAACTCAAGTCGGCGTGACTTCACAACACTCAGTCTCTACACAGGGATGAGTTGTTTTAAATCATTGCCCCCATCTGTCAGTCTCTTTTCTTTATGGCCAGAGTTTTTTTTTTTTTTTTTGCGGTATGCAGGCCTCTCCCGTTGCGGAGCACAGGCTCCAGACGTGCAGGCTCAGCGGCCATGGCTTACGGGCCCAGCCGCTCTGCGGCATGTGGGATCTTCCCGGACCGGGGCATGAACCGTGTGTCCCCTGCGTCGGCAGGCAGATTCTCAACCACTGCGCCACCAGGGAAGCCCAGTTCTTTGTATATTTTGGATAACAGTCCTTCATTAGATGTCTTTTGCAAATATTTTCTCCCTGTCTGTGGCTTGTCTTCTCATTCCCTTGATATTGTCCTTCTCAGAGCAAAAGTTATTAATTTTAATGCAGTTCAATTTACAAATTATTTCTTTCATGGGTCATGCCTTTGGTGTTTTATCTAAAAAGTCATCATATCCAAGGTCATAAGGTTTTCTCCTATGTTATCTTCTAGGAGTTTTACAGTTTTGCATTTTACATGTATATCTGTGATCTATTTTGAGTTAATTTTTGTGGAGGATGTAAGATATGTCCACATTCATTTTTTTTGCTTATGGATGTCCAGTTGTTCCAGCACCATTTATTGAAAAGACTGTCTTTGCCTCATTGTTTTGCCTTTGCTCCTTTGTCAAAGATCAGTTGACTCTTCTTAAGTGAGTCTATTTCTGTGCTGTCTTTTCTGTTCCATTGATTTGTCTGTTCTTTCTCCACACTGTCTTGATTGCTATAGCTTCATAGTAAGTCTTGATGTTAGGTAGTGTCAGTCTTCCAACTTAGTTCTTCTTCAGTGTTGTTTTAGCTGTTCTAGGTCTTTTGCCTGTCCATATGAACTTTAGTATGTGTTTGTTAATATCCCAAAATATAACTTGCTGGGATTTTGGTTGAGATTGCATTGAATCTATAGGTAAAGTTGGGAAGAACTGACATTTTGGCAGTATTGAGTCTTCACACCTTTGACTCTTTATGCATTCCTTACCCTATAGTCAAATCAAAGGCAAAACCCTTTATTTTTTTTATAGGACATATCAGTCCTTTTAATTTTGTCCACTGATTTCCGCTGATTAATTTCTTCATCTCATCTTCTTGCTACCCCTTAAAACTCAATATTAAAATTCTAGGGCTTCCCTTGTGGCGCAGTGGTTGAGAGTCCGCCTGCCGATTCAGGGGACATGGGTTCGTGCCCCGGCCTGGGAGGATCCCACGTGCCGCGGAGCGGCTGGGCCCGTGAGCCATGGCCGCTGAGCCTGCGCGTCTGGAGCCTGTGCTCCGCAACGGGAGAGGCCACAGCAGTGAGAGGCCCACGTACCGCAAAAAAAAAAAAAAAATTCTAGCAGTTCCTTGAGAGAAATGTAGGCTAAGAGATTCCTTTCTGACTTTGTGAGGGCACTGCTTAGTTCATTTCCTGACCTAGCCTGGACTGCCTCTGCCGTTTATTTAAGTAACTGATATAAAGGTAGTGTGTAGTACTGTAGTCCAGTCACATAGTTTTAATGGAGTCAGTGTCCAGATTCTCAACTTCTGCATGAATTTCTCTTTATTAATATTGATCTGCCTAAGAGAAATGCTTTATTCACAACATTCTTTCTCTTACTTTACGAAAGAAGACACACCCTTATCCATCTGAAATCATACTATAGTACATTGTCCTGGGATCATAGAAAAATTAGCAATTAAACAATTTTAATTAATGTCTTATATTTTTGTTGTGGAGAAGTATGATAGAGTGAAAAATGAAAGGCTTTTAATTACAAAATACATTACGTAAGAATTCTCTGAGAAAATAAAATAGTAATGTAAAATTTTCAGCTGCTGAAAGAAGAGTCTATTTATGTATTTTTTAAATGGATAATGGTTTTATTACTGTGGATTTAGATTCTATTGAGTATTCTTAAGATAGTTGATATAAATTTTATTTTAAAATGTCAATATTTCCAATTGGGTGGAAATTAAATTATTTTCAAGTACATATTTTACCACAGGTGAAAAATTATAGATGTTAACTTGGTAATGTGTGAATGGTTATGTATTTTTTCAAAATTCTTTTAAGGGCCTGTGAATAAAACTAGTTGAAGACTACTAGCCTACTGTATAAAACCCAAGTTTTTATTTATTTTTGGTTATTTTTTTAAGATTTATTTATTACTTATTATTTTATTTTTGGCTGCCTTGGGTCTTAGTTGCGGCACATGGAATCTTCGTTGGGGCATGCGGGATCTTTCATTGAGGCGTGCAGACTCTTTGTGGTGAGCCGGCTTCTTTCTAGTTGTGGCGCGCAGGCTCCAGGGTGCGTGGGCTCTTTAGTTTGTGGCACACGGGCTTAGCTGCCCCGTGGCATGTGGGACCTTAGTTCCCTGAACCAGGGACTGAACCTGTGTCCCCTGCATTGTAAGGCAGATTCTTTACCGCTGGACCACCAGGGAAGTCCCTAAAACCCAAGTTTTTAAACCTGGTATATAAAACTCTTCATCACCTTTCTCCTTCTAGATCTTTTTCTTTTTTTTTTTTTTAATTTAAACATTTCCTGCTTCAAATTATGTGCTCCATCAAGAAAGAACTTGGAAGTTCCATAGCATCCGTTTTCCTGCCTGTTTGTCTTTATTGTGTTATTCTGTCTCATCTTTGCCTCACTTCTGCCTAATCATTTAAAAAAAAAATTTTTGTTAGAGTATAGTTGATTTACAGTGTTGTGTTAGTTTCAGGTGTATAGCAAAGTGAATTTGTTATACATATATCCACTGTTTTTCAGATTCTTTTCCCGTATAGGTCATTACAGAGTATTGAGTAGAGCTCCCTGTGCTCTATAGTATGTCCTTATTAGTTATCTATTTTATATATAGTAGTGTGTCCCAATCTCCCAATTTATCCCTCCCCCTCTTTCCTCCCTGGTAACCGTAAGTTTGTTTCCTACATCTGTGACTCCATTTCTGTTTTGTAAATAAGTTCATTTTTACCCCTTTTTTAGATTCCACATATAAGTAATATCATATGATATTTGTCTTTCTCTGTCTGACTTACTTCACTCAGTATGACAAGCTCTAGGTCCATCCATGTTGCTGCAAATTACATTATTTTGTTTTTTTTATGGCTGAGTAATATTCCATTGTATATATGTACCACATCTTCTTTATCCACTCATCTGTCAATGGACACGTAGGTTGCTTCAATGTCTTGGCTGTTGTAAAAAGTGCTGCAGTGACCATTGGGGAGCATGTATCTTTTTGAATTATGGTTCTCTCGAGTGTATGCCCAGGAGTAGGATTGCTGAATCATATGGTAGCTCTATTTTTAGTTTTTTAAGGACCCTCCTTACTGTTCTCCATAGTGGCTGTACAAATTTACATTCCCACCAGATGTGTAGGAGGGTTTCCTTTTCTCCACACCCTCTGTAGCATCTGTTTGTAGATTTTTTGATGATGGCCATTCTGACCGGTGTGAAGTGATACCTCATTGTAGTTTTAATTTGCATTTCTCTAATAATTAGTGATGTTGAGCATCTTTTCATGTGGTTTTTGGCCATTGGTATGTCTTCTTTGGGGATATGTCTATTTAGATCTTCTGCCCATTTTTTGATTGGGTTGTTTGTTTTTTTGATATTGAGTTGCATGAGCTGCTCGTATATTTTGGAGATTAATCCCCTGTTGGTCGCTTCATTTGCAAATATTTTCTCCCATTCTGAGGGTTGTCTTTTCGTTTTGTTTATGGTTTCCTTTGCTGTGCAAAAGCTTTTAGTTTCATCAGGTCCCATTTGTTTATTTTTGTTTTTATTTTCATTACTCTAGGAGGTGGATCCAAAAAGATCTTGCTGTGGTTTATGTCAAAGAGTGTTCTGCCTATGTTTTCCTCTAAGAGTTTTATAGTATACAGCCTTACATTTAGGTCTTGAATCCATTTTGAGTTTATTTTTGTGTATGGTGTTAGGGAGTGTTCTAATTTCATTCTTTTACATGTAGCTGTCCAGTTTACCCATCACCACTTATTGAAGAGGCTGTCTTTTCTCCATTGTATATTCTTGCCTCCTTTGTCATAGACTAGGTGACCATAGGTGCACGGGTTTATCTCTAGACTTTCTACCTGTTCCATTGAGCTATATTTCTCTTTTTTGTGCCAGTACCATACTGTTTTGATGACTGTAGCTTTGTAGTATAGTCTGAAGTCAGGGAACCTGATTCCTTCAGCTCTGTTTTTCTTTCTTAATATTGCTTTGGCTACTCGGGGTCTTTTGTGTTTCCATGCAAATTGTAAAATTTTTTGTTCTAATTCTGTGAAAAATGCCATTGGTAATTTGGTAGGGATTGTATTGAATCTGTAGATTGCTTTGGGTAGTATGGTCATTTTCACAATATTGATTCTTCCGATCCAAGAACATCATGTATCTTTCCATCTGTTTGTGTCATCTTTGATTTCTTTAAGATGCAGAAGTCTTGACTGAGGAATCAAGACTTCCCCCACTTCAGACTGGCTCAGGAGCTAGTGTTCCAAGCACCCTTGCTGCCATCCTAGTCTGCATCACTGTACTAACACGTTGTTTTGTCATTAGGCTTTTTTTGTTTTCCTTTCTTGAGCATGAGAACTGTGTTTCCTCTTGGGCTCCTCAGCACCTCACTATATACCTCTCCTGGTATTAAGTTAATTTATTGGGAAAATGTTGTTAATTGAACCAAACAAGGAAAAGTCGATTTCAACTGTTAGAAAGTTAATTCTTATGCATAACTTTTTGGGGGAGTCAATTAAGCTGTTAAAGGCTATTTTTATTTTATGCTGGTTATTTCTCTAGGTGTAATATTTGCCCTTACTGATAAGGTTTTTGGTAAGATTTCATCTGAAAATCAGAGTTTGAACCTAAAAATGAATTTAGGAACCATTATTGTAGTAGAAGGGGAACAGAATTGTGAGCAATAAGGCAAGAACGTCTAGTTTTGGCCCTGCCACAAACTTGCCATGCGATTATGGGTAAATTAACTGGCCTGGAGGTCAGTTTTATCAGCTATTAAATGAGTAAGTGACCAGATTATTTCTTAAGTTTCCTATACTCTTGATTTAACAAAGAGAGGAAATTTCAATTAAGTAAACATATGATTTTTCTTGCCAAGAAGAATAAAAAATATAGGCTTGATTTATTTTTTAATCATTAATACCGTGGACATTATATGTGCTATATGTAGATAATGCTGACCTTGTTTATATCACCTACAAATTATATAGTCATGGCTTAGATTTTATCCTTAATTTTTTTAAAAAATAATATCTTTTTAAAATTTTTATTTTATTTTTGGCTGTGTTGGGTCTTTGTTGCTGTGCACGGGCTTTCTCTAGCTGTGGTGAGCGGGGGCTACTGTTCGTCGTGGTGCACAGGCTTCTAATTGCGGTGGCTTCTCTTGTTGTGGAGCACAGGTTCTAGGCACACGGGCTTCAGTAGTTGTGGCACATGGGCTCAGTAGTTATGGCTCATGGGCTCTAGAGCACAGGCTCAGTAGTTGTGGTACACAGGCTTAGTTGCTCTGCGGCATGTGGGATCTTCCCAGACCAGGGATCGAACCCATGTCCCCTGAATTGGCAGCTGGATTCTCAACCACTGCGCCACCAGGGAAGCCCCCTTATTTTTTTTTTTTTTTTGCGGTACGCGGGCCTCTCACTGTTGTGGCCTCTCCCGTTGCAGAGCACAGGCTCCGGATGCGCAGGCTCAGCGGCCGTGGCTCACGGGCCCAGCCGCTCCGTGGCATGTGGGATCCTCCCTGACCCGGGCACGAACCCGCATCCCCTGCATCGGCAGGCGGACTCTCAACCACTGCACCACCAGGGAAGCCCGTCCCCTTAATTTTTTAAAAAATAAAATAATTCAATTGTGATGATTGAAAATCTAGAAGTATTTCATATAGCATGTTGATTCATATAATTTCTAGATTATATTTTAGCTTCTTTCACCAAATATTTAATTTGATCAGATTAATATTATACTTTCCTGGGCACTTCTATCATTCTGGAAATGAATTTATTTATGTTGACACATTTCTTTGTGGCCGCTTACTCAGTCACTGCAGCCTTATTCAGTGAGAAGCAATATTAAAAACAATTGCAAAAATGCTTTCCTACGTCTTTTGGTTATTCATAGTAAGCAGTAGTTCAGTTTTATAAAGCTTGATTGAATGGCATTTAGGTATGACTTTTATAAAGGATTTGAAATTATGTTGTTTGGCCAAAACAAAGGCAGTATTTCCTTTCTTGTCTTTCACTCCACCCAGCCCCCCTTTTCTCCACCTGCTTGAGGGAAACTATTTCTTCAGACAAACCTCATAATTGCCCTTCTGTGCCTGATTTGGGCCTCAGGAAAGGCCCATAGCATCTGTAAAACTGGCAGCAAAATGGTATTTCCAGGCAGGCACAGGGTTGCTGGGTAGTGAGCCAATCCACAGCTTTGTCTGAGCAGCTGAGAACTTTGCTGGAGTATTACCACGGTGTTCAGTAACACAGACCTGTGCCATGAGCAAGTGAAGCACTGAGCACGTGTCAGGGTCAATATTTATAGACCACTACGTAGCTGCCTTGCAGGGAGAGAAAACGAGAGCGAGAAACGTACAGCCAGAGGGCAAGGAAAGAAAGACTTCAGTGGAGGGAACTTTAATTTCCAATTTTTTTCTTAAAAAATTCTTTTTAATTATCAGGTTCGAACTTCTGCTGAATCACAACCATTTGCCGCTGAGCTATGACAAGAGTGGAAACAAAAAGTTAAACGAGCAAGCCTGCTGTACGTAAGAAGGTGAGTAATTAGCCAGTTCAGTCTCGCTGTTACTGGTAAACTCCATCTCCCTGTTGGCTGCTCTACATCAGTAAGCAAAGGGCTGTGTGGCATATTAAAGCTAATGTGGAGGGGCTGCCTGCTGGTTAAGTGTCCTTGGTGGCAGTGTAGTTTCATATTCTGCTCTTAAGAATGCTGTGCACGGTCATAATACACTTAAGTGGCGTGGGTGGTGGGAATGGCTCTTGAACACTGATTTCATGTTATGTCCTGTCAGTAAATTTCTCTTTCTTCATTCTGTCAGACTTGACGTCTTCTGATTGGTAAATTCATGTTTACTTTTTATATTGCTATTAAAACATGAATATTAGTGAGTTTATAGTGGAGGGTGTTCTAGAAGTGGAATAGGGGAAGAATTCAGATGAATGTGTGAAGATGTTGTCACTGTCAAAATGTGCAGGCTGTGAATGTGAGTAACATGGGGTCTTTTGAAAAGAAAGCCACTGTCCATTTGACAGCGCATTAAAGTGAAATAATGACTCCTTCTGGGAGGGAGAGAAGCAGGAGTGATGAAAAGTAAGAACAGACTTCTTCATCCAAGGTGCAAAGGACTCAGCATTTAGAATTTCTCTGCTTGTCCAACTGACTTGCTAGGTTGGTTCCTTGCAAAAGTGGTTCTCTAGTAAAGATATTAAATTAACATCTCTTGCCCCACATCAGTAGTTTTTTTCCTGTCATCACAGGTAGAACTTTGACACGTGCTTCTCTGTGTGACCGTAGTGCGATTGCATATTCATTTATCATCATTGTTTTGCATATCCCAGATTGATGTTAAAAGCAGTGGTGCTGAAGGGGACAGAAAGGAATTGTTTTCTATGTGTTTTCTGATTTAGAACACCCATGAAATTTATATACTTATGTGTTTTATGTCTACTACACATAACTCGGAAAGTAATATGTTGCTTTACTCTAGGTGTAACTAGATAAAACTTATGTACTGACAGAGTGAAAGTTTCCCTGTTGTTGGTTTTTTTATTGTGGAAGAGAAGCATTAGCATGGTATTGAAAATGTTTAGCTTAGGTTGTAGATGGCAATTGTAGTTCCAAAGGGTTTTTTGTATTACATACTTAAGTTAAAAACAAAAATAACATGAAAGCCGTTGTAGAGCTTAAACTGTAGAACAATAGAGATATAAGGGAAAGATAATACTCTGACATAGGTTTTGTATTAGGGTTAATATTCAGGAACCAGCTTATTCTAAAATGGGATAAACCATGTCCAAAACAGCAGGTGGAATAGGTCTAAATGTAAAGTAGATATCTTAAAATGAGGCCCATAGTTGTAGAGTATCATTGTTGTTGAATCACATAAAATTTTAAAAATAATCCAGAATGCTTCAAAATCAGTTTTATTAATTCAGATGTGCTTTAAGGCTAATCTGATATCTAAATTTAAACTGTATTTTAACATTCATTTAATGCTTGTTTTAGCCTCTGCATCAAGCATACAATTGCCATCTACAACCTAAGCATACTCAAAACAATCCATACTGTTTTACGCCTTTCTGGAATTGTTTATGTTGCTTCCTCTATCTTGAAACACCCTCTTCCTGGCCTTTGGCTTTCAGCCTCAGTGAAGGTATCCCTTCCCAGATGCCCTGCCTGTCCACTGTCAGCCTCTGTGGTTTGGTCTCCTGTACAGACCATTGTCACAGCACTTCTGCAAAGTCGATGATACAGAGTTTTTGTTTTCCCTTATGAGTTTGTGAGTTAATTGTAGCCATGTTTTAAAATTAATTTTTATGTTAAAATTAATTTTTATGTTAAAATGTCAGACATTCAAGAACTTGAACTAAAGAAAAAACTTATTTATTTTAAACCCACTTTTCTTTATAGACTTTATTTTAATATAATTTAAAACTGATTAATTGGATTGAAGGAGAAGTCCCTTAAGTAGTTGGTAAAGTCTTTTGAAACAATAACAATACTTAAAAAATTCATTTCTCTTTCTATCAACAATTATAGCTATGTGTGTTCATCCATGCAAGTAGATATTTATTGAACTCATAAACCATTTGAATGACAGAAGTTCAAAATTATATTGGTTAGCACCTACAAATTCAGGATATAGAGCCTGCAGATGTTGTTTAGTTAATTTCATGAAATCTGTCAGCAAGATCACCTAGTCGCTGCACCCACATGGACTGCTGTGATAAATTAAATGATGCTCTAGCAAATTGAAGACAGTGTTACACCTTCCAAAAGGCCCAGAGTGAATTTCGGGAGAGAATGGCTCCATCCTCATGTATCCTAAAGAATGACAGAGTGGAATGACTCTCAACATTACGAATGAAGTTACACCTCCTAATTTTATTTCCTATTGTAGAGAAAGTTAGGAATTTAAGGAAGTAATAGAAAATCATGGCTTAAAAAATTCTCAGACCTGAAAGGTGATACTTCAGTTCAGTCAGAAGAAGAATTTTCTCCTCAAAATAGAAATATTGAAAGAAAAGAATGTCAGTGTTTTAAAAAGTACTTGAGAAATAGCAGCTGCTCCTTTTAGTTCCTATACTCAATAAAATATTATTTTGTCTTTAATGGTGTTTTATTTCCCCACCATACGTAAAAATACAAATTATTTCATATACAAAGTAAGTATACCAGAATCAAAGGTAAAGCTTTATGCACGATTTAGAGTAATTCACAACTTTTCTTATTTTGACTATTTTTACTTCTCAGTGTGCTCTGCCAGTAGTTTCCACTGCTGTTGAAGCCTTGTAAACCTCTCCCAGCTATTGAATATGACTCTTCTGTTTGTTTAACCTTGAATTGTATCTGTCTTAGGAATGAAAACAAGATTGGTATTTTCATAGGGAAATTTTGTAGCTTTTTAATTTGCTTGGAATGGACCATAATTCAATCTGTAATTTTTCTTCAGATTTATTTTGACCACATAAGTATTTCTAGTTAAATAGGTATGGATAAGGTGCCTTACCAAAGAGTTATAGGTATAAATTTTATGTATCTTGCTGGCTTATCAAGTAATATAAGCGTTATAAAACTGGAAGGGCAGGGGTTTCTATGGTCATGGACTTAGAAATGTACCTTGTTCCCATAAGCCAGTGATGAGAGAAACCTGAGTTTGCCTCAATATTAAAAGATTACAAATGTAGAAAACAAACTTATGATTACCGGGGGTAAGGGGGAGGAATAAATTGGGAGGTTGGGATTGACATATACAGACTACTATATATAAAATAGATAACTAATAAGGACTTACTGTATAGCACAGGGAACTCTACTCAATGCTCTGTAATGGCCTATATGGGAAAATAATCTAAAAGAGAGTGGATATATGTATAACTGATTCACTTTGCTGTACACCTGAAACTAACACAACATTGTAAATCAATTATACTCTAATAAAATTTTTTAAAAAGGATTATAGCAAAACCAAACAAAGGCAAAAAATAACACCAGTACCACCACCAACCAGAAGAGGTTAGAGAACTTTGGTTGGAGTGAGGCATAAATAATTTTGCCAGAACAATCAAGTATTTTATTATTAGCCACTTAGCTGGCCAATCAGTGTTTTTCTGTAGCTATGGATGGCATAGAATTCATAGAACATGAAAGGAGAAGAATGAATTATTCATGGAAGTGGAACCTTCAGACTCTTCTACTTCAACTGTTTTATTTTATAGATATGGACAAATATAGTACAAAGTGTTAACGTAACTTGCCAAACATCAGCTTTTAAAGTAGCTACTTAGGATTTTGATTAAAAAAAATACATATTTGTAAGGCCAGTGTTTTATCATTGTGGCTTTTCCCGTCTGTTTGTAATTGCTCTTTTTATTCTGTGTATTGCATGTAAAGCTTAATTGTTGTATCTCTGTGTTTTGTATTGTATTAGACTCCTTTGCATTATTTCATAACCCCTGAATAATTAATAATAATAAATAATAATAATTACTACAGCCAGTAATTATTGCTTCCAACTGAGATGGAGGGCTTTTCCACTCATAATCATAGTTAAAAATATATATATATTTTTAATTACAGATATCCTTTCTGGCTTTCCTGATTTCTCCCACTCTCTTTGGTAGTACAGTTAAATTTATGCTCTCATAAACATTCTCCTTTTCAATAGAACATGGCAGATAGTCCTAAAGCAAAAGACAGAAACAAATTTAATACTTTGATTCTAAGAGCTTCTCATAGGGAATATATAGTTATATATTGTTCTACAGCTTTGTTTTAAGATGACTCTTCTTTCCGCAGCTGGAAAATTTTTGATTACAACGAAACTCAAAGAACCAAATGCGCTTTTCTAGATTATTTTTACTTTCATCTAAGAGTCTTTTAAAATGTAAATAATTAAAGGGGCAGAGAGGAGCAAAACAAACTTGTTTTGTACATGTCATCTTCTTGTAAGACTTTGCTTCTCTAAGTGCTGTCCCCACCACTCCCAAAGAAACTGGAGCTCTTTGGTTCCTTCCATTCTCATTAATATTAAGGTCCCTGGAAATAATTGCTTGTATATTTAAAGATGAAAGAGTTTTTGAGCAGATAGATGAAATCTTTGTTCTCAGCCTCAGCCTACGATTTCTATACCTTCCTCTCTCCTCCTCGCCTCACTCAAAACAAAACCAAAGTGATTGCCTCTACCCACCTCTCCAGTCAATGAAACATGTCTGAATGTTCCTTAGTAAATATTTTCCTTTGGATTGATACTTTTCATTTCAAATATGTATTATCTGTCTTCTCAAACTCTTGCCTGCTAAGAGATTTATAATTGTAAAATCTTTGCTAACATGATAGTGGAAAGTGATATTTTATTTATGTTTGTAATTACTAGTTAACATGAATCTGAGGAGATTATTGGTTATTATTTTAATTTTTATGATTTATCTGTTTATACACTTATTCTTTTTTCAGAGGGTCTATGTCTCATTGGTTTAAAGAGTATTTTTTTTTAATCAAAGAATCTTGATTCTTTAAAGTCCTGTTAGTTGTAACTGTTTTCATAAGCTTCTGATTACTTTAAAATTTTGTTTTATGTGGTTTGAAATACAAGTGTGTTTGAAATATCTTAGTAAAGCTAAACAATATTTTCTTTATCTCCTTCGAAACTTAGAATGCTCTTTACAATTCAGAAATATGAAAAAAGTTTTCTACATTTTTATGGTTTATTTAACTGTTAATTCTATGATTCACAAGGAATTTATTAACTAATTACTTCAGTACTTTTGTTGAATCATTAGTCCCCTTTTTTCTGAAGTCAACTTTAACTTGTACTTCAGTGGTACAAATTTAAATCTTTGTGTTACCTCTCAATTTGTATTCCATTTAAACTTTATCTCTAAGGAATAAAAGTTCATGTTTCTTATTAAATAAGATTTAAGCACTGGAACATGTTAGGGTGTTGTGGGACTTGTCATGTTCCTTGAAATTACTGTAGACAGGAGGCTGCATTTATTACTTATGTTAAAGCAGACATAATAAGAATATGAATCTGTGAGTGAGAATTTATGCGTTAATAATTGTCACGATTTGTCAAGGGTTTCTTGAGAATATATCTGGCCTTCTACCATGAACTGTAACTATATGATTTCATAAAATCCTTGTAACAGACCGTTGAGTGACCTATTCTGATTTTGTTTTCAGGATAAACTGAGACTCCAAGATGTAAAGTAGTTTGATCAGCCTCACATAGCTAATAAATGATAGGGTTATGATTTAAACTCAGATCTGACCAAAGTCCATCTTTTAAGGAATGATTGCCAAATAGAGAGTTTATGCTTTTGCCATGACTGTTAAGAGATGCAGGTCTCTAGGGGTCAGATGGCAGCAACCTTCCCAACTTGGGTCCATCTATGAAGAAATGAACTCAGGAACAATGGCTTTCAAAGTATAGAGGCAAGTCAGTGAAATCACTGATGTGAGGAACCTTCTATTTTTTTGGATTAGTGCTGAAGATAAAAGAATCTCAAGATGGACAGAAATAACCCTATACTTTAAATCAGTTTAAAGTCTGCTAATTTTTTTTTAACTTCTTCAGATTTTCGTACCTCTATTGATTTTATAATTGTCTTTCACTCCAAGCCAACTTATTCAGTTCTCCCTCATAGGCTTAACGCACAGCACCATTCCCTCCCTCACATACCTGCTTATGACCTTAGCAAGGAAACTGGCACAGAGCTGCCAGGCCAGCAGGCAGTGACTGTTCCATCTGGGTCTCTGTTTTTGCAACTACAGGTTTCATTCAGGGAAGACATGAGTCTCCCTAACTGGCAGGCTTTGCTGTCATCTCTGTTTTAAGCTGCTCAGTTAAGGGACTCACGGTTGTTGTGGTATTTACAGCAGGAAAGGAAATTCTAGATGTTTTAGTATCATTAGAACTCTGTACTTATGCACTAATTGGTTACCTGGAATGGTGCAAAAGGATAACTTTATCTGCTACGAATGGACTTAACTCATAAATATAGTTTGCGTTTGTTTATGTGAGAGGCGGGAATTCCTATATAAAAGTTTATACAGAGACATTTTCCATCTTAGTTGTTTGTTATACATTAAGCCATCGTGAAGGAATTTGTTTTCCTTTTTAACTCAAGGCAAACAATTTTGCTTAAAGATAATATAGGATTTTTTTTCTCCTTGGGTCACTCTGCCCTTTGTTGATACATTGGTGTATCTGTGCCAAGATTTACAGTACCGTTTATTGGAGTTTTGTTTATAGCCCTGCCTTGGAACACTTGAAAATAAATTATACCTTTTAGTTAATAAGCAGGTTATTCTTATATTATTACTTGGAAAAGTATGCATTAGTCAATATCTGTAATAATTAACAGTCTTAAAAATTCTAAGTAGTTATTCATATTATTCCTCCTTTTTTCATTCATCTTTTTTATTTTTAAAAATTTTTATTTATTTACTTATTTGGTTGCACTGGGTCTTAGTTGCAGCAGGCAGGCTCCTTAGTTGTGGTACGTGGGCTCCTTAGTTGTGGCAGGTGGCTCCTTAATTGCAGCACGTGTGCTCCTTTGTTGCGGCAGGCAGGTTCCTTAGTTGTGGCTTGTGGGCTCCTTAGTTGTGACGTGCGGCATGCATGTGGGATCTAGTTCCCTGATTAGGGATCGAACCCCAGCCCCCAGCATTGGGAGCATGGAGTCTTAACCACTGCGCCACCAGGGAAGGCCCTCATTCATCTTTTTTAGTCTCCTGTTTTACTTAAAGAGGATAAGAACTGCACAGTGTATAGTCAGAACATAATTCCATAAATACTTTCACACATTAATTCTGCACTTAAATATTGGCTTTTTCTATATGTAAAATTCACTTGATTGAGAGTCTCTCTCTTTTTCATTTCTCTCTATACCACTTTTAACTTCAGCAGCAGGTTAATATATCATTATTCACAGTAGTAGCTTAGCTTATAACCTTGAAATTTATTTCTGTGTTTGTTATCAGAGGCTTGTTGGCAAATCAAACTTGACAATAATACAGAAGGAAAGCGTGGTGACCTAGGACACACTGTTCTACTGAAGTAATTCACGCTTCTTTGTGTAAAGATTTTTGTTTATTTGTCTTAAATTAGCCAGCATACAATGTGTATAGTCTCTTGAGTTACTCATTAATACTCCATATGTAATGTTTTAAAATTATTATTGGTAGAAGTAGATGATTATTTAGAATGATTTTTTTTTTCTTGTACTGTTGCAGTCTAAAGCAGATTGGTACAGCTCTCAAAGTACAAGTGTGAGCTTAAAATATGACTGTGAAGCCATGTGTTCTTAACTAGGGGAGCCGGCTTTTTTGGTCAATTTGAAGCTGTTTGTTTTTAATTGAAGTATAGTGAATTTACAATGTTGTATTAGTTTCTGGTGTACAGCAAAGTGATTCAGTAATATATATCTCTCTATTTTTTCAGATTCTTTTCCATTATGGTTTGTTACAAGATATTGAATATAGTTCCCTGTGCTCTACAGTAGGCCCTTGTTGTTTACCTATTTTATATATAGTAGTTTCTATCTGTTCATCCCAAACTCCTCATTTATCTCCCCGTGCATCCCCACAAACTTTCCCCTTTGGTAACCATAGTTTGTTTTCCGTATCTGTAAGTCTGTTTTGTATATAAGTTCATTTGTATCTTTTTTTTTTAAGATTCCACATATAATTAGTATCATGATATTTATCTTTCTCTGTCTGCCTTACTTCACTTAGTACGATGATTTCTAGGTCCATCCGTGTTGCTGCAAATGGCATTATTTCATTCTTTTTTATGGCTGAGTAATATTCCATCGTATACATCTACTACATCTTCTCTATCCATTCATCTGTTGATGGACATTTTGGTTGCTTCCATGTCTTGGCTCTTGTAAATAGTGCTGCAATGAACAATTTGAACCTGTTCTTATACCGCATGTTCCCTCTTATAGAAAAGAAATGTGATATTTATGCTAACATGATTTCAATTTCTTAATAATTTAAACTGCATATGATTTGCCCAGAGGTTGAGAATCAATTTTTTAAATTTTGGTTAAATTTTAATACAGTATTTTCTGTGATATACATATGTTTCTGTTTATTAACTATATATTGTCAGTGGCGTTAATTGATGCTTTTAGAGACATAAGCATACTTCAGATCAAACACTGGTTTGCAGATACTGTAAGGCATGTAGAACACACAGATAGCCGTTGTCCTCTGCACTTCTACCCCATACGTACTGTAGGAAGGCTCATTTCTACATGTTGAGCAGTTCAACAAACAGGTTGACCTGGGATGACCTGGTGGACAGTACAGGATCACCCATCTAGCCCAGAGCCATGCAAGCTATCACTCCCCTCTCTCTTTCCCACTGTCTCTTCCCTCCCATCCTGCTTCCCCACTTGTTACTGTCTTCCTTTCCCTGCTCCCAGTTATCCAT
Organism: Phocoena sinus; assembly: GCF_008692025.1. Lineage (NCBI taxonomy): Eukaryota > Metazoa > Chordata > Mammalia > Artiodactyla > Phocoenidae > Phocoena > Phocoena sinus. The sequence continues at coordinate 126,046,068 of NC_045767.1, read as the reverse complement.
CATACTAAATTGTTATTGATTTTAGCTTCAGCATTTTTCTTCTATCTTTCATCTATTCCCAATTATTTCAGAAAACATCTTTTTGTGCAATTTGAAGAAAACCTTTCCAGTTTTAACAGAAATATTAATGCCTGGAAGTAAGAGAAACTTGTGTCATAAAATGTTAAAGTGCAGGCTTCCCTGGTGGCGCAGTGGTTGAGAGTCCACCTGCCGATGCAGGGGACACGGGTTCGTGCCCCGGTCCGTGAAGATCCCACATGCCGCGGAGCGGCTGGGCCCGTGAGCCATGGCCGCTGAGCCTGCGCGTCCAGAGCCTGTGCTCCACAATGGGAGAGGCCACAACAGTGAGAGGCCCGCGTACCGCAAAAAAAAAAAAAAAAAAAAGTTAAAGTGCGATTAGTGTATTTCACGATTTCCCTGAAGTTTTATAATTAATGATAACTTGGTCAACATTTTGCTATGAATATTTGTATTTATGACACTTTCATTTAACCCTTACTGTAATTCTGGGAGGTGGTTATTATTGTCCCTATATTTAAGATGAGGAAATAGAAATTCAGGGTTAAATAATCATGCCTATGATCACACAGCTTGGAAAGTAGGAGGCATAGGATTGGAACCGAGTTGTTTCTGACTCTAAAAGCTTTAGAGTATAACATATGACTTTCTTTTAAAATAGGTAATTTCACTTTCCTACTCCTATACATGTCTAAAGTTTGAGAAGTAGCACAGCCGGGCAGATGGCTTCCCAGTGTAACAGAGCTCCAAACCAGAGGGCAGCAAGTCCATTTGCTACAAGGAAGACAAGGCTCTCTTGATATTTACCAACAGGAAAAGCAAATCTCATTCTTAGTATATTATTCTTGTTTCATCCAAAGGTTTTCTCACTTTTGTAGCTCTACCAAGGTCTCTTTATGCAAAGAGATAACAAAGCAAATACTTAGGAAAGTATATTCTTCCAAATAAATCAATGCTGTGCTGCAGGCTGTTTTTGAGGCAGGTTAAACCTTCATCTGTAAACTGTACACTCTTGATTTCAGTTGGACTCTAATGGACGTTCTCATTAGTTTTAAATCACGCTGCGATGGCATGGATTCTTAGATCACACCATTATAAAAAGAGATATTTTCAGATTATTTGGAGATGAGTTATGTTGCTTGTATAGATTAACTTTCTGCCTTTGCCTTGCTCTACTTTTCAGGAACTTTATTAGAAATTATGTGGGGCAGGAAATAACATTCAAACAAATTTTATTTTTCGTCTAGTTAAGAAACCTGTTTTTTTTTAATTTAAAGACTTGATATCAAAGAAATTAAAACTGTAGATAAAACTGACCTTTAGGAATTACCTGTTGATTTTTTCCATGACTGTTCTAACCCCATATTTGTAAGATATAATTTAAGGTTATAAATTATAACTTCTGTTTGCAAAGTGTTTTACCTTTTAAAAGCATTTTCATACCCAGTGTTGCTTTGGACCTTTTGCTCCCCCGAATGCTTTGAAGCAAATTATATGCATCTTATGGATGGAAAAATTAACATGAAGTGAGGGTGGGGTGAAGATCCTAGACTGAAAAAAGCAAAGTGTTTTGACCTTACCAGAATAGTTATTGAACTTGATTAGCTTAATTGTAATATACAAAGAAATAAGTATGTAAGTATATGTTAACCCACACCAGACTGTAGTAGAAATAATGAGTAGCAGGTTTATGTCATTTAAAAAAATTATGAGAGTGTTAATACTGAGAAAGTTTTATAAATTTAATTTAGTTGTTTCTGAAATGGAGAAAGGAATTTAATGTTATTATAGTGGCAGAACAGCTGTATTGAGTTTGTGGAATTATGTGGGAGTCTAGTTTGAGAACCACTGAATTATCACATAAAATTCTTAATCAGTATATACTGCAGTAGTAATATTTTCCTCAAGATTTTCATAAGCTGTGTTGGTACATCAATAAAGAGTTTATAAGGAATACAGCCCTATTTAAATAAACTACTGAATGTTGTCTTACACTGTATGGGGTAAAGTGATGACAGTATGACTAGGAAGAGTTATATAAACTATATAAAAAGTCATAAGAATTTGAATGGAGTGAATTTATCAAATTGGTTTTCTTTTCTCAAAACTCTTATTTGTTCTCACTTTCATCCTCTATAATGGTATACGGGGGCTTCAACTTTAGTGCATCCGTCTATGCAGAAATCACCAGCCCATCTATCCTCTCTTCTTTTGAATCCCAGTGAGCCTTGAGTCTAAGTTGCCACTGTAATCAGTGATTAGCTATTCATATGGAAAACTAGAATGGATCCCTACTCACTTCATTTCATAAACAGAAACAAATTCTGTATGGAAGAAAGAATTAACTGTGAAAAACAATACCGCTTTAAAGTATTTAGAAAAGGATATATTTATGATTTTAGGGTAAGATAAGAATTTCTTTAAACCTAAACAGAGCAAACCATAAAAAGATTAATAAATTCAACAGGCTTAAAATTTAAAAAGTATGTTCATCAAAGAGTAAGAAAGGTTGAAAGCTGGTTCAGTGTGTAGAAGATTCTATAAATTAATAAAGTAAAATCAGCCAATATAAAAACGAACGGGAATTTCAAAAAGAGAAAATTCAGATAGTCAGTGAACATGTGAAAGCCTCATTAATAGTTAGAGAAATGTAAGTTAAAACTAGAGTGATATGCTGTTTCATATCCATCCTGTTGTTGAAAATATAAAAGTCTGAAATATACCAAATGCTGGTGTGGATGTGAGGCAACAGGAACTCTCATTCACTGGGAATGGGAATGTAAAGCGGTGCCGTTGAATTGGTGGTTGAGATTGAGCATAGGCATACTGTGGCTCAGCAGTTCCGCCCCTAGGAGTATTTCCTGTGGAAATTTCTTGCTTGTGTGCCTTAGGAAACAGGTACAAGATTATTTTTTATTGTAGTCTCGTATGTAATATAATATAGCAAAGCACAAATAAAACAAATTTGGAAACAACAGAGAGTAGAATGGACAAGTTGGGGAATATTTGTTTACAGTGGATTTAACATAATAGTGGAAACCAGTGAATCTGGATGACTCCCCAAAACGTAATGTTGAGTGAAAAAACAAGTCACAAAGAATACATACAACATGATTCCAGTTGTACAAACTTTGATCAGAGGCAAAACTGAGTAATATATTTTTGTGGAAGCATTATATATGTGCTCTAACTATATAAAGAAAATCAAGGAAAAAATTAAAACAAAACTGAGGCTGTTGAATGTTCTAGTAGGAGTGAAGGAGTTGGGTTCAGGGAGGAGCCCAGAAAGCGTGGGTGATATGTAAGTGGGTGATCTTTAAAAATTTTATTTAAAAGTATCATTATTAACAGTTATGTATTATAATTGATATATTATTATAAGCAATGGATTTATATTATAAGTAACATTGTAAGTATCATTAATATATTATTAAAATTTAATTATGTAAAGTGCACACATATGAAATATTTCATAGCACAGTAAAAACAATTGGAGGAAAGGATTTCTTCCTTTTTGTCTTCAAAAAACCTTTTAAGTTTCAAGTTAATTTTTATCCTGGTATGCTACTTGGCCTTTATTTATTTTTATTACTGTTTTAAATTTTATTTTATTTATTTTTTTATACAGCAGGTTCTTATTAGTTATCTACTTTATACACATCAGTGTATACATGTCAATCCCAATCGCCCAATTCATCACACCCCCACCCCCACCCCTGCTTTCCCCCCTTGGTGTCCATACGTTTGTTCTCTACATCTTCGTATTTCTGCCTTGCAAACCAGTTCATCTGTACCATTTTTCTAGATTCCACATATATGTGTTAATATACGACATTTGTTTTTCTCTTTCTGACTTACTTCACTCCGTATGGCAGTCTCTAGGTCCATCCATGTCTCTACAAGTGACCCAATTTCGTTCCTTTTTATGGCTGAGTAATATTCCATTATATATACGTACCACATCTTCTTTATCCATTTATCTGTAGATGGGCATTTAGATTGCTTCCATGACCTGGCTATTGTAAATAGTGCTGCAGTGAACATTGGGGTGCATGTGTCTTTTTGAATTATGGTTTTCTCTGGGTATATGCCCAGTAGTGGGATTGCTGGGTCATATGGTAGTTCTATTTTTAGTTTTTTAAGGAACCTCCATACTGTTCTCCATAGTGGCTGTATCAATTTACATTCCCACCAACAATGCTAGAGGGTTCCCTTTTCTCCACACCCTCTCTAGCATTTTTTGGTTGTAGATTTTCTGATGATGCCCATTCTGACTGGTGTGAGATGATACCTCCTTGTAGTTTTGATTTGCATTTCTCTAATAATTAGTGATGTTGAGCAGCTTTTCATGTGCTTCTTGGCCATCTGTATGTCTTCTTTGGAGAAATGTCTATTTAGGTCTTCTGCCCATTTTTTGATTAGGCTGTTTGTTTTTTTAATATTGGGCTGCATGAGCTGTTTATATATTTTGGAAATTAATCCTTTGTCCGTTGATTCATTTGCGAATATTTTCTCCCATTCTGAGGGTTGTCTTTTTGTCTTGTTTATTGTTTCCTTTGCTGTGCAAAAGCTTTGAAGTTTCATTAGGTCCCATTTGTTTATTTTTGTTTTTATTTCCGTTACTCTAGGGGGTGGGTCAAAAAAGATCTCGTTGTGATTTATGTCAGTGTTTGCCTGTGTTTTCCTCTACGAGTTTTAGAGTGCCCGGTCTTACAGTTAGGTCCTTAATCCATTTTGAGCTACTTGGCCTTTATCTAGATGCATGCAAGTTTGAAATTTTTCATAGTTTATACTTAGTACAGCTCTTTTGCCTGTTGGCTCTACTGTCCAGGACTTGTCTCATTTGCACTGATTTCTCACTGTGTCATGATTTTCTACTGGTAGTATTGTTTTCCAGTGGTGCCTATGCCTCACTGGCTTTTGGTCCTTCGTACATTCGTATTTCCTTAGCTCATCGACTCACATGAGTTCAGCGGCAGGACTTTGAGCCCTCTCTTTTCAGGTTACTTTTTTCCTACAGTGTTTCTGGGGATCCTCAGGAATTTCCATATTTGTTCACACACATGCCGGGCTACTTAGGGGGCCGACACTATGGCCTTCTACAAAGCCGCCTTTCCTGACTCCGGGCTGCCATCTTCAGTACCATCTTTAGGGCTCTCTTCCTCGTAGCTGAGCCAGACCCCTTCAGTTGGGAGGTGTTGCTGCTTTCCATCTTTGCTGTTTATCACTATGCTCTAGGTATTTTTGCTGCCACCGTTGATAATGGTGATCTTCCCTGGCCACCAGGTTATTTCTGCATCTCCAGACTGGTTGTCTGCTTGTTCCAGATGCTGGGGTGTGAGGTCTTGTCCGGTACCCATCAGTTCTCACTAATGCTTGGACCCTGACAGTGTACACTTTGCTGCAAATCGAGAAGAGGAATAGCTGCCTTCCTGCTGTTGTTAATCGCTCTCGTTTTGAGGACCTACAGCATGTTTGTTTAGGCCTTAAAGAGTTACAGATTTTGTGGCATTGTGTGTTCTGGTTTCACCTGTGTTCTTATGGAACACACATGTCCCCGAGGTCACTGGATCAGTAAGGGTTATATTCACATTTATCAAGGTATTACCGGAAGCATTACTCTCTTCTGAATCTCGGGTCTTGTTGCCAATTTTAACTTGCTGCTTCATTTCTTCCCTGTGGATAATTCTCTCTCAGGGGTCCTGCTTCCAACTTAAAAATTTGCTTTTAGAAATTTTGCTATTCTGTTGTAGCTTCAGCCCTGAGATGGATTTATCAATCAGTCAGTCAGTGAATCTCAGTCTCTTCATCTCCTTTCCCCCCACTTCCTTCTTTCTCTTGCTTATACACACATATACAACCCTAGATTCTCAGACCTTCAGACATGCCTGTATATATCAAACTCTTACTGTGGATCAGGTTTAAATTATTTCTCAGGTGGTTCCTCAGGCCCCAGATAAATCTGGTGGTGCATTACCTAGCTGGAGAGAATTAGGCCCTAACATATGTGTCACTGCATGTATCAGCATCTAAACCTTGAACGCAGCCTGGATCCCAATAAATAACAGTAACCATTATAGCAGCAGAGAGCAGCAGCAAGGGTAATTACATTTTATACATTATTTCGTTTAAATTGTATTAAAGTCTACAAGGTAGGTTTTATCATCCCAGTTTTATGGGTGATGTAACTGAGACTCAGGTAACGTAACCGAAATTTGGATAAATGGTAAAAAGTAGAGCTCAGCTACAAAATAGGACTAGTTGATTTGAAAGCCTGTGCTCTTAACCACGAAATTAGATTAAAAAAATTTTTAACACAAATTCAGTTCAGCACATTCTTTAAAATGTGATTTCAGGTACTGTTAGCTTCTTATTTTGAATATATCACCAAATATGTATTTTTCTATAAGAATATAATAATTTGAAAATAATAATGCAGTGGTGCAGTTTATTTTTCTGGGAAATGTTCAATTTGATGACACTCTGTTGTATTAGATGATACTCTGTACTTGAGAATCCATTCTGTAACAGTTAGGTATCCTGTCTACTAAACTGTAATCCTCAAAAGCTACAGTATTTCCCCAACCAGTAAAACCTCTTTAGTCAACATTTGGTTACTTTGTCATTAAGAACTGTTAAGCGTCCATGAAATATTGCCAGTAAGTGTAATCTTTCAGTAAGCTTTCCCCCTGCATTATAAGTGGTATATACTTCTGGACAATACGGAGCTTCATTTTGTTGAGCTTGGATTGTCTTGTAGAATGCTTCAGGGAAGATTGAGAGTGATGAAAACTCTGTGAGAAGAAATATGCATATTTATTGTAACATTTTAATGGAAAAAATTGAAATGATCTAAATGTTCATCCACAGTAGAATAGATAAATAACTGTGTACATGAATAACTGTAGAGGTATGCACGTAAATGAATAAACTTGAGTTACGTTTATCAACATGGATTAATCATTAAAATATAATATTGAATAAAATAAAATAAGCTACTGAAGGACAGACACATGGATTATGTCATTTATAGAAAATATTTTAAACATTCCATAAAGAGTATATATGATTTATACTCATATATTCGTATGCATATACATGCTATATACACACATACTATATAGATAATACACACACACAAAACACACATTCAAAGATGTCTGACAATGATAAACAGCAAAATTAGGGTAGTGATTACCTGTAAAAGGAGGAGGAGGGTGTATGAGATTGGGATTGGCTGTGCAGGGTTGTATCTGTAATGTTTGCTTTTTTAATCTTGATGATAAACATGTGTATTCATTACATGCTCTCTATGCTTTTGGCATTACCAAAATGTTTCATAATAAAAACGCTGAGCAAACAAATTTTCAACTTTGGGATGACTTGGCAAAATCAGTATCCTTCCCCAAACGTACTGATAGGGTACTTAACTTTTAAAATAACCTTATTTTCTTATTTTGTCAAAAAATATAATAAAGAGAAGCCAAAAGGAGGAGGAAGAGAAAAATGTGGACCACATCCTTTTTTTCCTTTTCCATTTTGCTCCATTATATTACTGCGTACCTCACAAATGGTTTCATATATATCATATTTCCTCAGTTCCACAAAGCCAACTTCAATTTATTATTAGCTTTTTTGGAAGGGGAAATTCTACTGTACTAAATGTATGTATATGCATTACACATATACATATATGCGTTTTAAGATTTCATTAATGAAAAATATTAATATGACTTATGTGTATGAATATGAATTAAAGAATAAGTGAACATATTTTCCCAGATGTTGCTGGAACAATTGCTACCTACCCAGTTAAACTTGAGTTTGTAATGAACCTTCATGCCCCAGTGGAACCAGGCTCATTTTGCTAGTCTTTCTTAAGTTAGGATGGATGTTTTAAAAAAATTATTTCTGTTTATCAGCTAATCTATTTGAATGAAAGCTGTCTAGGCTGCTGTTTTAGTGAAATATGTGTTAAGTTATATGTTAGGTTTTCCCTGTGTGACTCATATGTACCTGAATACCCCAAACAGTCCAGCTTTTATACAAGAACATATTGTTGTACCTGCAGCATTGTAGACATTGTTATCTACAACTGCATTTTCTTTCATCCTAAAGTGAATGTTCTTTCACATATTACCATTTATCTTATAAAGCATACATGCATGTTTAACGAGGTAGAGTTCCTTCTTCCCAAAAGAGAACTCAAAGTAGATTAAAGTTGACTTCGTGTAATTGAAAAAAATGTTATATTTAAGAAAAAGTTATAGAGTATGTGGCAGGTTCAGGCATCAGTTTTCAAGATAATCTCAATCTCTACTTTGATAATTTGTCTGAAGAAGGCTTAATAATTTGATAAGAGATTAAAAGGATAGGCTCTGAAGTTAGCCTAAGCTCTCTACCGCCAAATAACTGTATGAACTTTAACAAATTAGTTAACCTTCTGGGGCCCAAGTTCCTCATTTGTAAAGTGAGATTTTTCACTTGAGAAGAGTGCCTGTCTCAGTGTGGAGAATGGGTGGACTGGAGTTGAGAAGTCAAAGGGCGGGCATACTGACAGATGGAGACCTAAGGAAGACATTAGCTTAAGACAGAGACAGAGGGCTGGAAGATGGGGGAAACTTTAAAGACTTAAAAAAAGCATAAATCAAACAGATTTGCAGGGCAGAGAGAGAATAGTAACAAATATTTTCATGTTGTCTGACCTGGCCAATTGGGTGGATGTTAGTATGGTTTATTGAGATAGAAAATATAGGAGAGGCCCATTTTAGAGGAAGAATGAGTACTTTGCATTTCCACATGTAAGCATAGTCATCTCAGACTTAGAAAATTATACTTACCATCTTTCCTACTCTTGTTGTTCTGTACCTGCCACTCTGTGTCACTCTTGAAAACTGTTTACATACATTCCGGTGGACGGTTCTTCGTTGGCATGTTTTCTACTCCTGCTACAATGGTTCCTTGCTTACCCTGGTGATACCCTCTCTGTTTTGGAGAAACTTACATTCTCAGGTATCCACAATATTGGAACCAGTTCTCTCTAACAGCTCCATCATCTAGAACCTGATTTTGATGCTCTTTCCCTTTAGTTTTAGTGTCTTGGTGTTTTTTGCTCTCAGAATCATTCCAGTTCGTAAAAAAGAAAATCCAAAATTGTTGAATTTCAAAGAGAATGGAGTTGGGAGTCTTTGTTCCTCAAGTTATTGATGCAATACTTGATCCATATGAAGATTTGTTTAGCTCCTCCCTTAGAATAGTTGTTTAAACTCCAGAGAATTGGAATAATCTTTGCAACCAAGAGTTCCATAACCCTTTAATCCAGAACAATGATGTATATTTACCTTATGTTTTATAAGAAAACCGCTCAAATTGTTCAGTAATAGCTAAGGAAGATTTGTTTTAGAATGAGTTTTGGTGTCCACATAGGTCAAAGATACGTTAGGATTATAACGTATGGTAGAATTGCTAGGGTCATCCTCATCAGGCCTATGTTGAATTTCTCATATTCTGGATCTGTGTTTCCTATCATTTAGGAATTGTACTGGATGTAATTAACGGGAACTGGATATAATGGTAGAAAAATAGAAGGTTATTTCTCTTTCACATAAAGAAGTCCAGAGGCAGGCAGTTCAGGTAGGGTGTGGCAGTTCCATAGACATCAAGGATCTATCTCTTTCTAATTTCCTATTCCACCAACCTAGCATGTGGCTTCCATCTCCAAAGACATATTTTGGTCCTTGGCGGCTATTATCATTCCAGGTGTCATGTCTAATTTCTAGGCAGTAGGAAAGAGGTAGAAGTGAGGGACAGGTCATACGGAGAAATCATTTAGTCAAGTACCTTGTTGTGAGCAGCAGTTCAAGATTCCCAACTCTGGTTACATTTCATGGCCAGCTTTTTTTAAAATTTTATTTATTTTATTTTATTTTTGGCTGTGTTGGGTCTTCGTTGCTGCGCGCGGGCTTTCTCTAGTTGCGGTGAGCAGAGGCTGCTATTTATTGTGGTGCGTGGGCTTCTCATTGCGGTGGTTTCTCTTGTTGAGGAGCACGGGCTTCAGTAGTTGTGGCACGCTGGCTTAGTTGCTCCGCGGCATGTGGGATCTTCCCAGACCAGGGCTCGAACCCGTGCCCCCTGCGTTGGCAGGCAGATTCTTAACCACTGCGCCACCAGGGAAGTCCAATGTCCAGCTTTTAATCAAATGACCACATCGTGGTCTTCTAGCTGGGTATATTGCCACCCTCAAAACCCAGGATTCTGTTGCCAAGGAAGAAGGGAAGAGAATGGATAATGGGTTATGACTAGCCTATTTTGTCTCATGTATTCAACTTAAGGTATCAGTGAAAGTAGAAAAATGGACATTGCTCCACAGTTATAAATTTTATGTGTAGGTGCCTCATTTTGAAATGTCCCTGATGGATACCTTTAAAGTTCATTAGCCATTGAAAATGGAAAAAGAAAATCCTGTCTTGTTCTTAACACATTAAGTTAAAATGCGTGGTTTCATGAAGAAATTTGAATAACTATTGCCATGAATATGTTAGACAATTGAGGAACTAAGGGATCAATTAAAGAAGTCTGTGGATATACAAATATGTCCAGAACCTAAGGTCTGTTCAAGGAAGAGTATGTGTTTTTAGGCAGAAGGAGAAAGTGAGGTATTAATTTGTCCAAGATAAAAAGTGAATAAGTTGTGAACTATTTCAGTTATTTACAGTGTTATTAATCCAAGAGAAATTGATTCTTGAGATATTTGATTTATTTCTAGTCTTAACCATAAACACTAACCTGGCCTTTAGGTACTTTGATATGATTGTACCTATGCTGCTTCTAATTAATATCGATTTGAATTAATATTACATAGGACAGTTATTTTTGGTGCTTTTCCAGCTGTGTAAATAGTCTTATTGCATAAACAGACTAAAATTAATCACAAAATTTACTGTGCCAGCAGTATTTACAACTTCTTTGTGAACCCAATGTTTTAAACATCTGTCCTTCATTAACTACATCTTAAACATAGACTTTTATAACACAGGTCAAATTAAAAGTATTTATACAAAAGTGCTATAACACAATAGTACTTGGAGGAAAGAACAAAATTTCTGAGAAAAGAGTTTCTTAATAATTGACACAGTTTGGGTTAGTAATGCTGTCTCTCATAAAAACAAATAGGGGCCTATCAGAGATAAGTAAAAAAGCATTTTTAAGAGAGCTCCCAGAAGACTCAACTTTATAGTAATATTGAAAATGTGAAATCAGTTCTTTAAATGGGAGATTTATGTTGTTGTTTCTCAATGTATTTGTCTTGTGTTAAAAAAAAAAATTACGCAACTTTTTCATTAAATAACTAGTTCTTCAACTGAAAAAACATTGTGTGGTCTTTAAGGTGAATTAGGAGGATATACAAAATAGAGAAAGAAATTTAATAAATGTGACTTTCAAAAGTTATTTTTCCCATCAAACAGTGACTCTGTATCTGTTCAATTTGATTATGTAGAAGTCATAGTATTTTGTTTTTATAGTTAATTTTCTAGTTTGAACCCTGCGAAGATAGTTCCTCATATATTTCCTCCAACTGATTTTATTTTGGATAAAATTATTGTTATCTGATTTTCCTTTGAGAAAACATGGACATTTGCTTCCTTGGCTGACTTACAGGTACGGGTGAGTACTAAAGGACCCACATGAATGGGCTTCACAAAAGAGACAGCCCACCCCATGCAGAGATGCTGCCCCAGGCCAGCTATTTGTGCTCTGGAAAAGGCTGACTTGCATGAGAAAACAGGTACTGAGACTGCCCTGCTTCTCAGGATTTATGTATTCTTTTTTTTCTATATACAGGGTAGTGAACAGTGTTTTTAAAGACGATTAAAGAAAACTAGAACGTGTAAAACTTCTAGAACAGTACTACTGATACATGGGTATACAAGAAAATAGTAAGGGTAAAGAGGTGATAAATTAGAAAACAGATACTGTTTGATGTCACCAACCTACATTGAAATCTAGATGTATGTTGTACTTGTTGTTTTATATTATAAAATAGGTACTTTATCATACTATTTTTATCATATATTATCTTCCCTAATTATTAGATTATAGTTTTTCTGTGGAAACTATTATCTTTTATTTCTTTGGCATCTCCTGTAGCATCTAGCATCATTCAGACACTTTATAAGCCTAAAATGAAGATATTTAACTGAATATGGGTGGCAGATTTGATGAGTAGTGGTTCCTTCATGCAATGTTTTGAGAATTCTGAGGCTACTTCTGTGTCAGTAGAAAAAATATATATAGTGTTAAATTAGACCAGGGACTCTGTTTTATTATGTTGCAGTATCTGGAGCTTAGAATGGTGCCTGACAGGCTGTAGGTACTAAATAAATATTTGTTAGATGAATGAATAAATGTTTCTGCAATAGTTGAGAGAGCAAGGAAGAATGGTAACATATTTGGCTTTCTGTTACTCAATTAACTCTCAACTCCCTTCTAAGTTCTGTGATTAGCATAAATATTTGTTAATTCAGCAAATGTTATATCAGCATCCAAATTCAGAAGCTGGACTATCTTATAGTTGGCAGAATTCATCCAAGAAATGTAGATTCAAAGCTATTAAGAATAATTAGGTTGATAGAGACAATCTTTTTTTGGGTTCACCTACTGTGATTTAAAAAACAATGAAAAAACCTTACCCGTTGACTTAAAAAAAATGCACAAGGTGAGAGTTGTGAGTAAAATGAGGACTTGATGCAGCTATTTAAGTTTTAATATTATTCTACACTCCAACTAACACTCAATTAGTTAATTGAATTACATTCCTCTTCAATTTATAGCGCATTTTACAAAGAGTGAAAGTTCAGTAACCTGTCTGTGGAATATGGTCTGGGGATAATTGAATTTCCTATTTCATGTAGGGTAAAATCATACTGGCTCATTTATCTGATTTTATAACATCAGCATTCTAAAAGGGACCTTATACATCTTTAATGTAAATATTTTACACATAAAATAGATTCCTGGAACTTAAGTGGTTAGAATTGTGGATTTTTATTACCAGGTTTAATTAGTACTCAGATCTACTGATTTCAGTACATACTGATGCCTTTTTGAAATGTCAGTGTTTCCCAATGATTTTACCCCTAAATACCGGTTAAAGAAGATGCACTCTGGGCTTCCCTGGTGGCGCAGTGGTTGAGAGTCCGCCTGCCGATGCAGGGGATGAGGGTTCGCGCCCCGGTGTGGGAAGATCCCACATGCCGTGGAGCGGCTGGGCCCGTGAGCCATGGCTGCTGAGCCTGCGCATCCGGAGCCTGTGCTCCGCAACGGGAGAGGCCACAACAGTGAGAGGCCCGCGTACCGCAAAAAAAAAAAAAAAAGAAGATACACTCTGCTAAGAACAAAACGGTTCTGTACTACATTGAGCATCATGCAGAAGGGCTGTGGCAGGGGGGTGGTGGGAGTGAGGAGATGTTCATTTGTGCCGGCGAGCTCCCTGATCCGTGAAGAGAGGGGGCGACCAGAACCATGGCTCTCAAAGTATGGTCCTTGAACTCCTTGGAGCTCTCCAAGAACCTTTTAGGGCACTTGTGAGTTCAAAACTATTCCAGTAATAACACTAAGATGGTAATTGCCTTTATTCACTGTGCCAATGCTTGCTCCCATGGTTCAAAAGCAATGGTAGGGTCTGATGAATTGGGAGATTGGAATTGACGTGTATACGCTGATGTGTAGAAAATGGATGACTAATAAGAACCTGCTGTATAAAAAAATAAATATAATAAAATTAAAAAAAAAACAATGGTAGGGAAAACCGTTGGCACCTCAGCGCCAACCAAGGTAGTGGCGGCAGCTGTACATTTCACCATTGCGTTCTTCACTGCCAAACCCTTGAAGAAAAAAAAGAAAAATGAACATTTAACTTAAAATGCTCTTGATAAAAGCAGTAGAAATGATCACTTCATTAAATCTCAACCCTTGACTGCATGCCTTATTTTAATATTCTTTGTAACGAAATGGAAGTATGCTTGGCCTTCCGCATACTGAAAGACAATGGTTTTACTCAAGGAATTGTTGCAGAACTAGTTCCTTTTTAGTGGGTCATCATTTTAAATTGAAAGAACGACTGACACACTATGACAATTTAGACTTGGATATTTGGTGGACATTTTCTTGAAAATAATGAAGTGAGCTTATCAAGGAAAATAATGGACAGTATTTGTGCTGCTGATAAAATCTCAGTGTTCAAGTGAAAATCCAAATAAAAACTCAGATTTTTGGAAAACTTGTTTGCCACCATGAGCTTGAGAGTACATCAGTATTTAAAATCTTTTTTGATGATATTGGTGCTGATATTAACAGATGTGATTTTTTTTGTTATTGTATAAGGAAATGTGTTAACACTTGCAAGTTCTGCATGGATCAACGTATGATGTTATAAAACTATGCATGAATAAAAGGTCTATTCAAGGTGCAAGGTAGTAGAATTGATTTTAATGTAAAAGAATACAGATATTTCATTGTTACGGTTCAGATTCCACATTGCAGCTAAAAACTACTCCACGCTGAGTTTTGGTGTAATATTAAGGAAGAATATCCACATATCAGAAAAGCCTTTTAAAATATTTCCCTTTTCAGTTCTTTTTATCTGTGGGAGACAGGATTGTCTTCATATACTTCAACCACAGCAACTTATCACAACATATTGAAAGCAGAAGCAGAGTTGAGAATCTACCTTCTGTTAAGCCAGATACTTCTCACCAAATTATTTTTGTTTGAGGAAATGGGATTATTTTTCATGAAAATATTTATGGTAGCATATAATAGGTCTATTACTTTTATTTTAAAATGAATTAATATTTTATAAATGCCTTAGTTTTAATTTCTAATATGGTAAATAAAGCCAAAAAAATAAAAATAAACATAGACAAAAATTCTTTGGGGTCCTTGGTATTTCTTAAGAGGGTGAAAGAATCCTGAGACCAAAAACTTTGATGACACTTCTCCAGACTCTCAATTAGAGCAGGGGCCTCTGTGCCAAGGTCTAGAGTAATACTGCTTAACATATTAGTATTGTCTCAGTATAATTGTTACCATTTCATTTTTTTCATTTCAACGAATTATTGTGTACCCTCTGTCCTCCAGGTACCTTGTTAGGTGGTGGGAGTTATTTCAAGTAAAGAATCTGTCCTGTGCTTATTTTTAAGCTCCTCTAAAGCCAGGTCTATGTGTTATACTTTTAATTGCCCTAATTATGGTGAAGCTGTTAATTATTTGATTTCTTCTTTCCTATCTTCTTCAACTTTATAGAGATGTAGTTTGGTATTTGTTTTCATGTTTTTTCTTTTGTTATTATGACAGAGATTGGCTAATACTTGAATAAGTATATCATTTTTTCACTCCCCTTTCTTTCCGGTATGTTTGAAAGTATGGAAGAGGTATATATCTTTGTAATATTTTGTATATATGCAATTATATACAGATTGTAGGGATAAGAAACAAGAAGAACATGGGAAAGAGAGAGAGATGGAGGGCTTTATCAAGGTATTTGCAAAATGTTTTCCAGATCTACCCCTAACTGTTGCAGGGCCCAGGGCAAGAGTTCAAATGGATAACTACATGCCATATGTCAAATATTTAAAATTTATAGATTAAGCTAACACACCGTTAAATAAAAAATGTTTATCCTCATGCCCTGACAAATAAATATACCATTTACCAACAATTAGAAAAATATATGTAAAGCAACAGGTTATGCCAAATAACTGTGCATAGCACAGATTCAAAATAATTGCTTTTCCACAAAGGACTATGGTTTGTTCTAGGGAGACCCAGCAGCATTGACCAGACAAGAGAAGGATAGGGAAGAACATTTATCATCATTCTTTGCTCTTCTAGCCTCTTCTTCCAGACTTTTGACAATTCCAGGGAAGATACCCACTTTCTCTTCTTTGTGTGAGAGGAGGCTCTTTACTCCCCACTCCAGATTCAGCGGCTCATCCACCTCGTGCTGCTCCCTTAACTGCACTGTACAAGACATCAAATAAAATGCCTAAATGAGGAGGCTGCAAAGTTCATCTTCAATCTTCAGCAAGTCATGCAGGCAGTTCCCCTCTCTGATGACATTGCTCTTTCGAGTTTTTCAAATGAAACCAGTTGGAAGGCCAGGTTTCAACGTAGAGTCCCCAGATTTACTTGAATTTTGTGCTGGACTACTGCTGCCTTGGGAGAGATGATCTGACCCTGGCCCATGGCCCACTACCCTTATTCTTCCCCCTGCCTTCTTACTGCACCACAAGTGACTTATCTTGCATATATGTGGACATCTCAACCTTCTTGTCCGAACTGTGTCTCACATGGCCAGTAACTAATTGCTCTTGGCTATCCGAAGATTATACAACCTGAGTCTTTGGGAAGAGAATTCCAGGGTCCTAGGCATGTGTCACTTATGTACACGTAACAGTGTAATAAAATTTGCGTTTTGATTTTGTCGATAATTTGCATTTATAGTGCTTTTTTATTAAATAATTTTAGGTTTCCAGAATAATAATACTCTCTAGGGAAGTTATGGATCAATTTGGGAATTGTATGGAAATACCTGTATTATTTTTGGAAAGTATTTTTAAAAAGAGTGAATGGTTACATTTAAAAGTAACTAATAATAGTTCCATAAACCCAATAATGAAGCCATTTGCTCACTTAAAAAAATTCTGGTCTTAGGCCCGTAAAGTGTTATTTAGTAGCAGGGGGCATGTGGGAGGGAGTGCTAGTTACTACTAACAGTACAGTACCTTAGTTGTTTCTCAGAGTTAATATTAACTACCACAGATTTGTAATTTATAATGTGAAAGTATTTTAGTCACTGAGATTACCTGGATTATTTAGTATTCTGCATCTCTGTGAAATATTGAATGGCCCCTTGTTCGTGGAATTATATGAAATTTTGGGGCAGCTATTTTGGGAATTATGTTATACAACTCAACTGTCTTCTTTTTTTTTTTTTTTTTTTTTTTTTTTTATGCGTTACGCGGGCCTCTCACTGTTGTGGCCTCTCCCGTTGCGGAGGACAGGCTCCGGACGCGCAGGCTCAGCGGCCATGGCTCACGGGCCCAGCCGCTCCGCGGCATGTGGGATCCTCCCAGACCGGGGCACGAACCCGTGTCCCCTGCATCGGCAGGCGGACTCTCAACCACTGCGCCACCAGGGAAGCCCCCAACTGTCTTCTTAATGGTACTGTTTTTCTAAAACAAACAAACAAACAAAAAAAGCCCAGGATTTGATTTTGGCTTGCGTAGTCAAATCAACATAGTGTGGTTAAGAAATGGGACCTGAACTGGAAGAGTTAATCTTCAAGTTCAGCTTGAGCTGTGTTTACTGATCCTTTTCTGCTTCTTGTTAATTGCCACCTCAGACTCTGTACTAATTAATGGGAGAGGAGGGGGCAGGTGGCACTGTTTTATTTTGATAATCCTTGTCAGCAATGTCTGTGTAATCTTCTTGTTTAATTATAATGAATGTGCATTCGGGGTGCATGAACTTTCAACAGCTTTTTTCACTGGAAGTTCACTGGGCAAGGACAGTTTTGCAATTGTCAGACACTGCTAGATTGCATACAAAGCCAATTGTTTTACCATTTTAGTTACTAACTCACACAAATAGAAATCACTGATGGACAAACCATGTGCTTCTTTAAAACCAGACAAGTATAACTATCCAGGGAAATGAAAGAAATCTGTGCTTCCTTTAATTGTACCTTTTTTTTTTTTTTTGGAGTGAGGGTAAGAAATTTTGCTTAAATAGGGACATTAATTTTAAGAGTACTTAGTGGATGAAAATATTAGAGTAATGTTTTCTCTGGAATGAAGAGCCTAGGCAGGAAGTCAAAATAAATGGAACTGATTTACTCAAGAATTTGCATGTTTTAGCTGTGAAACGACTAGATAAATGATTCTGTTGGAAAGTAGGTACCTACTAGCAGATGCCTATTTTGCTAATTTCCATTTTTAAAGGCTTTTAAGTATAGGGGTAGGTTTAGGTAAAATAAATTCATAATCATTTTGAAGTTTGGGGACCAGTCTTAAAATTGTGTTACAAACAATGTAGTATTTATTTGGGGGAAGTGGGATAAAATGAAGGAGGAAGAAGTCAAAAAACACCTTTTTGGCTGTTAATACCTTGAAACTTAGTGGAAAGGAAATAACCAATTTATGAGAACTCCAATGTAAACAAACAGGAACTATGATAAGAAATAGTACTAGGGCCAATTTATAAGACTTGGTCTATGTTCATTTTTCAGATGAAACTTCTTGTACTTCTAGCCATCTTGGTCCATACCAAAACCAAAAGAAAATCTTCCTCAAATGGTGAAAGGTAGCATTTTAATTGGGTGACATATTTGGAAAATCTACTTCTGCTGTTGGTACCATGATAAAATTTAAGTGTTATTTAAGCTAAAAGCGTAGTTTTATGTGAATTTGGATGTTATCTACTTATAGTTTTGAATAATGAAGTTTCGTCATGCTATTTCTCTGCCTCATCAGAGAATCTTGACCTAATTTAAATTTGCAGTTAAAATGGAAATCCAAATCCGTGGTTCTCAAGCCAGGGGCAGTTTTGGCAATGTCTGGAGACATTTTTTGATTTTTACCACTGGGAAAGAGTACTACTGGCGTCTAGTGAGGAGAAACGATGGATGCTGCTAAAAACCCTAAAATGCACAGAATAGTCCCCTGTGAAAAAGAAATATGTGGCCCCCAAATGTTAACATTGCAGAGATCGAGAAATCTGCCCTTCTACTTACGAAACACTACACATCTATAATCCATGGATTGTAAAGGTGCTAGAATTTCCCAAAGAAATGCTGTATGTTTAAGGAAACAATCATATGTGGGTATCCAAGTATTGGGTTGTATGGGAATGACCAATAAATAACACGTTCCTAATTTTTATTATTTTCTTTCCCTTTCAAAATATAATTTTTGTACTGAAAGAATAAAAGATTCACTATGTGAAAGGATAAGTGTTAACTACAGTAATGCAAACTAAATAGTTAACTAAAATGTGGTAATCATTTAGCAAAATATACACATATCAAATCCTTACGTTGTACACCTTAAACTAACACAATGGTGTAAGTCAAGTATATCTAAATAAAACTGAGGGAAAAAAGTGACTCATGGGGGAAATAGTTCGAAATATGGGAAATAGCAGTTACAAATTCTTTTTAGTTTTTTCTTTCAGTTTTTACTATATATTAAAGTTGAAGAAAGTATGGTATTAACTTGGCCTAGGAAGAATACAGTGTGACGAATATGACGGTGTGTGCCATGTTGCATGCTGTTGTGTTTGTAAAGCCTCTGTGATTTCCTTGGTGTAGAGTAGCTACATGTTAGAGATTTTTAAGTGAATTTTAACCCAGAAGCCAAATTCAGGCTTCAGTTCATCTGATTTGAAAAATTTGTCCTCATCTTTTATTCATATGTGATTTTTTTGTTAACCCTGTGATCAGTAGATAAAATTTAAATCAGGTGTTTATTTACTATGAAAACTGTAACTTTTTAAATTTTATTTTATTTTTTAATTTATTTTTCACTGTGTTGGGTCTTCGTTGCTGCACGCGGGCTTTCTCTAGTTGCAGTGAGCAGGGGCTACTCTTCGTTGCGGTGCACGGGCTTCTCATTGTGGTGGCTTCTCTTATTGCGGTGGCTTCTCTTGTTGAGAGCATGGGCTCTAGGCGCACGGGCTTCAGTAGTTGTGGCACACGGGCTCAGTAGTTGTGGCTCACAGGCTCTATAGCGCAGGCTCAGTAGTTGTGGCCCACGGGCATAGCTGCTCCGTGGCATGTGGGATCTTCCCGGACCAGGGCTCGAACCCGTGTCCCCTGCATTGGCAGGCGGATTCTTAACCACTGAGCCACCAGGGAAGCCTGAAAACTGTAACTTGATTCCAAATGAAACAGTCTAAATTTCATCTGCTCATTATTTTTCTTTCATGATATTAATATAGCTAAGTATATGCTCAGTAGTATATTTCAAATGCTTTTTTTTTAGCATTCTGGTATTCATCATTGGTCTTTTAAAAGTCACTAAATCAGTTCTTACTGACTTCTGTATATAATAGGGCAGACATACGATGTAAAAAAAATTTAAGTTATGTAATGTTTTATACATACAATATATATATAGGGCATATGTAAGCGATGGAGCACAAAAATATTTCTGAACCCACCACTGTACCTAAGAAATTTAAAACTAACGTTGTTAATGCTGTATGAATATTGGCTGAAATAGGGATGTCTGTGTGCTTTATGAACTGGTCTATTTTCAGATATTATTGGTAAAGCACATTATGTTTAGAGAGCTCAGCAGAAAATGAATGCATACTGAGTGTGTGAGAGGTGGGAAAGATTTCTGTTAACATATGTATTCACAAAAAATAGCTCTCTAAGTAAATGAGAAGTAACTTGTTTGAAAAACAATTCGGTAGGTATTTTTTTTTTATGTCTTATTCCCTGGGAGAGAAGAAATAGGACAGGCACTGTGGCCAGTAGTGCTGTGGAGAACTTATTTGGTAGCAGGAGGCCTTGTCTATAGAAACACGAAGGCTCATTCAGCTTGGTAACTGCAGTATATTTTATAAGGAAACCTGTGTGTAAAAATAGATGCTGAATGAAACTTCTTTTAGAGCACAGGGCCATATGGTTGTTAAAGCACCACTTTGTTTTACTGGAAAGAAAATAGGAACACTCCCCATTTGGAAGCAAGTCTTAGGGTAGTGGCTTTTAGAAAATATCTTTCTGTGCACTGTTACTAGTAAGCATTCCAAAACAGATGTGTTTTCTAACCACATTGATTAGGTAACTACCTTAATCAGCATTTCTCAAATTCTGTTAGGGTGTGCTTCTTTTAGAATGATGTTAGAAATCCTAGATAGTTATTTGGCACAGTTTTTCTGTGAAGTTTGGCAGATGTTCAGTATTTGAAACAAAATAAGAAATTGAAGGAAATTGTATTGAAGTTCTAGGTGATCTTTGCTATCTGTTCTTTAAAAAGTCACATGATACACCCAGTCCAGAGTTTTAGTGTTATGTTCTATGACAGGAGAATATTTTTATTTCTGGGATGTTTATAAGCACATGTATCTGCAAGTCTGTTTCTGTCACATCGATGCAATTTCTGAAATTTGAGTTTGTAAAACTATCGGAAATGAGTTCAAAATGTGACTTTATTAAAATGATATTAAAATAGTATTTACCAGAAAACTACTGCTAGTTTAAATGAGAAAGATTTAATTTAAAGTCTCTTTTCCTTATGACGGAGGTAAAGAGAGCAACCCGATTTATTGCAGGAAGGTCTGTGTGATGGATTACCAATAATATCTTGGAGCTCAAGTTAGATAGAGTAAATGGAATCTACTTTGTTAGCAGGATCATACTGTAAAGTTATAACTGAGGAAAACTTTGAATGCTTTTTTCTTATCTCCATAAATACAAGTATATCTTCTTTACAGTAAAATTGCCACGACTTTATTCTCCTTTACGTGAAAGTATTTCCCATTTCAAATGAAAAGCCCATAGGGCTCAAAATAAATGAAACCTAACATGTTTCCATTTTAAACACACATACCCCCCAAACTTTTCTCCATACCTTTCTTTCCTCTCCTCAGAGACCTCTGCCTTCTCCTATACAGCACATGCCTGCCAGTAAAACTTCTAGTATGGTAAAATGTTTTTCAATTTATGTGTTCTTTCCAACTCTTACGTCAGAGACCCTTGAACTTACTTCACATCTAGAAGCACTGATGGCAAGCCTTCAACACTCACTTCTTTTAAAATGTGTTTATATACGTTTGTGTAATACATTTTCTGGTTCTCTGGCTTTGAAGCCTATGCCACAAATGAAACAGACCTCTCACACAAAATACATTTTAATATATGCATGCTTATACACATGAATGAAAAAGTATATATTACAAGAAGTCTTAATGTGAGGACTTTAATGTTGTGCAATATCTTGTAGGTTACAAGCTTTCATATATGATATGTCATTTGTTCAGTATGACAGTATTGTGAGGAGTAAGGGGATTTCTCTTTTCTAGCAAGAACTGATGCTTAGAGGGATTAATTGCAGTGGAGCTGGGATCTGTGACCCTTAGTCTAAGGCACTTTTTATTAGACCACACTAAAAATTCTATTTTGAAACCCAGCAAGATGACACTGCTTATTAATAGTACTGTTGAATTAAGAATTGCTGAATCTGCCTGTAATTTAGCCTATGAGGCCAACACTCTTAGCTAGTTGAATACTGATTCTAGTAGCTAATATATTAGAGTCTATATTTGCATACTGCATAGTCTGTCCAATAAAGGAAGAGGTAGCATTAATTGATTTATCTGATCTTGCTTTTAGAAAATTCCCTTTTTTCTCTGATGATGAGAGATGATTGAGCTTGACAATTGAAGATATTTCTTGCATTTCAGATTAAAATTTTATCTGTCAGGCGAGTGTCTCAGCCTTTTAGGGTTTCCCCACTCTCTAGGATTCCACTGACTGTCTCCTCCTTCCCAGGTCCTTGCTAGGGCAAACTTAAGAAACCTCATGGTATTAGGAGAGGTGTGTCCAGTGCTGTTACTTTCCTCTGTAACCCACTGCATCTACTGCGGTGAGGGTTGCCCTCCTGCTTACTCAGTCCTTGGTCTAAGCCATTCTAGAACACAATCAACAAGGGTTTATTGTATCTGTAAATACAGTATGAGCACAGATAATAGAGCTTACTTCATTCATTCCGTAAACATCAGTTGTGCTCCAGGCGCAGTTATAGATGCTTTGGATATTGTGGCGACCATGACAAAGTACCTGCCTCCAAAGTGCTGAAGCTTAGGAGGAAACGGGCGATAAATTCAAAAACAAAGATTATCCAACCAGAAATGATCTGAAGAAAATAAAATGAGTTAGAAAAGTTGGTGGTTACTTTTCTTATGATGTTCATGGAGCTGAAATCTAAATAATGAGAATAAGATAGAGGAACAAGTGAAGGGACTGTGAGAGAAAATTAGTGTGGTGTGTTTGAGGGATAAAGAGAAAACCAGCGTTCATGGAACATTTTGGGCAAAGGGGAAAGCGATAGGAGATGAGGTCAAAGAAGCAGGCAGAGGCCAAATCATGTAGGCCACAGTAGCAAGTGTGGTTTTGTTTGTACTGGAAGTTTTAAGCAGGAAAATGATATGTGATTTTACACTTTGTGGATGTTTCTTTGGTTGCTGAGTGGAGAACTCCGTCTGTTGCGGGACATATGGAATCAGTATAGTAAAGAGGAAGCTGTTTCACAAGTTTCTGCAAGATCTTAACTTGGTCTAGAGTTTTTGCAGTGGAAGTGCTGAGAAGTGGTTCAATTTGGGATATATTTTCGATATAGTGCTACCAGGTCTTGATATAATGTATTGGATATGAGACCTGAGAGAAAGAGAGAAGTTAAGAGAGATCTAATGAATTGTGAACAGAAAATATCCCTTGTGAAGAGTTAAAATGGTAACAACTTGGCTGGCTGTCCTGTTTGCATTCATTCATTGTTGTGGAAGTGTGAAGTATCTTGATAGATCAGCATTTTTCACCTGAATTGTTTCTTGGAAGTTGTTACTTCAGTTGGTTCAAATACATTTATTAGCCAGAAGAAGAGAAAATGAATGGGATAAATTTTGGAGTCCACTTTTAAATTTCTAAGTGATTTTCAGAAACATCATCTTCATTAGGAATCATTTTTGAATACCTGTTGTAGAACTGTGATCAAAGTGTCAGTTTACTGGAATGGTTTTCTAACATCTCTGATGACCATAGTTTTATTTACCAAGAGAAAGTAAAGAACATTGCTCAGATTTATGCTGTGAATTTGAAAGACTTGATATGGTACTGATAACCTATTTTAAGATAGCAAATATAATTGTTAAACATTTATTTAGGTTTTATCATGACTAGCAATAGATTTATGGTTGCATTCTCATGTGTCACAAGTACACTTGACTATACATTAGGGCCCCTTGTATAATCACTGTGTATAGTACATCTTTGCTCATTTTATAGAACATAATTTTATTATATGGAGGTTGATACTTGAGTCTTTTAATTTATAGCATTTTCATCATACACATCTTCTATTGGATTCTGTAATCTTGGTGAGGAGTTCAACCTCAAATGATAACGTGAGGAACAATTCTAGTATTACACAAAGGTATAGACCTCAGAACATTCTTGTAAAGCTGTACCTTTGTAAAGTTATCAAATAACTTTGTGTCCATACTACTCCATTCACTTTAAGCATGATTTCTTACCATTTCTTATGTCAGGTACTTTATATTTTATGTTCTCAGTTTTGTTACTAGTTTTTTTCATTTTTTGGAAAAAAATTTAATGTTCATATAATTTCTAGATAACATTAAAAGTTTTCCCCATTATGTCTATATTATTTTAGATAAAAATAATAATTATCAGATTATTCTGGATCTCATTTTAAAAAATATGTGGTGAAGTGTGCTGTAGTTTTATATATATAAGTAAAGTCTGTACTTCTAAAAGTACAGATTTTTCTTAACTAAATGCTTAAAGTTATCTATAGTCCAGGTTATTGCTTCTTTCTCTGTTGCCAATTAAAAAAGGAGTAGTACTCTTTTAGGGTCAGAAGACTCCTTAGCTTGGTTTGTAAAACAAAATGAAAAGAAATGTTTCCAAACCTAGAGAACCTATTTCTCAGTTAATTTATTCTCATGTTTTTCACTTTATTAAAAAACCAAAAATAAAATTAGAAGTAGCAATACTAGTTGATTTGTAGATTAATCTCTTGGGGTCTGAAATGTTCAACCAGTTATCTGAAGTTATCTGATTAAAAACATGGAGGGGGAGAAAACCAAAATTTCTCCATTTCTCATGACCAGATCCTCCATGCTTTTCCCTCAGTATGTGGTTCTGAGAGGGAAACCCAGCTTGCTTTATTATTCATCTTTCCTTTTGAACTGGATGATAAATGCTGAGCCATCATGTCAAGCCCACTCTGAAGATGTCCACAGTAACAATAAACCCTTTGTGATGAAAATAGCACAGGGTAGCTATTTACCAAGTTAAAAATCGTGAACTTACTACCTATTATCTATACTACAATGTGCTTTGCACATCAGCAGTCTTCAGCTTATTGACTGGGAAAATATAAGTTAAAGTTTTGTACTTTAATCTCCAAACCACTCAGATAATTAAGTTGGTAGATGAGATGCCTACTTTTATGCACATGTCCACATACATTGTCTCATATGTTCTATACTTTTTCTTAAGGGTGCTAATAATTAATGATCTTTTATCCGTGTGTTACTTTCTACTTGGTGATACTCTTTGCTGTTGTCAGGTTGTCTTGCAGAAGTAAACTTACCACAGTGGAGGAGCCACCAGAGTAAACGAAAGCACGCTATTATTCAGATGAATTAACTTAATGAAGATGATTTCTTCAGTGAAGAGGCAACAGGAAGGCAGGGCCAGAAGCATTTACCCCAGGAGGTTATATGTAGGATGACTGGAGACATTCCTAAAGACAATGAGGCACTGGCATTTGTTGAAGAGAGAGGCTATTTCACTCAGAGGGCTCACGTGGGAATTAACTGGTGTCATTTTGAAGGAGGGTTTTGCTAATTGGCATCTCCCAATTGTATATAATGCCAACACCTTTCTGTATTAATTATTTCCCCTAAGTGTAGCTCAGTAAAGCAAAACTCTTTGCAAATTTTAAAGGTTTAAGAGGAACTGTTGCAATTTCATTAGTTTCCAAAAGCCCTATGTGAACTGTAACAGTTGGTTGGTATTATTTGTATAATGTTTTGTTGTTTGAAGTTGGAAGCATTATGTTCATGTATCGTGGTGATGGCCTGCTGAGTAATTGCAGGGTTCATTATACTACCAAGACCATCAAGGGGCATTTACGGATATTCACGTGCAGTGAACCCTTGAACTTGAACTGGTCATTCTTGTCTCCCATGGCTGAAATTGTGTTTACTCTAAATGGCAGGAGAAACTTTAATTATGAAACCAGTAAAGAGGCAAAATTACTTAAGTTTAAAGTGATAAATGGGCTATTAAGAAATGTACCTGCAGTTTTTCCTTTTTACTATAAAAATGTTACAGTGTTGACACATAATTACATGTTAATAAATATATATATTCATATATATTTATACACACACCTCTTGAGTTTGACTTTTTAAATTTCATATTAATATTTTCAAATTTTTTATTAATTTTGGTTTATCCATGGAATTCCTACAGTAAAAATAATGGATTCCTAATTTTTTTTACATTGAAACACACACTTTTGGCACACATTTGCTACCAACAGTGTATCTTTAAAACATTTTAGAGCTCAGAATTATGATGAGTTTCCTTGAGAGTATAGATAACCTTTTCATAGTAGGAGGGATATCTTTATGAGTGTCCCTCCACTAGACTTTTAAGGTCTTGAGAATAGAAACATTCTATAAATTAATCTATGTGTCCTGTCTCCCAATGCTCAATGCATAGTGCATGTTCAGTGAAATCTTGTTGAACTTAATTGCAGAGAGCTGAGAGAGAAGTGGGCGTTTAAGAGAAGATTGCAGTTGGAAATACAGTTACAGCTGGAACACGGAGTACATGGAGATTGGTGGGAGTATATGGAATTGGAGAATGAGGCAGGGCAGATGCTTCTGTCTGCAGGTGCTTGGATCCTACAGAGAGGATATTATGGAGCCACTGCAGGATTTTAACCCGATAATCACTGTTGACAGCATTGTAGAGGATGGGAATGACGCAGGAGTAGGAAATCAACTCTCTGAATCACCCTGGCTGGGATACAGTATCCTGGAAGCCTGGGTTGAACAAGAGTTGTTTCCCTTAAAAAAAAAAAAAACTTAAAAAATTAATTCTGGTAAAATACACATACCATAAAATTTACTATCTTAGTCATTTTTACATGTTACAATTCCGTAGTGTTAAGTATATTCACATTGTTGGGCAACCAATCTCTAGAACTCTTTTCATCTTTGCAAAGTTGAAACTCAGTAACATAATACATTATACTGAGTGACTTAAACAACCATGGACAATTATTTTTCACAGTTTTGGAGGCCAGAAAGTCTAAGATCATGATGCCAGAACATTCAGTTCCTGGTGAGGACCCCCTTCCTGGTGTGTAGATAGCTGTCTTCTTTCTGTCTCCTTACGTGGCAGAGAGAGAGAGAGAGAGAGAGAACACAATGGAGCTAGCTCAGATCTCTCTTCCTCTTCTTATAAAGACACTAATCCCATTATGGGGGCCTTACCATTATGACCTCCTCTAAGCCTAATTATTTCCAAAAGGCCCCACCTTCAAATACCATCACATTGAGGGTTATGGCTTCAACATATGAATATAACGGTATTTATCTTTCTGTGACTGGTTTATTTCACTTAGCATAGTGTGTTTAAGGCTCATCAGTACTGTAGCATGTGTCAGATTTTCCTTCCTTTTTAAGGCTGAATAATATTTCATCATATGAATATACCACATTTTATCCATTCATCTATTGTAGAGTTGCTTCTGCCTTTTGGCTGTTGTGAATAATGTTGCTATGCACATGGGTGTTTAAATATCTTCTCAAAATTCTGCTCTCAGTTCATTTGGGTATATATCCAGAAGTAGAATTGTTGGATCATAAAGTAATTCTATTTATAATTTTTTGAGGAATTATCATATTGTTTTCCATACCAGCTGCACCATTTTACATTCCCATCACCAGTGCACAAGGGTTTCAATTTCTTCACATCCTCCCCAATACTTATTTTGTTTTTTTGATAGTAGTTATCCTGTTGGGTATGAGATGGTATCTCATTGTGGTTTTAATTTACATTTCCTTTGTGATTACTGATGTTGAGCATCTTTTCATGTGCTTGTTGGCCATTTTTATATCTTCTTTGAAGAAATGTCTATGTAAGTTCTTCACCCATTTTTTAATTGGGTTGTTTGTTGTTGTTGAGTTCTAGTCATTCTTATATATTCTGGATAATAGCCCTTTATCAGATATATGATTTGCATGTCTTCTTCCATTTCCTAGGTTGCCTTTTCATGATATTGATTGTATTCTTTGATGCACAGAGGTTTTAAATTTTGATGTCCAATTTATCTAGTTTTTAAATTGTCTGCTCTTTTGGGATCATATCCAAGAAATCATTGCCCAATGCAGTAATGTGAAACTTT
This sequence comes from Phocoena sinus, assembly GCF_008692025.1. NCBI lineage: Eukaryota > Metazoa > Chordata > Mammalia > Artiodactyla > Phocoenidae > Phocoena > Phocoena sinus. The sequence goes on along the minus strand of NC_045767.1, from coordinate 126,017,818 downwards.
TCCCATGTGTTTTCTTCTGAGAGTTTTATAGTTTTAGTTCTTATGTTTAGTTCTTTGATCCATTTTGAGTTAGTTTTTGTATATGGTATAAGGTAGGGGTCCAGCTTTACTTTTTGCATGTGGGTATTCAGTTTTCCCAACACCATTTGTTTAAAAGACTGTTCTTTCCCTGTTGAATGGTCTTGGCAACCTTGTTGATGCTCTGTGTATACTGCTGGAGCAGAGGGTAAAAAGGGCCTTTAGCACATGGAAATGAGGTAAGCACCTAAGAGACAGAATCTTGGGGAGGCACCAGACACTTACTGAATAAGTTAATCTTGAAGGTAATTCCAAGAATGGAATGGTGGAACCTTGTCAGATCAACAACACAGCAAGGAGGGACTTAGGGCAACTTCCTGAGGCAGAAAGAATGTACAAACAATGTTTTGTTTGTTTTTGAAAGATATCTGAAGTAGACAAGGAGGAAGTGTAAAAGGATAAAGATGAATGACAGGCACCTCACCCTAAGGAAATATAAAGTGTTGTGAGGAAGAGAGTAGGCATAAATAGTTATAACACAGGGTAAAATAATAAGATAAATGTCATAGAAGTGGTACCAGTAAAGTGCTCTGGAAGTTTGCAAGAGGAAACAATTACTTCTACTGAGGGAATCAACTGGGTCTTCCTGGGTATATTCATCAAAATTTCTCAGTTGAAAGCCACAGAAACCAACTATGATTAATTTACACAGAAAACAAAGTTGTTAAGAGGATATTTGCTAGTTCATAGATTCTCCAGGAGGAAATGAGAACCAGGTTTGGAAGAGACATAGCCTAGAACAGTACTTAAAATTCCAGCCCAGCGTTTATCTTGTAATAAGGACACCATTGTCACCACAGTTTGGCATAGACCCTACCACTGCTCACATCGTCAGTGCGCGATCCAGATGCTGCCCCTAGACCTGGTGCTGTTGCAGCCTGTGGAGAATGAACATAGCTGCTGCTCCCACCAGCACTGGTCAGAATGGATGCCCTGAGGTCTTTGTTAGCTTCGTGTAAAATCTGGGAGAGGTACATCTGATTTGGAAGATTTCAGTCATGTAGTCATGTCCTACCTGCTGGAGAGGTGGAGAAAGTGAGTCTGTCACTTTTTTTTTTAACCTTCTGTTTTGGCAGAGTTCTGTCTCAAACAAATGGAAAAGGCCCAAAACATAGGAAGTGAGAAGGGCTCTTAAAGCCAGGTGGCTGGAAAGTATGGTAACATCCACAGAGCTGGGAGAGGTAGAATTTGGAGTGCTGTAGGCGTAGTAGTAATACTTAGTTGTGCTGTGGTAGTTGGAAATAGCGGGGTGGCGGTTCAGCAAAAAGATTTAGCCTGGTAGTCGAAATGGCATTAGCTAAAGCCTGGGCGTTACAAAGGAACACATTTGAGAGAAGAGATCGTTGGGAAAGAATCATGGTTATCTATGTTTATATGAACAGGAGAGGAAGAAAGTTGGATGGGTAAAGCCCTCATTATGAAAACCAAAGGAAGAGCTTCTAGCAAGTATTTTATTTGTTCAATTTACTTTTAAATGAATGAGCCTTCTAAAAAGGGAAGTAGAGGCAGTGCCTCATGTTGCCCAGGGATGGAAAGGATAAAGACTAAGAAAAATTCATTGGATTTGTTGAGTTTTGAAAGAATTTCATTAGAATGGTGCAGGTAGAATTCAGAGGGCAGATAGAGCTTTATAAGGAAAAAGTAATTGGGATGAGAGTAAGGTGGCAGTAAGGGTCAGGTACTTTAGGAAGAGAGAGATAAGACTTGTCAAAGGAAATACTTGCAAGAGAAGATTTATCGAGCACCTACTGCATAGTCACTGTTTTAAGTGCTTGCAGTATCCAAGTGAACACAATGGGCAAAGACCAGTGCCCGTGGGGTCCTTACATGCTAGAGGGGTGAGGGAATCAATTAACAGTAAATATAGTAAGTTAATTTAGAGTGGTTAGAGGTGATAAGTGGGGAAAACAAGTAAGGCAGCATAACAAAAATGTGTTGGATTTGTTGACCTTTGAAAGAAGAATTTCGTTAGAATGTTGGGAATAGAGGTCCAGTAGGGACAAGTAGAGATTTGGGGATGGGGATGGTTGTAGTGATACGAGGAGTGGTAGGATAGGCTTCATCGAAGTGAGAATGGAGCCAAGACTGGAAGGAAGTGATGGAGGAAGCTAAGTACGTATCTAAGGGAAGAGTGTTTTAGGCAGAGGAAGAGGAGACACAAAGCTCTGAGCTGGAGCACGCAAGGTGTGTTTGAGGAACAGAATGAGGAACAGGGAGAATAGGAGGAGAGGGTGCCCAGTGAGATATTTGGAAGCCACCTCTTATGTGACCTTGTAAACCACCATGAGGACTTCGTAAGGACATCATAAGCATCTACTCTAGGACTGACAGCTCTTTGATATTTTTTTGTAGCCCACTATGGGGTTAAACTAAAACTTCTTGTACAATTCAAGACTTCAAGCTTGCTTTTCTTAGGCTATTTTTATTTGTAACAACTTCCAGAAAGAGATAATATAAAAACCAATACAAAGAGATAATGTTAGTAACAGATGCAAAGCGAGGCAAGATTCTTTACTGAAGAGGCAGAAGGTAAACTATGATGAATAATTTATATGGTTTTTTTTTTTTGCCTTTGAGTGAAGTAAACATTTTCTTGTTCAATGGTCAATTTCTGATTGTATACATATCATTTTAATGAAAAATCGAACATCCTTTTTAAACAAGCGTTTCTAAAAGAGCAGCTATTGCTTTTGAACTTCCTCTCCTTCCCTTCTTTTCTTACACGTCCTTCGGTGGAGGCGCTAATGAGATACATTGAAGACTCAGAGTGGAAATTTTGGCGACTGTTTAAATCAGATTGGTCATCTTAATGGGCCTTAAATCAATTTTCAATTTATTTAATATCAGTTCAAGTTGGATTTGCATGAAATTAATGCACAATTGACTCTAGGACGAAATAAGAGTAGAGTGATATTGATCCTCTTTACAAATTGAGTTTTAATTTTTTTAAAAATAAATTTATTTATTACTTATTTTTGGCTGTGTTGGGTCTCCGTTGCTGCGCGTGGGCTTTCTCTCTTTGTGGTGAGCAGGGGGCTACTCTTCGATGTGGTGCGTGGGCTTCTCATTGTGGTGGCTTCTCTTGTTGAGGAGCACGGGCTCTAGGTGTGTGGGCTTCAGTAGTTGTGGCACGTGGGCTCAGTAGTTGTGGCGCACAGGCTTATTTGCCCTTCGCACGTGGGATCTTCCCGGCCTAGAGCTTGAACCCGTGTCCCCTGCACTGGCAGGCAGACTCTTAACCACTGCGCCACCAGGGAAGTCCAAGAATTGATTTTTAATGGAAACTGTGTTCAGGTTTTTGTAATGGCTAGGAAGAGATACGGAGAAGTACTAGAGGTTTTTATTTTCTGTTTAGGGGTGCTTTAGCACTAATTTGTTAAAGAAGATAATATCCTTTGGAATAGAGCTTCAGGTAAGACAAGTTAGTGGCTTCTGTGGTTCATTATTTTACCTGGTGCATAACTTTAATACCGAAGAGTCCGGGGCCAAAGAGTTAAACAACAAAAGCCCTTTTCTCACACAGTTCCTTGTAAGTGGGGCAAAGTAGATCTTCTCAGCAGCCTTCTCATGGTGTGAAGAAAACAGCCTCTTTTGTTAAAACAACCTCAGACTCATCGGGTGGAGAGAGGAGTATGTTACATAGTTCTGGTGACTTTGCTCATCTACTTTTTCTTTCTACTGAGTCCGCGGAGTTGCTTCACTATACCTGCTAAAGCACAGGTCGACTCAAGGGAAACAACTCTTCCCGGAATTCTGAGGCGCTCCACTCACCTTAGTCACTTCACTGGTTGATAATACCTGCATTGAAGGGCTGCTGGAAGAGTTAAAAAGATATACAAGACACTGCTTTAAATGAATGACAATATATGTTTTAAAATTATTATTAATATACTTTTTATAAACCACTAATACATGCTAGGGGAAAGTTGCTTCTCTTACTGGACCTCTGAATTCACTGCTGTGGCTCCCAGAGTGTCTGTTGTCCCTGTCAGTTGTCCCCCTCCTCTGAATTGACAGGTTTGGGATTGAGGGTATCTCACCCCTCTTTTGCTCTAGCCTGTAGCATTTCTGGCAGTCATGTTCCCTGAATGAATCTCATCAGCCCCAGTGTCTCTGAGTCCTCCGTCTACTGAATGGCTTGTTTCTGCCCCAGTTATTTCTTGCAGAGCAGAAGCATATGGGTCCCTAGCTAAGGAAGTACTGGTGTCTGATCTTATCTGCCCGTAACTAGTTCCAGGCCTCCTTGGCTCAGGCACACTCAGTCTTCTCATCTGTAAATGGGAACGATACTGCATGCTGCACGTGAGGCAGTGCGGGTCAGTGAGGCGGTGTATGTTAGTACATAGCATAGTGCCTACACAGTGAAAGCTTGCCAAGTGGCGTGTGTCATCATTAGCAACAGCATCCTATAATCTATCTAGAAATAACCTATTTATCATCTCTGCGTTCCTTACTTTCCAGCTCCTGTCAAGACATCACCCTCCCATTCAATTTTAGCTTCTGGCCTGAGATAATCCTGTTGAGCAGGTGATGGATCTCTCTATAGTGAATGACATAGAGAATAATCTCAGATTTTATGTATTACCTGGTTCCCTATTACTAGTGTACAAGTGTGACTTTATTAGCCTTTAGTTGAATCACACCAAAACCAGGTATTACCTGAACAGAATTATGCCTGTATGGGGTTTAGGAGTCCTGGGGCAGTCTGGAAGTTTGTTTTGTTTTGGTAAATTCACTGTTAATTTTCATTGGTAGTTTAATTGTATAAGTTGCCTTTAATTCTCTTCTACCGTTGATTGCTTTTTGTGTCTAGTCTTCTTATCTTGTATGCAGTCTATACACATCCTTGTTATGTTCACGGGCTGACATGAGCTTTAAAAAAGAACTCTTCGGTCTCTAGGTAAATACTGTCTTAGGTTTGAGATATCATTCTGTTAGAAAATTCCATGAAACATCTTGCTCTAATGGGTTTGATTGTGCTGATGTTCAAATTATGCGCTCTAAGTACACAGTGTTGCGGCGTTTCAGGACAATGAAGTTTGGGCTTATTTGTTCTCTTTCAAAAGCTGTCTCAAGTACCTTTAATGAGTTGTGGGGAGTAGCAGTGATAAAAGACCAACATTGAAAACGTATATCAGAAGATATTATCATGTCTATTTCCTAATATTGGGGCTGTAGCCTATTAATAATAATCATATTTGTATTAGGTAAAAAAGGTTTATGCAGTTGATTGTTGTTTAGTTTACATTAAGATATGTTCAGAGTATTTCATAACAAATACTCTACTACTTTTACAGATGCCTCAAAAAGGTTGTGATGATGGTTGTTATAAAAATTCATATTTTTAATTTTTTATATATATCCTTATTGAACAGTTATTTCAAAAAAAATCAGTCTGCTAAAGTCATTGAAACCTGGTTTATAAGTAAAGGTTTTGAAATTTTAAAGCTGAAGTGAAATCTGGTTGTCTCTTTTTATTTGTGTGTGAATTTTTTTGTTGCTAGTGGTAACTATAGAGAATTTTTTTTTCAAATAGCACCCTTTTAATAACAATGGTCTCCCCAAATATACTGTGGCAGAGCTTTAAACTTTATTAAGTCTGGCTTGGGCTCCCCCTTCCTCTCCCTGAGTAAATGGAAGAAAAGTTTGGCAGGCTCCATGCTGTGCACTTGATTGATGTCCAGAACATCTGAAGGACTTTTGTGTCCTGCCTGCTCTCCATGAGTGCATAATGTGTGAATACTTAAAGAAGGTCAGCCCTTATCACACGTAATCTAGGCCTGAGAGCAGATCAACAGTGACAATCATATCCCGTAAGTAAGAGCACAAATCATCCTCTACATGCTTTAGACAAGTTGTGGGATATTTTTTCTCTCTTTTTACCCCTTCCCACTCACGGGGGACCTTGGCAGAGCAACGAAAGCAGAGAGAAGACGTGCTCAGAATAATGTGTCACTCCTTGGAGGGAGGAAGGGATTGTTTATTTGTAATGATGTGATGGTCTTTCACTGTGCAGCTGAAGGGAGCTTGGGCTGTTAATGACTAGTGATGTGGAAGATTGCAGATCGGAACGGGGTGGGGAGGCAGGAGGCAGCCCGAAGCAGCCTGAAGTTGTGGCATTTGTAAACTCCAAGTCAGGAATAAAGCTTTTTGTACACTTGAGTTCTGTTGTTTATTTTTTCTCCGGTAATGGAGTAACTTTTTATATCATTATGTAAATAGTGTATAGCTGAAAATGAGAACAACAATACGGATTAACCAGTACAATTCTGAACACGTTTTTCTATCCTTTGCACAACTAGTATGAAAGTTTGAAAACTGTTTTACTGCAAAATTCTAGAGGATGGTAAAATGTTCTAATAGGAACAAGGAAATAACAGTTGTTTTTATGTGCCTGTGTTTGAACAGAAGTTTAATTTAAAAGCAAATGTTGTTCCAAACAATATTAGCAGAAATCTTCAAGTATTAAAGAAAATAGCACTCACCTTATTTTTCTCATGAAGACTATTAAGGATACTGTTGCATTTTCTTATATAAAAGGAAGATATTCTTCACCTTATCTCAAAAACGTTACTAGTTTCTTTTGACATGTAATCAGCTTCAAGAAGTAGTTGCAGTCATTTCACACAATGGAAACTGTTCAGACGCCCCCTCCAGAAACCAAGGCATTGCTTCCTATGTATGTAGGATAAAACCAAAATCAAATTAAGAGCTGTAAGGCCCTTCCTTCCCAACATCTCCCAGTCTGCTTTTCTAGCCCAGTTTCTCTGCTCTCCAGGCATATCCGGTATCTCATGTTCTCTGCAAACATTGCTCTTTTTTTGCTCATAAATGTCTGTACTGTCTGTTCTCTTTGCTTGGGATTCCTTTGCCCGCTCTTCACCCAGTGAATTCCTACTTATCTTTGAAGAGCTAGTTCAAATGCCTCTTCCCCACAAGTCCAGTCCCCATCCCCGGCCAGAATTAATCTTTGTTTATGTGCTGTACTTTCCACATCCCCTCAGCATAGCAGGCCGTCACTGTATTGCCTTGTCATTATTTGATTATATGTTTGTCTTCACCCATTACAGGGTAGGTTTTGTCCTAAAGGCAGGTACTGTTTAATGTTCTTGTATCCCATTCACTAGACACAGTCCCCCAAATACAGTTTAAAAAGCTGTAGATATACATAAAATCATATATGTATGTATATACGGAGGGTCCTGTGTGGAAATAAGTCACAGATCGATATTGTTAAAAAGGTAGTCTCATACTTTAAAGCTGTTTCATATATTTCTGCTTCAATTATATGATAATTTAATAAATGAAATAAAAATAAAGTTATTAAATAAATATTTGTCTTTCCGGGTATAATATGAACTTTAAAAATGTGTCCTTGTTTTAGTGATCACATTATTTATGACAGGAACAATTTGGCAAATGTTACATTAAGGAAGATAATTGTTAATAAGGGTTTTTTGGTCAAGGGGCAGAAGAGTGATTAGTGAGAGTTGTCAGGAAATTGACCGTTTCCTGATGCCCTCCTATGTTCTGGGCACTGTACTCAGTAGTTTTTGTTCATTTACTTGTCTAATCCGTATAACAATTTTAACAGTTAGGTAATGAGCAGATTATAGACCAGAGAGTTTAAGTAATTTGCTCAAGATTATACAGATAGCACAGAGTCTCTCTCTACTTTACAACAGGGGCTCCGTCAACTTAGAATGAGTGGGTCTGTGTAAGAATTCTACAAATGATATATAGCAATGGCATGTCGTATTCATATTGGTAGTACTATCTGTAGTCTTCCTTTTCTCTTTCTTGCCCCTCGCACGTGTATATATTCAAATTGTGACCTTTCTTTTAATACTCTCTCAGAGCTTTCTTTGAAGCCTCATTTGGTGTGGATTTTAAGGTGAGTGCGCTAAATCACACGCAAATCTGGATTTTCTTTTTTTTTTGCTAAGTCAGATTTCTGATCTACATTATATGATTTTTTTAAAGGTCTTTTGAGCCTATTTGTCTGGAATCTAATAATGCATTTTATAGAACATCTCCTTCATTGTTGGCACGCAGCATATGTTAAAGGGAATTAATAGGGTTACCTCTTGAATTTCATAGTAGTATAAGTGAGAAGAAGAAATCTGTATTACCAAAAAGTTTGACTAAGTGGAAACCTCTCCTCACACTTCTATCAATAATTTTGACTTCTACTCACATAGTTGGAAGTTTAGGTTCAGAGACTCATCCTATATTCTGAAATCTTAAACCTTTTTTTTAAAAAAAATTCATTAAGCCAGTCCATGCTCAAAAGCCTTTTAGTTATTTATATAATATAGCCTAAACGTTGTAACCTGCATTCGGAGTCTGGCACAATCTGGTTCCACTCTGTCTAGCTTTCTCTCCAACCATTTACTGATAGGTGCTGTCTGCTCCAGTAAGATTTTTCTTCTCATGTTGTTGCACAAATGACGTATTTAATCCTACCTCTAGTCCTTGCTCACATAATCTCCTCTCTTTTCATCTCCTCTATCTCTGTATAAATTCAATTCATATTTTAGCATTCAGCTCTGCCTCCAAGTTTTGGCCCAGTCTAATCCATCCCTTACTCCGATTTTCTATCTTTATTCCATTTGAAGACACTTCATCTTAAAATGTTATTTTTTTTACTTAGTTCTCTATTACATATATATTACTTTTTCTGTGGTATTGTAAACTTCTTGAGTGCATGTACTTCAGCTAGCACGTAGTACAAAATTAGAAATAGTTGCTGATATGGATTGCTTTGAACTGAATTAGGATTCTGGAGAGAGAGAAACTATTCTCTCTTTATGCTGTGAACCGTTTATGGATGCCCATATTGGGAAAGTATGAGCAACGAGAGCTGTCCACATTTTAGCTGTTCGCTATTGGCCCTGGAGCTCAAGGCCAGGTTCCAGATTGGCAGTGGAGCCATGTTGTGATGTGGCCCTGAGCCAAATATAGAAGGTTTGAACAAGAGATTCAAGCAGTAGAGCTGGGTTTTTGTCTGGGGTTCACTTATGTTGCCCGTCTGTTCCTGATCACTCTTATTCATTTTAGTATGCCTCAGTTTCCCTTCTTAGCTAAAGACTACCTCATTTAGCACCCCCAACTTTTATTTTCCTGACAAGTAAGTTTCATGGATTCTGTGAAATGCAAAATGTGTAGTCTAAACTTAGGATATTCGAAAACTTTTTATGTGATTAAAAATACTATATTTCTGTTAAATTCCATCTCATGAAACTGAGTTGAGGGTGTTGGATTGATAGTAGTATTGGTTAAATCCTAAAAAGCAGTTGTTGAACTACTTTAAACTGGAGAATAGATTTGAATGCCACCTACTAGGGTAGTGCTGCGAGGTGCTGGTGTGTGTGTGGAGGGGTAGGCGTGTCTCTTAAAAAGGAGAAGCGAGCAGAGATTTTTTTTCCAAGAAAATAATTCTCAAAATTTCAAGTAAACACATTTTCATGCTACCTTAGATATAACCACGGAGCTATGTCTCTGCTCTCATACTCATAAATCCTTTGTCATGCAAATGGATTAGGTTTAGTAAGTACTTCTGTTTGTATCTGTCTGTGGTGATAGTGTAGTTTCTACACACACTGACAATTCATTTATATTTCTTGCTGTTCTTTTATTATCGATAGTTCCCAGAGTCAAACCAATAGCCCTTTAAGATGTTCTTTAGTACTGGAAACGGTCACTCAGAATCTCATGGAAAATTAAAATATTACAGAATGTTCATAGCTTACATTGAGGCACAATTATAATTAACATCTAAAAAAATTGAATAACTTACCTTGGTTTTATTCACATAATAAAATTGGTTCAGTTCACAGTACTTCTTTTTTTTCTATGTAGGAAACTTCAAACTGTAGTCATTTCAAATTAATTAATTTAAGTGAGTAGCCTAACTGAAATATTCATTAAGGATGGCTTTTTACAAGTGACCCTTTTTTGTATCTGTGCATTTGATTCAAAGGCATTTGCCTCATTATTTAAATGTTGAGGTCATGTGAGAAAATGCCATAACATTTGGATGTGTTGCAATATTTCTATCATTTTATCAAAGAAAAAAAATTTATTTCTCCTTGTCTGTCTACAATTCCCACGGACTTACAATCCTTAGCAGAGAAAAAAAAAACCTTAGCAGAAGAAATAAGTAATTGCATGTCGGCGAAGCATAGGTGTGTGTCGCTCTGGAATCTCTCCACAGCTGCCCGGGAGGTGCGGGGACTTTGGCGTGGCCAGTACAGAGCAAAGTCCCGCCTGTGCTGGCCGTTGTGTGGGCAGCTGGGTCAGGCTCCTTTCTTAAGAAAACAGTCTGGCTCGGGGTCCTCACCGCCCTTTGTTGTCCTCCCCACGAGGTGATCAGTTGAAGTCTCCGTGGTGACAGAACCAGTTTGTAACAGGCTTGTCTTTCACGGTCCTGTCTAGGGCTTGCTGCAGGCTTGCCGGAAGCTCTGACAAGAGTGGCAGCAGAGGAGACTCAGTTGAAAGAAGGAAAGGCAAGAGACAGGAGGCTTAAACAGGCGGGTCACATTGACGACTCTCCTGCTGCAATGGGTTGGCTGGACGAACTAAACTGGCAGCTTCACATTGCCTTGCTTATTCTTCTGTCTATGCACACGAGGGGTAAGAAGACCAGTGCCCCACAGTACAGTGCTGACAGGGGGCTCCGTTAATGGCTGGTTTCGTGGTTTTTATCACCGAAGGGAAAGTTCAGGGCAGAAGTTCAGTGGCTAAACATTTCCAACCCCCATCCTCCAACGGCTCTGTAATTTTACTACTTTCTGTATCATGGCAACGCTTTCTCGATAGTGTGTTAGAATAGTTTTAAAAGGGATGCAAAGTTTCTGTTTTCTCTAGCAATTAAGAATTAAGTGCAGTCTAGTTTGGAACTTTGAGTGTGAAGTTGATTGTCAGCATACAGTGACAGTTTATATGTGAAGAATTTAAGAAAGCAAAAATTCTAATAAACTTGTTTTGATCATTTTAGTTTGAATACTGTTAGATTTTTTTATATGTTAGCTAATTAACTTTGAAGTTCATTGTCATTTTTATATGGATGCATTGAGTAAATCTGTAGTTTTATAATGGCAATAATTGTAATTTGTGAATATGTCAGATGTTTATCCATATTTAAGAACAGGGGCTTGCTTAGTGATCATTTTGTCCAGCAGAATTATTCTTGTATACAGTTGACTAAAGGACGGCAATTTTAAAAAATTATTTTAACTAAAAGAGTAATTATAAAAGTAGGTGAGCTATTTTCAAATTAGAAGAAAGGTAACTTCATGAATAGGAAACAATTATCTGTGACAGTGATTTGCAACAAGGGAGTCACAAGGTTGGAAATAAGGAAATAGCGGCTTTATAAAATTAAGCCAGGTGACAAGGGAATATGTATGAGATCAAAATGCATTTACAGTTCACCCTCATATACCTGTGAATGCATTTTATAGAACGAATTTGGCAATACTATTTATTTGGAAGCATGTATTACCAACTGGCATGTATTTTGATTGGCACTTAAAGATGAATGTTTTCATAATCTCAGAGTATTCCATGACACTATTTAGGTATTGTGGCTTGGCTCCATGAAAAGTGCTTTTAATTTCTGGTATAGATAAGTGTAACTCAAAAGGAGTTTTGTGTACTGATGTGAAGGAACAACATGTAGTTCATTTACTTGGTTTGCTAGTTTGTTTTCCAAAAATTGTTATCATCTGGTACCTTCTAGAAGAGATAGAAAGACCTCAGGGAAACTTTCTTAAGAATGTTCCAGGAAACTCAAACATGATATATATGAGGTGAAATTCTTATTCCTCTACTCATGCTACTGCTGTTTCTTGATTTCCTAAGGGTAATTTTTCATTCTCTGTTAGCATTTTCCTTGAAACATATGAATACCTGAATTAATTATTGAGTTATGTCAGTCAAAAGTGAAAAGGCTGTATGTTACAGACTGAATCTTTGAATCATAAATGGTAGGATTAGATTACGCCTTAAAATAGTATTGTGTAGTTGGTTTACTTCTCCAGTGAGAAGGTTGAAGCCCAGAGACATTCCCTGCTTTCTTCTACCAAGCGTAACCTTTTTAGCTCCCGGTCCAGAGCCCTTTCACGTGAGTGCCTGTGAGCGTCTGTGTGTGTCTTTCCGTTTATTCTGTAGCATAGTGGTTAAGGGTATGAACTCCAGACCCAGAATGCCTGAGTTTGAATCTTAGCTCTACCGCTTACTAGATGTGTAAACTCAAATGAGGTGTCTTATAGGTGCCTTGATTTTCTCAACTGTGAAATAGGCATAGTAGTAATGACTAACCGTAGGAATGATTTGATTATTAAATGAGTAAATACACATAAAGCATTTAGAATAGTAACTGGTGCATAGTATTGTCTGAAGTTTTGCTATTAGTATCATTAGTAATAATGTTAATCTATGCAGGAATAGGAGACAATCAATCTGGAAATGTAAACTGAGACAAGATTTTAAAAGAATTCCATAGCTCTTCTTAGTGTGATTAACGTACTGAATCCCCATTTATATTCCCAGCTTTGTCACTAGTGAAATTTTAACTTTTTTTTTTTGAGGAATTTCTCTACCTGTAGCCTTATAAAAAATAAGTTTCATGTTTGTTTGTTTGTTATTTTGCCTGGATGAAAACAGAATGTGCTGTAGACAGGGACTCTAAGCTCAATCAAGACTAAGCAACTTTGACTATAGAAGTTAAATATTCATTGATAACATTGATTATTAATTCTGCATGTACTTCAGTGAGAATGATTATCACAAGGATGGGTAAATATGAAGCACAGACAAAGGAAGTGGTCATGACTTCTTAAGTGAATGGCAAAGCCAAGATTAATGTACTGAGACCTTAAATACTCATTTAAAGTGAATGTGTTTCATAATGACAACTTGAGACATTTGGAGAGTCTGTGCTTCAGGCTAATACAAATATTTAGTTATTTAAGTATATGGAAACCTCAAAGTTCTATGTGGAAGGAATACGTACAGTATTCCAATTCTACTTTAAATGGTACAAGGCTCTGCAAAGTCACAATAAGTGGAAAGGAGAACGCTTCACACGCGGAACAGAGTAGCTAGGGTGGCCTGTGGGCGGGGGTGGGGGGTGGTGTGGTGTGATTCATCAACCTAAATCTTATCATTGCTTATATCTTATCTTCAGTGTTTTACTTGAAAAGACACAGGCTTAGAAAAAGGGAAGCAAGGGTACATCTTGGTAGGTTTTGAACTTTGTGTCTTTTATATTGGCACATTGTGGCTTCTTCAGGAATGCATTTTCTAAAACTCGGGATCGTGAAATGTGGAAATGCCTTCTTCTGAAACTGAAAATATGACCTGTAATGGTGAAAATCTGTAGTGTTCATTTCTACTTCAAATGTAGTATTTTAAAGATTGAGCTGTTGATACTACCTTGCCCCTTTATTCTCAAAACACAGTGGAGAATCACAGGCAATACTAGTGAATACAGTGCAATGTGCAAACAGTACTGAGGCATCATTTTGGTCACTACCATTCTTAAGTTCTGCCAAAGGGATTTAGTGAGGTCATAAAGGTGATAGATTGACAGACCTAAAAACTAAAGGACTCTTTCTGTTTGTTGTTCTAACACATTGGTGGCAACAATGTGCCCTTCCTGACGTGGATGGGCCTCATGCTCTGGCACTTAAAAAGGTGAGATTTTATTTAGCTTCTTGTTAAATGTATATGTGAAAATTTCCACAGCACCCTGCCCTACTGTAAAATCAAGGTAATAGATTATTACAGCAATTAGAATAACATAAAAATTGGCAGGCAACTTTTGTTCTTTAGGAGTAATTCTATATCAACAAAGAGTTCCCGGAAAAAAAGGCGAGATAGGAAGTAGGAATTAGCTCTTTTGGAATACAGGAAAATCCCTAAACCCCATGAACAAAAGCAGGTCCCAGTCTCCGTGGCCCCTGCAGTTTTATGTAACCCAGATTTTACATCCTGCTTCTTCATTGCCAGGTCATATTCCATAGGTTTCCTATCGTAATATTTGTGTTTGATCTGGTTGACACTAATTAAAATTTTTTTTTAAATCTGTTAAGTTTTTTCACTAGAATTAAGGCAGATAGGAAATGCAGTAACAGGAGAATAACAAACATGGCTGTGAATGTGTAGTTTCAAAATTAAAATGGTGATATTGCTCTAGGGTGTCAATTTTTGGTAATTTATTTATTTATTTATTTATTATATTTATTTTTGGCTGCGTTGGGTCTTCGTTGATGCGTGCGGGCTTTCTCTAGTTGCAGCGAGCAGGAGTTACTCTTCATTGCGGTGCACAGGTTTCTCATTGCGGTGGCTTCTCTTGTTGCGGAGCACAGGCTCTAGGTGCGCGGGCTTCGGTAGCTGTGGCTCGCGGGCTCAGTAGTTGTGGCTCACGGGCTCTAGAGCGTAGGCTCAGTAGTTGTGGCACACGGGCTTAGTTGCTCTGCGGCATGTGGGATCTTCCCAGACCAGGGCTCGAACCTGTGTCCCCTGCGTTGGCAGGCGGATTCTTAACCACTGTGCCACCAGGGAAGACCTTTGGTAATTTTTTTTTTTTTTTTTTTTGCGGTACGCGGGCCTCTCACTGTTGTGGCCTCTCCCGTTGCGGAGCACAGGCTCCGGACGCGCAGGCTCAGCGGCCATGGCTCACGGGCCTAGCCGCTCCGCGGCATGTGGGATCTTCCCGGACTGGGGCACGAACCCGCGTCCTCTGCATCGGCAGGCGGACTCTCAACCACTGCGCCATCAGGGAAGCCCTGGTAATATTTTTAAGTGGAAATGATCCTCGTTACCATATGGCAAAATATAGTGAAAATCTGCACTGTTAGACGGACACAGCTGTTAAATGCATAAATGTGGTTCTGTGTTTAAAATGTGTTCTACTACAGCTCTTATGTGACACTTCCAACAGTTAATCTCTGGCTGTTAATTGCCAGTAACTGCACGCTGTGGTGAGCATCACAGATGTAAGAAATTTGACCTGTGGTAATTTACCTGGAAGGAAAGTGGCTAAATTATAGTTCTCACCTTAAATTCTGCAGAGTAGATTGGATAAGAGACATTCACATAACTATTGAGTGCAAACTCACATTATTTGGTTTTACCTTTTGTTATGAGAAGTTACCCTCTTTAAATATGTAGTGGTGGCAACCATGTATGTAAAGCATACATATCTCTCAATATCTGTGCATAGATAACTTAATCTTTAAATTACAAATACTTGAAGGCTTCCGGAAGAATCATAGTATTAGAAAGATCAGAGTAATTCACATTTGTTTTTATTTTTGTTTTTTTTTTTTGGTCTATGAGTCAATTGAATCTGAAATAACATTTTACCACTCTTCTATTGACTTAGAACTGCCAGGAACAAATTTGTGAATATGTTTTTTCCCCTAACTTTCCAAATGTGGATTTATTTTTAGAACTCATACAGGACATTGGGCAAATCTTTAAGTAAGACAAAGTACTGACAATTAAAATCAGCTAAATTGTCTATCAAGCTTTCTTATGCTACATTTTAGGTTTAGATGGACCCTTTTGGTCTTGATTATTATATTCTCTTCTATCTGTAAAACAGTTACTCTGCCCATCATAATCGATGTGTGTGTGTGTGTGTGTGTGTGTGTGTGTGTGTGTGTGTAACTATTCTTATTAAAATATCTACCTACAATTTTGTGACTCTGAGCTCAGAATAACCTCGTTCTTATTTCTAGGCCCCAGCACTTTTCCTGTAACATTGGAGAATCTGGGGCTTTTGGATTAACTGATTTCTTGCTTGATGTCATCTCTGTTGCATTCCTTCCATAATTAGTTAACTTCCATATTAATTCATAATGTGTATAAAATCACATTGTTAGTATTGATATTTTTTTGGGCAAAAGAACAGAAACTTAAGTAGAGGAAGAAGTCGAATGAAGACATAAAGAAAAGCTAAAGGAAACACAGGCCCCGTGGGACCCAGAGGACATTCCCTTCTCCCCTCTGGATGTCTTTTCCCTTTTTTCTGTTTAAAGGTCTTTAGCAGACACTCCTTGCATTGTAAAATGCAAACCTTTCTATGGCCTTCCAGGCTTGGCATCAGCGAGACCCTGGCTCACCTCACTGCTCAGCGGTTATCAAGCCTTTCCTGTCCAGAATGATCCAAACTCCTCTCTCCTCAGGTGTTTCACACATGCTATTTCCACAGCCTGGAAAGTTCTTTGCTTTTCTACTCTGCTTATCCATTTGCTTAAATGTCACTGTTAACTTTTCCTTAACAATCCAGATTAAATGAGATCCCCTTCATATAATCCCTCGTTGTAAGTTTTATTTCTCTTGTATGGTACATATCATGATGTATCATTATACATGTCACTCTCCTGCTTCTTAGAGGAAAGACCACGTCCATTTTATTTAATGCTGAATCCCCAGTGCATAGTACAATACTTGGCGTATAGAGGAGTCTGCCTCCTTAGACATACTCATTATTTTGCACACGACCCAAAGTAGTGTCTGCATTTCCTGATATTCCAAGACCTTTTTTGCTTAGCTCTCCAGAGTTAACTGATGTTTCACTGTTACTTATTTTTAACTTGCTGGAGAGAGAATTTGATTGACTGCTGACCCTAACAATGATGGAATGTAACCCAGGTGGGATGTGTAGTCACTCAATACCAAGATGGTCACCAGACAATAACAGATAATAATAACAGTGGGCAGTGGAAGTTTTTTCTAGAAGAGGTTTTGGGTTAGGTTGATAATCAGAAACGTCTAGTATAGCTGCTACTGTCATTAATAATAGCAATATGAATACTTCTAGTGTTCCTTTGTTTATAATGAATTCCTGTTGGCTACTAAGTGACTTATTAGCTGTATGTGTAGAAAAATTATAAAAAACACTTTATTTTTACGTGAACTTTGGCATCCAGGAAATGTTACTACCAGAATTATGGTAATATATTTCTGTAGTTTCTATAGAATTATTTTAATAGTAAATGGAGGGGTATGATTTTTGTTGTTGTTCTTTAAATAAAAGGTGCTGAAGAAATTCAAGATATCAAGTGGTGGCAAAAAATAACATACGAAACAAGTAGTGTACTCTCTTGGCAGGCTTCAGTTTTGTCGTATTGTTACATACAACTTTTACTCCTTTATTGAAACAGTAGTTGCAAACCTTATGTCTCACAAAGAACATCTCATAAATTTTGCATTATGACCCCTAAAAGGCCACAAGTTTGTGGCTAGCAGTATACATCTTTCATTTGATCAAATTCTGGGAACTTGAGTGTCTGAAACTATGCTTTTGATCCCTTCTGGAGTCCAGAGGAGAATGAACGTACATATCGAATTCACTTTTTAGAAACCTCTTGAGTACACGCAGAAAACTGGCTTTGGTGCATAGGTTTTTACTGCCTGAGAGTATCCTGTGGTCATAATGTGGGAACATAATGTCCCCATGTTCGACTTGGTATCTTCACAGTTTTAATGGGATTTTTCCAGGTAAGGAATCAGTTTTGCATCAATTTGGAAATTTTGTGGTATGAGAACGGCATTGATATCAGCCAAGTGTGAGACAATTGAATATAATAAGGCATCTTAACATTTTTTATGGTTATTTCTGTTTTCCTTTAACTATAAACTATGCCAAGGCCAGTAGTATACAGCGTCAGAAAATGTGAGGCCAGGTTTGTTTTATAAACTCTGTATGAAATTATCTTTCTGTTACTATGTTGGTAGAAATATTCATGATCAAACTATGTCTTTGCTAAAATGTTTACCTTTATTTTGATTTCTCTAAAAGAAAACTTTAGACAATATTTTTCAAATCTGAAAAAATAATAACCTGCCCATTGTAATCGTGTGTACTTAAAATGATAATGCACTCTTTTATGGAGGTAAATCTCAACTGAATGTTTGTCTCGGTTAGAGTTAATATGCTCAATTGTTTATTGCTTTTGAATTCCATTATGCTTTTCATGTTTCTGTTTTGAAAAAAGAAAAAGGTTAATGTAAGAGTAATATGCTATATTTGCCCTTTAACTATTAGCTCATTTAAGTCAGGGAATGTGCAGCAGTTCATTGGAGGAATATTTGAGTGGCTCTGAGTTTAATTTAGGCTCTGAAATCAGCTGAGTTATTGAGAACTGTGCAGTGACCTGGAAATCAACAGAAAAAGTGTTTCATTGTGACATGGTAACAGAAGGGTAGGTGCCACTTAATTGAGGCTCCTAAACAAATTGCCTTTTTACTTCCATACTTTCTTGTACATATGATACATATCCACACACATGTTTTTTATATGTATGTTTTCATAGGATTATGACAGTTTATTGAAATTGGAGAATATCACTAAATATTTCCTACTTAATTTCCTATGCCCTGGGTGAAAACATGTTCAAATTGGGGAATGGGTTTAAATGAAAAGGACCCTCATGCTAAATCACATGATTTTACAGGCATAAGACATTCTTGGGCATTTTTGGAGATTGTTTTTGGACTGGATTTTTAAAATATACACTAAACAATTTATTCATAACATGCATTTTAATAGCTATTATGAATATTGTTAATCTACCCTACTTAACCTCTTATAGTGAAAAATATAAAAATTTTCTGTCTTTTTTTGTTAAGTAGACTTAATGACAAACATCTTGCAAATTAGATTTTCATATATTTCATCTCTTTCTTATGCTCAATTTAATCTATCAAAGCCACACATTGTAGAAGACATCTGGTATTGAGCTTAAGCAGCTGGGTTTCATTTGTAAAGGTTTTGAGCAAAGTTTGGTGCTTGCCAACAATAATATAGCCATTGGCCAATGTGTTTTCTTTGTGGCAGCTTGGTGCACTGTGGCAGGAGAGACCAGAATTCAGGATCAGTTGATTTTCCTCCTCTTTCTGGCTTCACTGGAGGGACTTGAGAATTTTATGCAGATGTTCCTGTGAGGCTGAGTGAGGGTTTGCTGCAATGGCTATTGAATGGGAATCAATTGACAAGCCGTGTGTAATCAGCACTGATCCATCTGAGAAACAAGAAGTCTGCAGTTTTCCTCACAGCATGGTTCAATGTATTTCCTACATCACAGTCACCATAGGTCACTTTAAAGATGCAGTTCCCTATACCCCATCCCAAATCTACTAAACCAAGTCTTTGGGAGCTGAGCCCAGAAAGCTGCAGTTGATTAAGCTACCCCAAGGGATTTGGTACACATGGGATTAGAGTTAATAAATTTCAGTTCATTCTTTACCTGCAGGCAGAACCTCTAACCCCCTTTTTCTGACCAAAAGAAGAACCTATTTTATTAATGGTATTTAAAAGGAATTGTCAGAATTTTTTTTCAAAAGTAACTTACCCACATATCTGGTTTAGATGTCCTTTCGTAAAATATTACATTAGTATGACCTGTTGTTTAATGAAACAGTTGTCCTAGCATTATTAAAATATTGCCACTAATGATAAAGAAGGGGTCATAAGTCTTAATTTACTTGGAACAATCCAAATCTGGAGCGAAGGATTTCTTGCAGAGTGAAACAAGAAAGTGAATCCCAAATTTCCCATCTCTTTCTCAGGTACATTAATTAAGTAATTTCTGTATCCAACTTGTCATTGGACACCTGGTAGGCTCTTGGAAATCTTTTCAGAGTTTGGCTCTATCAGCTACCCTCAGAAAGCACCATACTCCTGAACCCTGCACCCACCTCCAATTATATTCAACATGTTATTCCCAATGCGAGTAGTTTGTCTTTGTAGCTATATAGGCAGTTTTGGTGACTGTTCTGAAATAAACCAAGTCATAACTCGCTTCTTTGCTTCTGCTGGAAAAGTTCTATGCCAGAATTCTTACCTAGTTTGGTATTCTTGTTTTACTGGTCCTGAGTCCAGAATTGAGTTTTCCAGACAAACACTTAATGAGTTCCAGGGCAATATGGAAACATACCCAGGGAATGTGTGGTCTGAAGTGAGGATTGCCTCTTTGGAAGTTAATAGGGTAGTGACTGTCTGTTGTTGAAATGTCATTAAATGGAAATGTACTTTTTACCTTATCTTGCTTTGGAAATTAGCACTCAAGATAGTCACTTCTTTAGAAAGTTCCTGCATTCCCTCAGGAACTTGATTTAAAATACACACACCACACACACACACACACACACACACACACACACACACACACACAGAGAGAGAATATAGCGTTAAAAGAGGGTAAGAGAAGGGGCAGTCTAAGTGCTTGAGATTGTCTTGTTTCATGATCCATGTCATGCATGGACTACATCTGAAGTTTTTTGAAGTTTCTGGAGGAAGCTCAGCAATGCAGCTGTCTCTAATGTACTGTGAACCTTGAAAAGGAATTTCCTTTCAAGTAAGAGCGGAAGTAGTTTGTGTGTGGGATGATGCAGCGGAGGGTTTTCTTCAACAGAAAATAAAGTGCCATTATATAAACAAACATCTACACAACCTAAAGTACGCCCAGTAAAAATAAATTACTGCAGGCACCTACACTCCTATTTGAGCAAGACCCAGTTAATTCTAATGATCTGCTTGTGTTTTCTTATTTTCACAAGGGAGGAGACAGGGGCACACAGTTGTTAGGTGACTTATCTAAAGTCTCACTATTACTTCTAGTGGCAGAACCAGAACTTGGGTTTCCAGAGTTCTTGTTCTTTGAAGAATTACATTTAAATTTTATTTGAGGATTGCTATAATATTTAGGCAGAATGTTTGGAAAGCCGGAGTCTTTGCCACGTGAACATTTTATTTAAGAGACAAATTACAAAAACACACTACCACCACCACCAGAAATAAATATTCCAGTGTATGAATAAGCTCAGAGCTGATAACTTTGCTTCTATTTCCCCATTTACTATAATACGTACTAGTTTGTAAGAAAGTACTGTATATTCAAGCACATTTAGGCTGTCATAATTTAGTGCTCACGGGAATGCCACGTATATGCAGTTTCTTCTGAGCCAGAGTACCTCACCATCTGAGGTGAGGAGAAGGCAAAATCAGGAACACAATTGAGTTATTTTCTAGGAAAAAGAAATTACATCTTGCCTTGAAGAATGGGGCATCCTTCCCGTTTTTGCCTCTTCCTGATTTCCTGCAAATGTTAATCTAAAGAGATTGCTTGTAAAATATCCTGAGTAGCTATGACTGCAAATGAGCAATGTGATATGCAGCTTTACCCCTTAAGAGTGAGTGCCCACACCTCTCCAGGTTTATTTCTTAATGCTAAAATTACAAGGTCATCGTTCCTTCCCATTGTAGGATATCACTTGCACAGGGATCCTTTAGATTTACACGTTGTGTTTTACGGTTTTGAAAAGTTGCTGCAGAATATTTTAGAATAATTGATGAACTGTCTTCACCAGGTAAAATTTCTGTGGTGTTTATCCTCATTTTTCTACCTCTCCATTGACTATTTTTTCAGTAACTCTGAATCCATGCTGTGATTTTGCAAACCGAGTGTGAGAATACTTGGTCCTTTGTTTGGGGGCTTTGTTTTGTATTTGCTTTTTAAGGAGTTTGAAATTTCTGCTGAGGATTTCATATCCCCTATTTGTACTTACAAGATAAATGAGCAAAATTACCCATCCCCCCAAAAAAAGTTCTATAATGTTTTACTTCTTAGTCTAGACTTTTTGTTTATTACTCCTGTGGCTTTCAGTGAATCATTACCTTATTATTTACAAAATAATCAAAATGGTCTAGGGGTTAAAAAGAAAGCAGCATTCTTATAGTTACATGAAATACTAGTCATCTAATAGACAATAACTGACGTATTTTGTTTGTGATTTTATAATTCACAAATCCAAGGATACAAATGTCAGCGTTGTTATCCTTTCACTTGTAAATGCCTGCATTTGTAGGTGTTCAGCACAGAGCAGGTTAGGTGTACTTGCTCTTCTAGATATAAAAACTTACTATGGTTTTACAGTTTAATAGCTATAGTAATTAAAATAGTGTGGTATGGCCTAGGGTAGCTATAGACTTATATGGAACATGGTAGAGAATCATATATATAAGGAAGTAATGTGTCAGAGGGGAGTCCCATTGGAGATCAGTGAGGAAAAGTGGACTGTTTGGAAACCTCACTTCATACCATGTATAAAATCATCTCCAAGTATATCAGAAAGCTAAAGGTAAAATTCAAAAAGTGAAAGTGTTTAGAAGAAAATAATAATAGCTAATGTTCCATGTATTGTTCTAAACAGTTTACTAACTCATTTAAATGCCACACAGCATGAGATAGGTGCTTTTGTTCCCCCTATCCTATAAATGAGGAAGCAGGTTCAGAGAAGTTAAATAATTTGTTTCAGATTACAAAGTAATACACGGTAAAATCTAGACTCAAATCAAGACAGCTTGGTTCTTGTGTCCCTTCCATTAGTAGCTATACAGTACCACATCTCTTCGAGTAGAATGTTTGTATAGCTTAAAGTTAAAAAAAAGTTGCAAAAGACACAGATCATAAAGAAATGATTTTAGAATTTCTTAACAGTAAAATTAATAATAGTTCAACAAAGCAAATAACCAACAAGCAAAAGGATAGCTCACATGCTTGTAAAGCATGTTACAAGACATGTAACTGAGAAATATTTAATATCAATTATATATAAAGAATGTCTTCAATAATGAGAAAAATACAAAATGTCAGACTACACAAACAGGCCGTTAACAGAGAAGATGGAAATATAGGAAAAGAAACTAAATAAATAGAGAAATGCAAGTTAAAGTAATATGAGCTACCAAGTTATAGTCAAGAAATAGGCAAAATAACTCTGAGGTTATCAAGTCTAGGCAAGGATGTGGAGAAATGGGAACCCTTAACCACTGTTAGTTGGAACCTAAGTTGTTTCTACCATATGAAAATTCATACACGATTTTTACATCTAAATAGTAATTATATAGAAATATTCATAAGGTTAAGCAATAGTTTCTTAGATACGATGCCAAAAGCACAAGCAACAAAATAATAAATAATAAAATGGATCATCAAATAAAAATACATCACCAAGAAAGTGAAAAAAGAGCCCACAGAATGGGAGAAAACATTTGCAAATCATATACCCGATAATGGACTTGAATCCAGTTATATAAAGAACTCTTAAAAATCAATAATAAAAAGATAACCCCTTTTAAAAATGGGCAAGGATTTGGACAGACATTTCTCCAAAGAATATATACAGGTGACCAGTGATCGTACGAAAAGGTGCTCAACATCATTAGCTATCGGTAAAATTCAAATCTAAACCACGAGATACTAGTTCACCCACTAGGACGGCTACAATCAAAAAGATAATAACCAGTGTTGGTAAGGATGTGGGGGAATTGAAACCCTCATACACTACTTCTGGAAATAATGGTGTAGCCACTTTGGAAAGCAGTCTGGCAGTTCCTAACACTGTTAAGCGTTCAGTTACCATATGCCGCAGAAGTTTCACTCCTGGGTGTCTACCCAAGAGAAATGAGAACCTAATGTCCCCAAAACGCTTGTACACACATGTTCACAGCAGCGTTACTCAAGCGTTACTCATAATAGCCAATAAGTGGAAAAAACCCAAATGTCCACCAGCTGATGAATGGATAAACAAAAGTTGTGTATCTATATAATAGAACATTCTTTGGCAATAAAAAGGAATGAAGGACTGATACTTGCTATAACATGAATAAACTTTGAAAGCAGTATTGCTTCATGAAAGAAGCCAGATGCAAAGACCACATGTCTTATTCCATTTATGTGAAAAGTCTGGAAGGTAAAACTATACAGACGGAAAGCAGGTCAGTAGCCCCAAGTTGCCAGGGGTGGGAGGCTGTGCGCAGGAATGGGGAGTGACTCCTAGGGTTATGGGGCTTGTCTGAGGGGTTATGAAAATGTTCTGACATTACATTATGATATGATTGCAAAACTCTGTACATAAACTAAAAAGGATTGAAGTGAACACGTGAAATGGGTCAATTTTATGGCATGTGAATTATATTTCTGTAAAGCTCCTAAAATATTAATAGGAGTAGATAAGAAGCCCATTTAGTATAGTGGGGAATCTGCGAGGAGAAGGGATTGGTCCTCATTTGGCTCCATTCTGTAATATTTTGTTCCTTAATGATAAAAAAAAAATCCCTTAAAATTTTATAAAAAAGAGTTGTGAGAACCTAGTATTCTCTTTTTTTGGTATATTTGTAGAATTTTATATAATACAAGATATGACCCAAAACAAAATTGAGGACATATCCACACCCCTATCCCCCTTTCAGCTAGAAAGCATTATGGGTTTTCCTTTCCTCTAATAATTGAAGACTTTGATTCCAGAAAATGTTCTCTACAAATGAAATACTGAATTCGGGCTTCTGTATTGACTGTTACTTGCTATTTCTGCTATCAACTATAATAGTATATTACTTCTGAAGTCAGAATTTTAGTGAGGCAGCTTTGTTATTTTATTAGTTGGTTTATGAGAAAAATTCCTTGTGATTAAGAGTTACCACTGGTTCTGGTTAAAGTCAGATCATTTTTCCTTTGTTAAAAATTTAGCAGAGTAGCCCACCTGCAACCTTGCTTGTTCAATTAAGGGGAAAAGATATCTTCTTGGGACAGCTGCTGTTCATAATTCTGCGTCTGGGCCTTGTGAGAATCTGTTAATTTGCCTATGGATCTTTGTCATGAACTCTCCCTACACCGA
Source organism: Phocoena sinus (assembly GCF_008692025.1). Lineage (NCBI taxonomy): Eukaryota > Metazoa > Chordata > Mammalia > Artiodactyla > Phocoenidae > Phocoena > Phocoena sinus. The sequence continues at coordinate 125,993,044 of NC_045767.1, read as the reverse complement.
TTAAAAGATTGTCTCGGGGACAGAGAGCACGGCTATAGGCTAGGAAGGCTCCTTCCTGAATCAGAGGCACCCGCTGCTTTTCTACTTGTTACTATAGCAGAAATGCCTTTCCTGTAGAGTAGTTGGGAAATTGCCCGCACTGACAAGCCCTTGTCAGATAGAAGCAGCTCATAGTCATAATAAAAACATTTTTTCCCCAGAATATTGTTTCGTGCTTCTCCCACTCAGGGCCATGGCCATCATCAGGACGGGAAAATGACCCCAGGGCCTTGAGATTTGTAGACCAGAGTATGAGTAACAAGTGATGCTAAAGCTGATTCAGGGTCAGCTGGACTGTGGTTGTGACAGCATACAAATACAGTTGCCCCGCAGAGCACAGGTTAAGTAAGAGTTCTTTCATTTAACTCTAGAACCTATAAACATAAAGTGATTGGAATAGTTCACACAAAATCAGAGGATGAGAAAATGTGTAGAGCCAGAAGTTGGTGTAGGGAGCTGAATGGCCCCCCAAAGCTAGATTGTTACTAGATAGTGGTTTTCAAATTGTGGTCCCTGCATCAGCATGACATGGGAACCTGTTGGAAATATACATTCTTGTGTCCCAACCCAGATCTACTGAATCAGAAACTCCAGGGAGTGAGTCCAGAAAACTGTTTTAACAAGCCCTCCAGGTGATACTGGTGTGCGGCTAAAGTTTGAGAACTCTGGACTAAATTATGTTGCTTCGTGAGTAAGTTTGAACTTTATCCCACAGGCATTGGAAATTCATGGAAGATTCGTTAGCAGAGTTATGGAGTGATTAGTGATTTAGTTAGATAGTGGAGTCTTCTGCCATATTTTTCTGGTTAAGGAATTTTAGTTTAGGAAAATATAAAAATGCCACCGCTTCTAGCTATATGATTTAATCCATACGTCTCAGAAGTATATATTAGTTTGTAGTTTCTTATAATTAAATATGAGTTGTTTAAAGACTTAATAGAACTTTGGAAGTTTCAAACTTAAGAGGTTTTTATTCACTATAAATTATAAAATGATGCTTTATTTTGTATGCCGTTTTGTTCCCTAAACTTAAAACATTTTGCAGTTTTAATAGGGCCTAGTTGTACTCCTAAATCCTGAAAATATTCTCCAGATAATGTTAGAAAATGTCTGAGGGCATTTCCCAGGTCACTTTACTGTGTAATTTTTTTCCCCAAGTATGTTTTGCATTTTAAATGTTTTCATTTTTCCTCTTAATCTTGTTATGCATCAGTAACACATGATGTGTTGGCATCTTCTGGAATAGCACATTTGTTCCAAGTGAAACGTACTAGGTTCAGAAAATCTAGTCGGCCAAAACGTTTACCCGACGGAAACCTATATTGAATCTAAAACTAATGTGCTCACATTTTCCATCAGAATTAAAATGGAATGAAGCCAGCAAAGCCCTATGAGAAGTTTGCTGGTCTCTGCCCTGCGTGAACAGCATTAACCACCGTTTAGTCCTGTGGCTAATAGACAACATGTTGAAAAGATCTTTTACTTGTAAGTGTGACATGGGGCTGACTGCACAGATCTGATTATATCACCCCTCTCCTTAAGAGTCTTTTAAGACTTAGGATTCACTACAATGATTTTACTTCCAGATGGTCTTAGTTTTATGTTAAATGGAATGTTGTTATTAAAATGCAGTACGATGGGAAGGGGGAAGCAAGGGGGAGGGATAAATTTTAGGATTCACATATACACACTACTAATATGTAAAATAGATAAACAATACAGACCTACTGTATAGCACAGGGAACTATGTTCAGTATCTTGTAATAACCTATAATGGAAAAGAATCTGAAAAAGATTATATATATATGTATGCATATAAAATGAATCACTTCGCTATACACCGGAAACATTGTAAATCAACTATACTTCAGTAAAAAAAAGAAAATTCAGTAAGCATTTTTACTCTTTAACGACCTAATTCTATAAATATCCTAGAGCGTATTATACTCAGATCTTGTCCAAGAGTTAACTGTTTGGGAAAAGGCAGGAGCCTTTTCTGATGGGTATCAAAATAATTTAATTTTAGTTGTTGCCCTGCCACTAAATACTTATGTGCCTTTGGACATAATCGTCAGTGTCTCGGAGAATGAGGTGACACATTGAAATAGTTTGTATGAGAAGTTGGTTTGGAGCACAGATACTGTGTTTTTGAAATAAACATAGAATGACTTGGAGAAATCATTCATTTATTCCTTAATTTAACATACTTAAATTATGCACCTACTATCTTCCAGTGTTATAATATGCCCTAAGGGTTCAAGGAAAATACTCCCTGGTCACATCCTGGGAAGGAGACAGACAAATACAAAGAATACTTTGGGAATAGGTAGGTGTGCATCTGACTTAAAAGGAGGTATCTATTTCTGCTTTGTAAATAAGATGGTGTATACCAGCTTTTTCATTTTCCACATATATGCGTTAATATATGAAATTGGTATAGACCATCTTAATTACAAAGCAGAAATAGAGACACAGATGTAGAGATCAAAGGTATGGATACCAAGGGGAAAGGGGGGGGTGGTGGGATGAATTGGGAGATTGGAATTGACATATATATGCTATTGATACTATGTATAAAATAGATAACTAATGAGAACCTACTGTATAGCACAGGGAACTCTCTCTACTCAGTGCTCTGTGGTGACCCAAATGGGAAGGCAGTCCAAAAAAGAGGGGATATATGTATACGTATAGCTGATTCACTTCGCTGTACAGTAGAAATTAACACAACATTGTAAAGCAACTATATGCCACTAAAAGTTTTTTAAAAAGGAGGTGTCAACTGAGCTGGCAATTAAAGGCTGATAAGGAATTATCTGGGCAAATAAACTAGATAGGTAGAGGGACCAACCTGAGCCCAATCCCAGCGAGACCTGAGAGAGTGTGGTGTAGCCAGAGGACCGAGTTTAGTATAACTGCAGAGTTGGAGGTGAGGTGGCTAATTTGAGATTGTAAGCAGGGGACAGGAGATAAAGTTACGTGTGGACCCAGGATGCGGAGATCCACGACTGGCTTCTACAAGTCGCATAATCATACTTCCCACGGTTTTCCCTTTTGGTTAATGGCAATTCCATCCTTGTAGTTGATTAGGACAAAACTCTTGGCATTATCCTTATCTCTTCTTTACCTCTCACATAGTACATATAGTCCATTAGAGAATTATTCCAACACTGTCTATATTGGGCCCCCGTGTACTCCACTTCAGAATCCTCATGGAACCACCCCTCACTGCTGTCACAGGTGCGGCAAACAGTTCCATGAAGGCATTGCCCCGCATTGGGTAGGTGGAACTGAATGCTCTCTCACCTCTTGGCCTCTTGCCTTGCGGCCTCTTTGGTGCATCATATAGAGCTCTGGCAGGAAGTCTGCTCACACACAACTTGCAAGGAAGGGCCAGACATGACCAGTACAGGTTAGGAGCTGAGCCAGGATGGCTATACTGAGGCTCAGGTCATGATACCTCTAGTGGAGTGAGCTAGATAACTCATTCCTCAAATTGCCACTTTTTTTCTTCCGTTTCACAGCCCTGGTCATGCACTCCTGATTCCTGGGGTGACGTTCCCAGTAAACTACCTGTTTGCAAGCAGTTGTCTTAGGCCCTACTTTCCTGGAAATTCAGGCTCTGACAGTCAGTACCTTCAAAACCCATCTTGAATCTGACCACTTCTCGTCACCTCCACACTGCCAGCCATGTTCCAACCACAGTCAGTGCCTGCCTGAATTACCGTAACCATCTACTAACTGCTCTCTGCTTTTACTTTTGTCCTTTATAGTCTATCCTTGGCACAGCGACCAGAGGAGAAGTTCCCACAAGGCCCTCTAGGATCTGTCCCTCTTTCTTCTCCAACCTCGCCTCCTACTACTGTCCTCTTGCTGGACAAACCGGTGCCTGTTGCTCCGCAAGGCCTCCAGGTACACTTTCACCTCAAGACTCTTGCCTACTCTTTCTTCTGTCGGAACATTTCCATTCCGTAGCTCACTCTCTTCACCTTTCCCTTCCCAGAAATGACTTCTGCAGTGAGGAAATTCTGACCTCCTCTTTAAAATAACAACCACTCCCAACCTCTTCTGTCTCCCTTCCCTGCTTTATTTCTCTCCATTGCACTTAACGTAATGAATATGCTTCCATGTTTATTTTGCTTCTTATCTCTTTTCTCCAGTAACTGTAAGCTTTGTCAGGCAGGGAATTGTGTCTTTTTCTTTCCACTGCTACATCCTTGGACCTACAACAGAGCCTGGTACCTGGTAGGTGCTCCCAAATAATGTTTGAGTTAAGCAAGTAAATGAACGTGTATGTTAGAAAATGTAATTATGGGTACAGTATAAGATGGTTGGAGGAAGGTAGGGCTAGAGAGCACAGACTGGAGCTTATTGCAGACAACCAGGTAAGAAATGATGAGGGGCTACATTTAGTATCTTTTAACAGTGTCAGTAGAGAGTTAAGGAATGATTACAGAAAAATTTAGAAGATTAAAATGATTGTGTTGTTGATGGATTGAGTGTAATGGATATGAGAGAGGGAGGCATCTAGGAAGATTCTCAGGTTTCTCTTTGGCAGCTGGGTAGATGGTGGGTATGTTCATCAGAGAGACACTGAAGACAGGGCAGGTGTAGAAAGAGCAAGGATAGGCTGGAGAGTCTTCAGGAAGTAGGAGGGAAGACTTCATATTTAAATATGTTGAGTTTGGTGTATCAGTAAGACGTCTTAGCATGAAATGATAGAGACCCCATAGTTAGTTGAATATAGAGGATTAGAGCTCAGAAAAGGGCACCCATAGTTAGTTGAATATAGAGGACTAGAGCTCAGAAAAGGGTACTTGGGGGTTGACTAGTGCCTAGTAAGGGAATTGTGCCCTGAAGTAGGCCTTACAAATATCAAACAAGGAAAAAAACCATGTATTACTCCATGTTCCCATAGGACCATAGCGATTCTTAACTGTTGCCACTCTTTCTTTCCTAGACTCTTTTTTCAAAGTTTGAAAGAGTAAACCTTGCAAAAGAGAAAAGAAAAAAAAGTCTGATTCATTTTTGTTGGTACATTTTGAAAGAATGAAAAAGGCATTTATCTTAGGATGAAGTGTCTGAGTACCTCTAGAGTACAAAGAATTTACCTTTAGCTCGCCCTGGCTAGCCTCAAACTCTGCATTTTACTTTCACAGCCATCTTCTTTTATTGAAGACATGTTGAAGTACATTTTGTTTTCTTTAGTCACCAGAAATGAGTACATTCTTTAGTAAAACATGCAGAATGCATACAGTGAAAAATGTCTAAATGTTTCAAGTAATAGTTCTGGTATATATATATATCTTTCTGTTTAGTAATATAAATTTTAAGTGATTGTGTTCTCCACCAACAGATTTTTCATGTATTTTGAAGCTTAGATTTTTGCCAATAGCTTTCATACCTCTGGTGATTTTTATTACCTTATTTAGTAGAGGAGAATTGAGCATCTTGAACTGGTCTTCAACCTAGACGTTTATTTAACAATTTGATTTCTCAAGGGGCAACACTGTTGGAAGAGATTACTATGTACAAATCTCTGAGCCAATAGAGGATATAGATGGGAAAGATACTGCCAAGGAAATTGATAGCAGCAAAAGGAAAATCACTCTTTCTGAGCTGTGATCATGTAGTTGGTGAGTGCACCTTAGCTTTGGATGAAATCTTTGACTTGTTATTTGAATTCAGTCCTTGCTGTTTGATCTCGTGTTGGCACTTTACACTTCACTAAGACTATGAATGATCTCATAGTCGTAGCTTGCATTGAGCACAGAGACATTAGGGGCTACACTGCCTGAATTGCCATCAATAGAGCATGGATTCTGAATACATACATGAGATCTAAACTATACTGCTGACAGTGAATTATAACTTTTTAGTAGATGGAAGAAATTCTAAAAGCCACAATTCAAGAGCCCAAGATGATTCAGATTTAATTAACAGAACCTTTTATATTTACTTAAAAGAAGCTTAGGTGTTTTAGGCAACTTTGAAACACCAAGAATAACTGAATTAGGGTTCTCCATAGAAATAGAAGCAATAGGAAATACATGTACACATATCTTTTTTTCATAAGGAACTGGCTCACCTGATTAAGGAGGCTGACAAGTCCTTAGACCTGCAGTGAGCAAGCTGGAGACTCAGTAGAGCGAATGGTGTAGTTCCTTCCAGTCCAGAGGTTGGCGGGTTCAAGACCCGGGAAGAGCTGATGTTTCAGTTGGAGTCTGAAGGCAAGAAAAATGTAATGTCCCAGCTTGAAGGCATCAGGCAGGAGGAATCCCCTCTAATTTGGGGGGGGGGGGTCAGCCTTTTAGTCCTGTTCAGACCTTCAACTGATTAGATGGGTCCATTTGCATTAGGGAGGGCAATCTGCTTTATGCAGTCCATCAGCGGAAATGCTAAACTCATCCCAGACACCCTCACAGAAATACCAGAATGATGTTTCACCAAATATCTGGGTACCCACGAACCAGTCAAGTTGGCACATAAAATTAATCATCACAATTTTAAAATCAATTCAAATTCATTCAGTTCATAAGCATTTTAGGCATAGCTCTGTAGATTTAGCAGCGAGTAAGGCATTTTGAGTATCTAAAGAGGTAGAGAACAGATGTCAGGTAATGCTTAATAAGACCAAAATAAAGTAAGTGTTTACATCCTTCACCAAGACGTTTTTCATGTATATTGATGCTAACTACATGGGACTAAAAACTGAGTTTTTTATTCTGAACTTTAAATTACTAAACAGACCTTTAGAAAACCATATACTTACTTTTTCATTTTTATTTTTTAAATTTGTTTATATCACAATACATATTCATCTGGAAGGTGGTAGCATAATCATAATGAACCAATAACAACTTAGTCTGTTAAAAAAATTACTACATATCTAGTGGATACCACAGGGGATAATTTTCTTCAGCATTTTTTGCCCCCGGGTTGTTGTATTCTATTCCTGCATCATATTTGTGGCCCACTGTCTTGTGTCACGTGTTTCTGAATTCAGGTAGTATAAAATGTTTCTGTGCTTACTGGACATTGTAGGTAAACAAGGTTTTGATTTTATTTTTTAATTTGAAAAGAATGAGAGTATTTATAAACATAATATATAATTATTTAGCCACAAAGCATAGCTTATTAAATAGTCATTACAGATGTGCCCCCTCTCCCCACCTCACCTGCCCCCCAGTTCAATCCAAACTTTAGGACGTGAAAATTACAAAGTACCCGTGGAAATGATTTTAAGAATTTAAGAACTATTTGAATTATTTACATATTTTATAATCGAATACAAAACAAAAATTATCTGATTATTTTTTAATAAAAATTAAAAAAAACATTTAAATGAATTAGGAGTCTGTGTTTGTCTCATTTGGGAAATGGTAGAACTAGGGACTCCATTAAATAAGCATGTTCGTTTTCTCAATATTTATGTCTCATTTTCTCCAAATTTAACTGATGTATCTTTTATTTCTGGTTATGTGATAATGACAAGTTGGTTACTTTCACAATTGAGAGACTTTTGGGAGGTGTCTTTATAGATACTTATACGTTTATCTCTCTTGGTTGAAGGGACAAAAGTTTTAAGAGAAAAGGGAAGAAAATCATTGCTGTACATCTGAAAATAGCAAACATTTCCCCCTTTCTTACAGTTACCTTTTTTCAGACTGATTCAGTGAATCAGATGTGGTGGGGTTTGGAGAGATTTGTTCTCATGGAGTTAATGTTTGACTTGCCAGGCGGTTTGCATTTCCTAGGCTGACCTTGGGAACACCGGCATGGCCATGATATCTTGTGAACATCTCCCACCTTTAGGCAACAAGGAAATATTTGAGGCTATGGCTTGGTCAGGAGAAGTCAATCTGTATGATAATATTCCCTGACTGCTGTGTAGGATAGATGTAAAATGCAATACTTTGGGAATGCTTTCTTTGAAGACTCAAATCCAGTGTGAAATTTTTTTTTTTTTTTTTATGAAAAAGGTTTGTGGCACTTTCATAATAGCTGGGCCTGCCCTGTTGATTTAGATCAAAATCACTTCCTCCCAACATCATAACCATTTTACTGTTCAGTGGTGCAGAAGGCATCATAAAGAGTTAGTGAAATGTTTTGGATCATTTAGAATTGGATGAGTGATAAGAATGAAAATATCTCCAACAGAGGTGGTACTGTGGAGGACTCCTCATAAAGGCAAAAAGAAAAGTATCTTTTTGCATTAAGAATTTTCTTAAGTGTTCTAATGATATGAACCATTTGGATAAATATCTAATACAATACTGAACCTTTACAATTCCACTTAGACTTTCATCATGCCTACTCTCCTTTGGAGTCTTAATAACTGTTTTCTCTTTCAGCTTTTAGGGAAAGGAAACACAGCTTCTCTTAATGTTTAATGAATATTTATGAAGTCCTTTGACAATTAAGGGCTCATTAAAATTCACTTCAAAAGAAAAGAGATTCAAAACACTTGGAGGAGGCAAGTAGAAACTCACAGCTTTCTCCTTCCTTGTAAGTCAGGGACACTCTGCAAGTGAACTAAGAGTCTTCTAAAAATGATTCCAGTAGCAGCTTAAATATAATAGATGCATTTGATTATTACATGGTGACTTTAACTTTGCATTGACTGCTGTCTCTGTGGGTGCTTTCTTCTGTAGATACTAGGAAATCCTGCTTTTATATGGCATACTTGAATGGGAAGGAGATCGGGTGGTGTTTGGAGTCAGACTTATTGTTGAAATCTCAGTTTCAACTCTGTCTTGTTCTATGACCTTGAGCAAGTTTTCAGTGCCTCAGTTTCTGTACTGTAATATGGGGGAAATAACACTCTAGGACTCCTAAGTTTGTGGGAAGAAGCAACTGAGTTATTGCGTGAAAAACACGGAGAATGGTGCCTGGCACACTGCCTTTCTGTTCTGAGAAATCTTAACTTTCAATTTGGAAAGATCTTTGTTTTCCCCTGGCTGAGGTGGTGCAGAGGAACAGTCAGAGAATCCTCAGTTCTTGTGGGTAGCATTTTAGCTTCCCTTTTCATTTCAGTTTCCCTCCAGTCTTTCTCCCCAGGGCCCCAGACCGCTGTGCCCTGCCACTTAACAGCTACTTTTGACTGCAGCTGTCTCTTGGTCCAAATATGTCACACAGAATATAGGGATGCATAAATATATACTCAGTCACTCTCAAAAGCTCAGTCTTTTATGAATGACCAATCACCAGAGTTAACAAGGTATTTTGAAATGAGAGTGATTATACCACGTTTGCTGTTATTTCATGTAAATCATTGTTATTTGGTCATGGAAATAAAGAAATACTTGGACATGAAATCAGATAATGGCCCAGAAAGTTACATGCCTACTCATCATTGTTTTAAATTTGAAATGGAAGCATGTATTGGGATGAGTAGAAAAGTACTAAAGCATCCATCCACATATTTCTCTATCAGTACAAGACTTAACATTTGCGGAAGTAAGCACTGACCTGGAAACCAAAAATTTGTATTCTATTGATAAATGTGTTCCTCTAAAGAACATCTCATTTACTTGTAAGTAACCTACCATCCCGCTTTACCGCTATAGGTCGTAAGATTAAATTTGTCTTTGTAAAGTGCTGAGTTGCTGTTATTTGACTCAGACCTTATCTTTAAGACAAGCCTCATAAATTGAATAATAATTAGTCATAGTTTCATTGGAATTTTTACTGCTTTCGCCATCTGCTCTTCTTGGTCTACGAGAAGACCTACGCAAGATGTTGGATCTATTTTACAGTAACTGAGTAGACTTTCACGTGTAAGGATTATTTTCTATTGGAAAAGTGATTGCTATATTTATGATGTTTGAGAAGTGAAACTGCGAGATTTGGTGGTTGTTAAGTTTGCCTTTATAGTTCTTAGCCATCCAGTCCTCATTCTGGAGTGGAAACTGTCTAAAGAACACACTAAGGATTTTTGCTTTTTCCAGATAGGCGCTCTGTACGTTACTACTGCTCAATCTGCTTCCTGGTGCTTGCTATGGTAAGGCTGCCGTCTCCCAGCTCAGTGTGGTCTATAGCTCCCTTCTCCCATAAAGTCACTATTACAACCCTGAGGTAGATGCCAAGAGCTAAAGGATCAAAGTTGTAAAGTTGTCTAATGCAAAGAGAGAAAGGAGAGGAGACCCAGATGTTGAACTGTGAATGTCCTATAACTGTAAAACAGGCTTAATGTTTTTGTATGATTGGCAGAATGTTCAGAAAGCATGCAAAACAAGAGATCCCAAATTGTATGGAGAAATGGTAAAGTCCCGTGAATAATCTTGTCTCTTCCCAAGAGTCCTACGTTGCTTTATAACCTTCATTTCACTGTATGTGTAGTAAAATTTCAGGATGAACTGGTACTTTGCTTGGAGGGATGAGCTTGTCTTGTGCTCTGCAGAAATCCGTTATGATAATGTGTATATATTTGCCATCGTAAAACTACTTAGAAAAGTTATATAATCTTGTTTTTTAAAAAAATGTTTTTATACTTAAAAACTTAAATGTCTTTCCTTCAAAAATTTACAAATGCTAAAATCAGAGTTGGATGAGGATGTGCGCTAGTTAACATCAAACAATGCATTTCTTTGGTCACAAATTTCAGCTATTAATAGTATACAAATTGTTCACACTTATACGGGGAAAACTCCTTAAGTTACTGCTCTAAATATTTTATACATATGAATGGATAAATACTGTCGTCCTCCTTTTACAGAGGAGGAAATTGAGGTTCGTGGGGGGCTAAGTAAATTGTCTGAGGTCACACAGCTAATTATTCAAATTAATAATCAGTTGGGTGACTCACAGGTAAAAAAAACTGTACTCCTTGCAATCAGGAGGTGATAGTTGATAGACCGGAATATGTGTGCAACTAACTGTTCTTCAAGGTAGAGTAAAATGTATAACATGGCACAGTTTCATAAGAAATCAAAAAAGATGCATAGGGCTTTCCTGATGGCGCAGTGGTTGAGAGTCTGCCTGCCGATGCAGGGGATGCGGGTTCATGCCCCGGTCCGGGAGGATCCCACGTGCCGCGGGGCGGCTGGGCCCGTGAGCCATGGCCGCTGAGCCTGCGCGTCCGGAGCCTGTGCTCCGCAACGGGAGAGGCCACAGCGGTGAGAGCCCCGCGTACCGCAAAAAAAAAAAAAAAAAAAAAAAAAGATGCATGTATTTCTGATTGAGAAATGTAACACAGATGGTAGAAATGGAGGCTGTTATAGGCTGAGCGAATATTATGAGCAAAGGCATGGGAATATGAAAAAGACATGATGCGTATGATAAATATGAACCCGGAGGAGACCGTGGTAGGAGATGAAGCTGGAAAGGTAGTTGGGTCAATTGATGAAGTACCTTGAATGCCTTCCCAAGAACTTTAGAATTAGAACTTTTCGTTTATTTTGCTTCAGCTTTTTGGTTTTGCAAGTTTATGCATGTGTGTTGTTATTTTTAGAAGGCACCAGTGAAAATAAAGGATCACAGATGTGGTAGAAAGATCAGAGATTTCATTAAAGCAGTTATATGGAGTAGCGAAAATCTCAGCTCAGTCTTAAGACCTTATACGTGAGCCTCAGTCATTTATAAAAATGGGAATAATTGTACCTTCCTTGCTGGCTGTGGTAAGAATTATATGAAAATGTGTGAGAGCTCTTAGAACAGTGTTTCACCTGTAGTAAGTACTCTGTAGTTTTCTTTATTTCATTTGTGGATCATTTCAGCAATTGTTATTTACTTCCCTGAAGCGTACAAACCACACTGTGATAGACTTTGTATACAGTAAAGGATTAATTGACAAGCCACTTTCTATATGCAATTTTTAGATTGTCTTCATACCTTTTAAAATGAGTGGCCATGTTATATTCTCTATATTCTCTTAATTGTCTTCTTGTTAAAAACAGAGGACATTAGAATCAGGTGAAGTTATATAACTGGCTGTATATGATTATATATATCAGTAGAAGAGCTGAGGTACATGATAAGTGTAGGCCAGTTTAAAAATTTCATTAACACTTTATGTGGATGTTATAGAATGCATATATATATAATTTCTGAATCTGTTTAACTCACACATATATGTTCATGTAGCTTGCAAAGTATAAGATGCCCTGAAGACATAAAATATTGTTAAAAAGTAGTAGCTAATGCTATATAGCAGTTGGTAACAACTTTACAGTGAATTGAATGTGGTGTACAAGGCATGCTATTTTTAAGATACACCTATGTAGAGTGCTCTGAAGGCACAGTTGATAGGACATAATAACCAACTCTAAATATGAGTGAGTAATATTGGTATACTTCATGTGATGCGTAATATTCTGTAGTTTCGTTTCTTTGAACAATGCCACATTTATTTATCACCACTAGCAGGAACCATGATAATGGAAATTCCACGTGTTCTCTTCCAAATAGTGACATCAGTTTAAAAAACAAATTAGAAAGTGGTTAAAATTGATTGAAAATTGGAAATATGAATTCGTTCCAGTAAGTAGGGAATACCAGTGATAAATCATAGAAAACAGATGTGTGTGTACATTTTTTCCTTGTCATTCTTTTCCTTTTTTTATACATTTTTAAAGGTTACTTTCCATTTACAGTTATTACAAAATATTGGCTATATTCACTGTGTTGTACCTCCTTGAGCCTATCTTATATCCAGTAATTTGTACCTCTCACTCCCCCACCCCTGTATTGCCCCTCCCTCCCCTCCCCACTGGTAACCATTGGTTTGTTCTCTGTATCTGTGAGTCTGCTTCTTTTTTGTTATATTCACTAGTTCTATTGTTTAGATTCCACATATAAGTGATATCATATAGTGTTTGTCTTTCTGTTTGTGACTTATTTCCCTTAGCATAATGCCCTCCAAGTCCATCCATGTTGCTCCAAATGGCAAAATTTTGTTCTTTTTTATGGTTGAGTAGTATTCCATTGTGTGTATATCACATCTTCTTTATCCATTCATCTATTGATGGACACTTAGGTTGCTTCCATATCTTTTGACAATTGTAAATAGTGCTGCTGTGAACATTAGGGTGAATGTATCTTTTCAAATTAGTGTTTTTGTTTTTGTTTTTTGGTTATATACCCAGGAGTGGAATTGCTGGGTCACGTGATGGTTCTATTTTCAGTTTTTTGAGAAACCTCCATACTGTTTTCCACAGTGACTGCACCCATTTACTTTCCCACCGACGGTGTACAAGTGTTCTCTTTTTTCCGTGTCTTAGCCAACATTTGTTATTTGTGTTCTTTTTGATAGCCATTCTGACAGGTGTGAGGTGATACCTCATTGTGGTTTTGATTTGCATTTCCCTGCTGAGGATCTTTTCACCTGTTGGCCATCTGCATTTCGTCTTTGGAAAAATGTCTATTCAATTCTTCTGCCCATTTTTTAATTGAATTTTTTTTTGATGTTGAGTTGTATGAGTTGTTTATATATGTTAGATATTAATCCCTTATCAGTTATATCACTTGGAAAGATTTTCTCCCATTCAGTAAGTTGTCTTTTCATATTGTCAATGGTTTCCTTTGCTGTGCAGAAGCTTTTAAGTTTAATTAGGTCCCATTTGTTTATTTTTGCCTTGATTTCCTTCAGGAAAAGGATTCAAAAAGTTATTGCTGTGAATTATGTCAAAGAGTGTTTTGCCTATGTTTTCCTCTAGGAGTTTTACAGTATGCAGTCTTACATTTAGGTCTTTAATACTTATAACTGCTCTATATCTTTAAATTGGTTCTGGATTCTGGTAGTCATTTATATAGTTGGAGTGAAAGATGTATGCTTTTGTCTGTTACAAACCTCACAGTCTTTACAATCAAGTTTTAATCCATAGATTTCTGAAAGATGAAGGGAACTAACATTTATTGGGCATTAACTCTATCTCCGTCACATGGTCTATGTTAAGTTCTTTATATAATGCTTCATTTAATCTTAGCAATAACCATGAGACAAGTATACATGATTATTCTTATTTTCAAAATGGAGAAATGGAAGTCTAGAGAAATGCGTGGGTTTTTCCAAAGGCATACAGCTAATTAGCCAAGCAGGTCATGATCTCTAGCCCTGTGCTCCCTTCTGTAAATGCTGTCCAGGTTACATTGGCATTAGAGACAATGTTCAGAACCTTCCTTTTACACCCATGTTCCAATGTTTCAGTCCGTAGTAACCTAAAACATAATTGAATTGGCTCTGTCAAAGTGGGGTCAAAGTCTGTCTTTCTTGAGTTTGAAAATTATATGTATAGGGGACAGAAGGAGTGTCAGAAAAATCTAGCTGCATTTTTGCATTTTGTTTTCAATTTTAAAAAGTGGAGATTTTACGAAATAGCAATCATAGTAGAGCACAGACACACACTCTCGTTTCTGAAATAACATCATAGATCATGGATATATGTAAGATAACATTGTTTGTACCTTCTCTCACATTAGATGATCCTTGAAACCTTCATAATAGGGAAGTTGTTCCACATACCAAATCAACAATTTATGTGTGTCTGCTAAGTGCCAGACGCTATCCTAGATGCTGAGGTTTGTCGTGGTTAACTAAAGAGATATAACTCTTAATCTCATGCAGTTTATACTCTAAATATTCTACATATTTCACCTGAGTGTGAAATAATAGCACATTTAAGACCTCACGTGAGAAAGATGCTCTGCGCTTCCCCATATAATATTTTTGGTGGGAAAAAAGATCTCAGTGTATCCCTTCTTTACAAACCTTGGGTGGTATAAAATCTGACTTTTCTTAATTCAGAATTGGCTGTTTTCTGTAGCATGAAGGAAAAACTGCCCTGTGTTTGGAAATCAAGAGACTTAAACTATGTTCAAATCAAGACATAAACATAGTTAAAGTTAGAGAAAAGCTTGTCTCATGATCAACCTTTCAGTGCTCAATGTGAAAAAGAAAAAAAAAAAAAACACAACCATGCAGAAGAAACAGAAAATACTGCCTATGATAGTTTACAACCAAAATTCAAAGCAAAGGAAACAAAACTCAACCAGGACTAATTAGTACCATATTTAGCAAATTCTTTCTCTTTTTAATTACTTTTCTGAGAACTTTGTGTACCTGTTTTACCTTCATATTAATGAATCATTTCTTCTTTTCTCAAGTGTTTATCAACATTTCATAACTGGCAGCGTCTAAGTGAGTGGTGCTTACTTAATTAAGGTTTAATACTTTAATTGTGTCATTTAAAGACCAACTAAAAGCATTAAAACATAAATTTACATTAATAATTGTTTTCACGTGCATTTGGCCCACATAATACTTTTGTGGGCAATCTAGTGTTTCTAACTGAAAATCTCTCCTTATATCCCAAAAGGGTTCAATAACATATACATTTTAATCATTTTCTCTTTTTAAAATTATCTCTTATACTCATTCCCTTCTCTTCCACTATTGTTAAAATTTCTTAGCTTATCTTAAAATATACATAAATTTTATATCTCTAGTGACCAGTAGTTGGTCATCCAGTGTGGCAGTCCTCGAAATATGATTCACAAGCGTAATCATACGATGTATTATTAACATTTGCACTTACGGCACAAAAGAGAAATAGTGGTTAGAACTGTTGGTAGCACCTGAGTGCAGATCAAGACAGGGTACCAAACTGTTCTTGTATTCTTCACTGCCATCACAGTAAAAACAAACTATCAAACAAGCCAACTGACCAAACACCAAACCAGCTAACCAAACCCCACCTACCCAACACCAAACAAAAAGCTACCTTCATTTAAGAATATCAAGAATGAAACTGTAAAAATGATTAAGTTTATTAAATTCCAACCTCTGAGTAAATTTCTTTTTAATATTCTGTGTGACAACATGTTAAGTATACAGAATGAAATTCTTCAGCATACTGAAGATTAATGGTTACCGTGAGACTTTTCATGAAAGGCAATTTTTACTAGAAAGAATGACTGACAGACAAACTGTGGTTATTCAGGCATGGGTATTTGCAGACATATTCTCAAAAATGAACAAAGTGAGCCTGTCACTTCAGGGAAAACAACTGACAGTATTTATTGCTAATGATCAAATTCAAAGTTTCAAACAAAAATTAGGATCTGGGAAAGCCTGTATCCACAGGATTGATCTGCATAACTGAGTGAACCAAGATTTATTTCTCCAAATAATCAGTCAGTGCCCATCGTTTCATATTTCATGCCCGTGTAAAAATCCACTCAAAGTACATGATAGACAGTAGATTTTAATTTATCAGAATATGAAAATTTCATTGATAGGGTTTCACATTCGACATTGCATCTAACTTTGAAGAGACTTCTACTTCTCCAGTGTTTGTGTAGTATCAAATAACCACTATTATGAAAAACGTCTACTAAAATATAGCTCCTTTTTTCAACTACATAATGTGCGACCCTATATTTTTCATATATGTCAAATGCAATATATTGCAGTAGATTTAATTCAGAGGCAGATACCCGATTTCTTCTGTTGTTAGGCCTTAAAGAGATTTGCAAAAATGTAAAACAGTACCACTTTTTTCATTATTTTCTTGAAAACATGTTAAAATGGGTTCATTATTATTTGTAAATGAATTATACATATTTAAAAACTGTTCAGTTTTAATTCCTAATATAGTAAATATTGTAATCCACATAACTAAAAAATTTGGTGCCCTTAATAATTTTTAATAATGAAAAAGGATCTTGAGAGCCAAACCTTTGCGAACTGCTAGCTGGAGGAATCATTGCTTTTAAAAGTCACAGAGACCAGAGCTTGCCTCCCACCCTTGCCTGCTACTCACTTGTTTGCTCTCAGGAAAATAACCTCTCCCAGCCCTAGTCCCCTCATGTATAAAATGAGTATTTTCAGGATTACATTATATGAGATTTATAAACACGTAATTGCGGATAGATAAATGATTTCCTCTTGTTCCTTGAAGACTCCTTGAAATTGGAAGTATTGTTACTATGAAGTGTTTCAGATAAAAAAAATAATTAAGAACTGGCCTAAGGTCACACAACTAATAGACAACAGAACTGGGATTCTTACATTTTATTGATACAGTATTCAGCACCCTTTTTCTACGCTATAGATACAAAAAAAGAATGTGTATCAGCAAAGTGGAAGTTATGTAGAACCGTAATGTATCTGAAGTAGGAGGGCGGTTAGAGAACATATTTTCCTACCATCTCCTTTTACTGATAAGGTAATTCAGGGCACACAAACATACTGTTGTGACCCCTGAATTGCTTTGAATTTGGCAGCATTTTTAACATAATTGTTCTCATCCTTTCTTTGCCTCCCATTTTTCTTTGCTTGGCCAGACTAAAAGAACTCCATTATCTTTGGCAAGAACTATACGTACCCGTCCCAACAGATGCCGATGAAAGCAAAAGCACACAAAAACAAATGAGAAAGAGGACAAAACTGTTGTGATAAATAGACATAACCTTCTGTGACTACTGGCTGATTTCATTTTATTTTTTATTTTTATCATAATTTTGATTTTTTTCAAACCTTAGGAATTCAGTACTTGTTGGAAATTTAGCTGAAGTGATTTAAGAAGGGGGTGTTTGGGGAGATGTAATACTGTAATAAAAGGACAAAAGGGAGTGGCAGTGTTTGGAACAGGAAAGTGCGTATGACAGTCAGGGTCCGACAACCCGTCCCCTCAGAGCAGGCTGATAAAATTCCTGGATAACACCCTTTGGGTCATTTCTAGAGAGGAGGGCGTAGTTCTCCAGTACACGTGATGATGCTTCCTCTCTTCACCCACAGCCCATTGATACCTTATGGATGATGGGATTAAGCCTTGGTTCCACCACACTATTATGTTTCTTCTTTTTTGGTTTCTTCATAATTTGTTCCCATTTTACTATTACTGCATAGAATTAAAAACATGAACTTAATCAGTTGAGTTAATATGTTGTATCAGAGTAAAAGTCAACCTTTATTTAAACATAGATTGTGTAAATAATCAGCTCAAGGGAAATGAAAGTTATTTCCAGGTTACTCTATATGTCAGTTTAATTTTGGAAATTCCCAACTGCTGTTCATTTTTGGCTGTTTGTCCTGTCATTTTTTCCCCCCTTTCTCTAATATAATACAGTCTCTCCTTTCAGTCTATTCAAATTCCTTTTCCAGTAAACCTCATTAATGCAGACCCATGAGCATACATAATTTAATATGTATGTAATATTCCCTAAATATGTAAATACAGCATCAGGCTTAAAAATCTGCCTGAAATTAGGCAGGTGAAGTCAGGGATATCCATAGATACATCCATATCTAAGATATAAAGATATGTGTACTTAGTTATGAATGATTTCCTACGCTTGTAGTCAGACAAGCTTGGGTTGATTTTTAGCCCTCCTGTCCATCACTAGTTATGATCTTAGGCAGTGGGATGTTAGATGCCCTTTTTCCAAATTGTTTATTGGGTAAGGGTAGAGTTGGAAGTAGTTAGATAGAACACGTTGTAGTGTTTTGGAATATTTGGGTTACCAGGGAAACCACCACTTCTTTCCGCACAGATTCTCTTCTTTAGAAACACCCACTGTCACTGGGAATGTGGTCATGCGAAAAGCAGTCACTGTGTGGCACTCCTGTGTTACAGTGTTGACTCAGGGTCACTTCCTTCACACTGAGTTTCTAATCTAGACAGGTATGTTTGGCTGAGTCCTTTCTGGTGATCTAATTCATTCATTGGTATTCCTTCCAAAACATATCCTGAGAACCTATGTTTACTGCCTATGCCTTATTTGGTAAATCATCACTGTGCTGGTTTTCCAATCAAAGCATTCTGGAGATTTCCAAGTCGGTAGCATGGCTAGGGCTAGAAATCATGATTCCTACACCTGTTTGGAATCTAATTATCCTGTTATACATGTGACTTGGCCTATTGTAAGAGATGGTGCTTGGTTGCGTGTTTTATATATAAGTTACTATATTTTGATATAATGGCACAAGCATAAGCGTCTCTAGTTCTCCTTTCAGGGCTCCTTTGCCCTTTCTTCCCAATACACTCATTTTCTCTTTGTCCTAAAATCCTCCTTCAGCTGGGCTGATCTAACCTGGGAAAACTGCTCTTTGTTCATAACCTAGGAAGGAACGTATGAAAGCAAACCATCCACTGTGAGAAACTGTGGTCTCGGCTGTGCATCTGGGTGTGTGAGAAGAGATAGGGTCCAGCAGACAAGTGACAGGGTAGTTCCCCTGAGAGGGCAAGCCAGGATGAAAGCTCCCAGTTAGGAGGTGTGTACTGAGTGGAGGGGGGCAAACAGAGACATTTCACACCTGGTGTTTCCTGTCTTCTCAGTGGGATTGGGAGGAAAGAAAGGAGACATCTGGATCTTCAAGAATATTGAAGTTTTTGAGAAGCCATTGGGGGTTGGGAGATAAGAAATGAGGAAGGAAGGCAGAAAAGAGTCTCAGATTTAAAAAAAAAAAAAAAAAAAAGTCCTATTCTGCACATGTACTCGAATAGAGGGCCCCTGCCCTTGTTTTCCCCATGCATTGTAGAATGTTAGCAATGAAGAGCTCAGGGTTTGCTGCTACTGAGAAGGAAAGTAAAGCTGAGAAACTTGACTTGTGTAGATATGAAATACAAAAGCACATTTATGAGCCGCTGCCAATATAGCTGCACAAGTGAGAGTGCCCTGGGCACCCTGCTCTGAGCATCAGCTTGTGTTCTGACACGAGCATTCAGGCACTGGATGATGGGCTGAGAAAAAGAAAAAGAAAAAATGCTTTAAAAGTTTCAGTTTTTTATTATTACCTGGGGGGGTGGTGTTGTTCAGAAGTGAGACATTTTTGGAGGTTTGGAAAATACTAAGAACACTTGACAAGAAGAGACAAGTTTGCGGTAATGATTTGTTACTTGCAGGTCCTCATTGTGGACATACTTGTGGGGTGTGTGTGTGAGCAAAGGAAGGATTATATAAATACTAAATCTTTTGAATGAATGTTTATATGACTGAAATGATTTTTTAAAGTCTGAATTGATGTGTTTACTTCTAGGTCTTAATAAACATCAGAAATCTATGACTATTAGGTCATTTTGCTGGTAGGCAGCATTTTTCTGATCTTGATTGGGAACCCTAGTCATTTAATGGCAAGAATTTCCTTCCAGTCACTATTTTTAAAAAATTAAGAACATGTCACATTTAAGTTGCTGTTTGTGTTTAATATAGGTTTTGTAACCAAGTACAGTTTTTTAGCATAAGCACTGATAATTTCAGAATTGAAATACTACTGCCATCTTTCTGTCTTAGGCTTGGTTTCCTCGAGACCAAGTGTCCGTTAACGTGAACCAGTTTCTCTTAAGCATTTGTTACTGACCTCCTAACACTTGATTTTTTTGTGGGTTGTCGTAGTTTTCATGATGTGACAAAAACTTATGCATGTTGATATCGAATATTTTATTGTTGTTCAACCTGTTGTATTGTCAATGAAGAAGAACAGTAAAGGTGATATTGAAGAAAGCATTAAAGGTTTGCTAACAGGTGGCAATGAGTGTGGTGTTACTAGCAGAGATGCTTTTGAACAATACTGCTAGGGAATAGGTCTAATGAGATTTGGGATGTTTTTTAAAATTAGTCAGCATTAGTGTAATGTTCCTTCAGGGAGTGTTCGTAATGCCTGCAAGAATGTGTCAGTAGAGTGATCAGATTCCAGGCAAACCTTCAGTTGCTTTCAGTAGTTGACATAAAACACACCTGTGTGTTCTCTTCTCTGACATCAAAATTGTTTTGAAAAGCTTTTGACATCTGGAAGTGTGAAAAAGAGCAGATTTTGATTTATTTTCTGACAAGTGGGAAAAATAAATTCTAAACGTAATATGTTTTACCTGTATATGGTACCAGCAGGAAGGGCCTTGTTTATCTCATATCCTTCTCATCAACTGTGGAATAAAACCTCTGAGGTTGCATTATAGGTTAGTATTTTTCTTGTAGCATTTTAACGTGCTAAAGATGGAAATATGTATATATATTTACATAATAAACATAAAATATCATTCATTTATGATACAGTTGCACTCAGCTTGTCTTTCTTTTTCTTGGAAGGAGTCATGTAGAAACTCTCAAAACAGTCAAATTGTTTGTGAATAGGACTAGTGCTGATGAAGAAAACTGACCCAATTCGACTTAACTTTTTACAGAGTGATAGGCAAAGCTTTCCTTGATAACATACATTTGCTCAGCATCAGTATTACTGTAAATGCTGTCACTTAAGAGAAAATATGTATCAAGTATCAATAAATTTACTTTGAACTCGAGCTAGTCTGCAGTAACTTTGGTAACTGAATCAGTTGGCCTTTTAAAAATATATGTTCTGTGTTTTATATATTGTATTTTAAAATAAAGTGTTTAAGGATTTTATGTGCCAGAATCCCTGGAATCCTAGGTGGATTTTTATTCACAGATTTTTCTTTTCAAAATTAAGCTTCACTTGGTTTGGCATCAGCAGCTTATTCTTTGCAATCCGTTTAATTGAGTAGGTTCTGCTGTTTATCCTAAAGTCCAGATAAATGGCTTTCAGCACACTGTTTATAGTTTAATAGTTCCTGAAGTGAGTCAACATTATCTGCTAACGTCTACATGTCATAACTAATGATCTCTCTGCTTATACTTTCTTGCTAGTGAGGAGACACTGAACTCTACAAAGGGAAGAGCCCTGAACACTTGGGGGTGGGGGGATTATTTGGGATGATGCCTGGACGAGGCATCGTTTTGGACGAGGCTTGTTTTCCCCTCATTGGTATGAAATGGGAAGAGAAATTTGTCCTTTACCATGATTTCAGCATGCACAAAAGCTGTCACAAAGTGCTGTATTCTAAGGACTGGGGTGAAAATTTGGGGGGAAATAGCTATTAGAGAGATTTGTTTTATTCCAGATTATCTCTCTAATTAATAATTAGCACAAGTTTGATACTTTTCTGGTCAGCCTATTAGACTTGATAGTAGAGAAGGGGAGCCACCAGGAAATTCTCATATTACCACCAAATAGTTACTGTGGTTTTAATGATGAAAGCAGATATTTTTCTGTCTGCTAAGAAAGATGAAAAGCAATAACTTTCCTAGTTAACTAATCATATATCCTAAGTGGGGCCTATTCATTCTAAAAGACCCGCATGCTCTTCCCTTAAGGATAAAACAAAAGTCTGTGAGACTTCATTCCTCGTGAGAATCGGCAGGCCTGACGACTGTAAGAGTTAAAGCTGACAAGCTTTGCCAATCTCTGATTCATTAAATAATAAGAGTTCTTGCCTCCCATACTGAATTTTGGGCTTTTTAGGTAGAGAATAGGACATTCTGTAGGTGAACATAGAGAATGGTTTCTTAATAGCTGAAGTACAAACTCTTACATTCTGGGAAAATATTTGGTTTGATCTCATATATTCTTTGTCAAAGTGGAAAACTTTCTAACTGAAGTGACCATTTAAGGTAGCCACTGTCCTTTCCTCCCATATTAATATTATTGTTTGGGAGTGAGTACTTCGGTCATTTAAATAGAACATGAGTAAGTATGTATTTCATACCTTCTTACTCTGATACTGAAATTTAAAATCATATCCCCAATTTATCAAAATATTTCAGGGTGAAAAAACATAACGCACAGGGATATGTCTGCCTTATGTTGGTGTGGTTGAAGATAAAGAACCATATGAAGAAAGGGTTTATGAGAGGTAGTTATTTTTCATGTAGCCTCTTAGATTCAGGGTTTTCGTTGTTCTTTTTTTCAGTTGTTTCTCATGAGATACCATGTTGATAATTATTTTAAAAAGGAGGAAGGAAATATTTTTACCTTAGAATGTAATGTATGGGCAAAAATATAATTTTTGGCATAAATGAGGAGATATGAATTGAATAAAGAAATATAAAGAAGGAAAATTTAAAGGTAAGATCAGGCTTTTCAAAGGCAAGGCTGGGCCACTGAGTCTACTAGGCTTTATGCAATTAAAAAATTTAAAAAATAAGATTGCTTTTGAAGAATGTTTTGAAAACTGAAGCCATTTGTTTATTGAAAGAGGGACAGCTTGAGCAACATGAGGCCAGAATGTTCCAATGTGTGCCATACACAGATTTAAGATAACACAATCATTACAATAACATAGTCTCAATTTGGATCTTTCCTCGGTGTTTCTGCCCAAATGTCAACAAGACTTTTGCCTTTGGCAAATCTTATTCCAATAAATCAAACAAAGTGGAGGGTGGTTCAGAATCTCAGCACTATTTTAATGGCCAATTAAGTATAATTTCAGAAAAAAAATTTTTTTTGTCCAAAAAAATATCAGGAGTCTATATTTTTTGCTAGTCATATACGTACCCAGGACCCAAGTCAGCCATCTTATTTTACTTTGGACGCACAGACCAGAGCACGGGAATCGTTAAAATATTAATATAACATTTTGTGGCATACTGCCTAAATCTTGGTCCTCCTCCAGTTAGCCTCAGAGTGTTATTTGGAACTTTAAATGCAGTATTATCTTTAACACTAATGTCTAAATATAAAGGAAGGCTCTAAGACTTGTCAGATTCTGATGAGAGAGAATGCTTTTATGGACATAGGAATTTCTTTTGACCCTTTTGCTCCTAATATATATCATATGGAATTTTTCTAATTTTTTTTAATATACTGCTTTGCTTAGCTGCTAATTAGCATCTAATCAATGAAAACAAAAAAATAACTTGAAATTTTAAACATTTAAAAATATATACCTTACATATGTACATTTTGAAATTGATATATTTTCTTCATTTCAGCTCTTTGGGTATATGTAATTGAATTTTTTGTTTCTGTTTTTTAACCATCTGCTATTAGGAAAGGGTGTCTGGTTTTGGGGTAAGGTTTTAGATTATTTAAAATGGCACAGATACTGGCCTGGGGGACAGATGGTTTTGTGTTTATATAGAGTGTCAAAGGAAAAAGAGTGAAAGTTTTGGTATGAGTGAATGGTCAGCAGCCCTTTTATGACAAAAAAACAGCAATAACAGAAGAAGTAACTTTTATTTACTCTCCCCCATTAGATTTTAAGGTTTGTGAGCATAGTGGCGGTTTCTTCTTCATCTCTGTGAAACCAACATGCTTCGTAGACAGCTTTGTGTATAATAAATATTTCTTAAATCAGTTTGGAGTTGCTAGCAGTTTTATGCTGGTTAAAATAAATATTTTATGCTGGCTTAAGCCATATATGATGAATAAGATAGTTGTGTCTCAAAGATAAATTTTATATCACATATTTTAATGAGTCAAGTCCAATAATATGGTTGACTTAATGAAAAGATAAAATTAATGGTAATCATTTGGTTTCAGTTTTCCCAACATTATAAAAGGAGTTTGATGTCTAGAATAGGTAAACCTCTTTAAAGAAAGATTTTTAAACGTTTATGTAGCTGATCAATTTGTGAAGTTGTGCTGATTTTAAAACAAACCAAAGAATTGCATGTTGAACTACCATGCTAAAAGTCAAAAGGGTAATATCAAAAAATAGATTTCTAGATACTTAAATGTTGTATATTTTTCTGCCTGTGTATAATCAGAGGCAGCTTTGAACCATCTGGAATTGTTACATAATACACTGTGGTCAGTGACTTTTTTTTCTTTTCTTTTTACTTACTTTTTTTTGATTCTAAGGTTTCCTTTCTCTTTCACCTTTCCACTGTCATATGCCATGTATCTTGAACATAGCTCAATGCTTGACCAGAATAATCTCTCTTGCCAGCTTATAATCAAAGGGAGTGCTGAGAAAAACAGCTGAGCTGTATTAGGCAACCACCGTCTGGACTGCATTTCTTAACTGGTGAATAACACATCACAGGTGCAGGATTAGTGTTGCCTACGGTGCTGTGCTTTTTAGTGGACACCCCTAGCAATTCTGTGTGTCCTCCTCATGTCTCGTCCCAAGGAACCTGGCAACGATCTATCAAGCGTACAGAAATCAAAAGTGAGTAGTGGGAGAAGCTTTATATCTTACAGAGGCTGTTTTTTCCCTCCAGAAATGTAAGCAAGATCAGTTAAGCCAATTCTGGTACACACAAAAGCGATGATAGAACTTAGTCTTTCTTGGCATAGAGGTTTGGGAATAGAACAATTCAGGGGTTCAAAAATTTCGCGCACAAAAATTACACGGCAAGAAAATGCAGTTTAGCTTAAATGTCCCAGCAATGTGTAATTTAGGTGACTTCTAAACTACTACAAATGTTGCATATATTATTATACCTTCTGTGTTGTCTGTGTGGTGGAGTGGGTATGTGTGTTTGCCCCTACACATTTTCCAATACTGTCACGGTTAAAACCAAGTGTTTTGGCTGTGTAACGTCCTGTGGTAGAGTTTGTAGTTTTTGATGTTGTAAATTCTTCTGCTATCTATGATATATGTCTCAATTCATAGATTATAAGTCAAAGTTGCTTTCTTGCAAATATGGTTTTTAAAAAATGCAAAAATATTTTAAAGTACAAATTAATGATTTAAACATTAGAAGAAATGAATGTTCTGAAAATTCAGTTTCTAAGTCGTTTAATTTGATCAGGAAGGTTATAAATTGTTTTAAGGTAAAGTATACAGTCAGAGAAGCTAAGGCAAGTATATTTTAGTAATTCATGTCATTTTTGGTATCTATCTTAGAAAACTTTCCTATGAAGCGTGACATAACTGAAAACAAAGCTATGTAGATAGCACTGCAGGTTTTGTACAGTTGTTTCTTCAGATTCTTTAGTTTTTCTCTTAAAACTCTGTAATGGCTTTCTAATATTCAGATCGTTTTAATTCATTTTGCTGCTGGTTATCATTATTCTATGTTGTTTCATCATAGACCTTTAAACTCATTGGTGATGATAGTAGTTGATAATAGTGCATTGTAAGTTAAGTTTTTAAATATATATATTCCATATATTTTATGCCTCAAATATTTGAACATTTGTAATAGCAATATATTTACATTTTCAAGATCAGTATGCTCCTTACTAAAGTATCCTTTAACAATTATCCAATTAGAGGATCCAGAAAGGATTAGAAACAGAGAGATCCGAAATGCTTTCCAGGTTTTTTCTTTGGGGAAAAAGAATAGCATGAACCTGGTGATTGGGTTTCTGATGTCTGGCTTCATTGTCACTTCTCTTCTTTACATAGATGTCTGTTCAAAGTAGTTTTACACTTCAAGCTGTCTTGGGAGTGCTTTGCAAAGCTGCGGAGTAAGTTTTGGTGCGGTGGCTAGTTGAACATCCGCTTTGATTAGCTTTAGAACTCTGTGAAGCAGAGCACTGATAGAAAGTCACCGAATAAACCATAGCTCCTGGCTTGGCAGTCTGCCATGTCCTGGTTGATTCTTTGACATTATTGTCAAAGAGGCTGTGGTTCAGTTTCTTTTCTGACAAAGAAAAGAACAGACATATTAAGTATTTTTAAATGCAGAGATTTTTTTAACTTTTAAAATCATCCTATTAGCTGTGATTATGCTATTTTATGGATATAGATTCAGTGTGATGTTAAACTATCTTTAAACATGGTGGTTACTTGCTTGTAAAGTTTATTATTTCTTATGTTGATACTTTAAGATACTTGTTATCATGTCATGTTTTAGAGTATTTTCAAAGATTTTTAATTTATATGAACATTTTGGTTGAGTTTCTCCAAATTCGAAAGCATATTAAAACCCGTGGGAAAGCTAGCTACTGTTCTACCTTTAAAGAGTATAAATGTGATGTCCTAAGAACTATAAATCATGTTATAATCAATTATGATGCTTACTCAGGCTCATAACTCTGTATTAGTTACCTGTAAAACAAACAAATATGAATATATATGTTGTATGTTCACATTTATGTAATATTTCACCTTTTTATGATTTGTTCAACTCGTAATCTAGCATCCCAGAATATAAAACACTTGAATTATTGAAGCTTTCACTTTTTATCCAGATGTTTTGGGGTCTCTGGGCAGAACTTTTATGATATAAAATGTTGAAAACATGGTTATCATACAGAAACTGAGTGATATGGTCATGTGGATGTGTAAGTATGGTAAAAAGAGAAACAATTGCTGGCAAATGGAAACATGTAAAATATTTTATTATAAAAGCTCTGGTTTCTATAGAGATCCAGCAAATCTTTAACATTGTAAAACCAGTGTGTTTTTCTTACCCTATTCGGTAGTGTCAACGGTGAGCCACTGAAATGAAAAACTGTCAGTATCCCTGGTGCTTATGTTTTCCATAAAATTTACTGGTTGATTCCTGTCACCCCTAGTAATCTTCCCTCCTGTGCCTCCTACCTAGGACTTACTTACATTTGACAATTATATGTGGCATTTTGACTTCTATTTTATTATTTTCATATACTGTTTTTGGTTTGCCATATGTAGCTGATTTGTCTCAGTGTATTCCACATGCAGTTGATTTGTCTCACCAGCAAGATTGTTACATTACTGAAGGTACTTCAGGTGCTCTGCGCCATTGTGTTATGTAGATGGAATGGATTTAATGATTATTTGCTAAATAAATGAATAATGAATAACAATGTATTATTCAGCTGTGAACAAAGTGTCAGTGTTTCGTAAACCAAAAAGCTCAATATTTTTATAGACTTTCTGTGCACAGTGGTGAGCCAGAATGGCAAAGTTAATGGAAGTGACATGAAGCAAAAGAAAGGGGAATTGAAGAGGAAGAGAGGATCAGGATGAGAGAAAGAGGTCGGGGAAAGAAGAAATGGAAGAGAAGTAGAAACATTTAGGAGATGAAGCAGTAGAGAAAAGGAACAAAAACAATGGAGGGGGAGAAAGAGAAAAATCTGAAGAATGAAAACAAAAAAACTGAATAGTAAGCTTCAGCAGCACAGAAAACAGCAGTTTACTGTTATTCACTCTTAGTATGTGCAAGGAGCTGTGATAGGTGCTTTACTTGGAGTCTCTCTTCCAGTTCTCCTAGCGAGCCAATGTGTGCTGCGACTTTCCACATCCTCTGTTAGAGAGGTCAGTGACTTGCTAAGGCAACAGAGCATGGCAGTAGCTAAGCTGGGCTTTGAACTGTTTTGTCCGTTTTACGTTATATCCTGGTCAAGTCTGAGTCTACTGCTTGGTGACCACACCTGGTGTTGGTTTCTCACCTGGCATTTCATCCCCCTCTATAGCATGGTAGCCCCAGAACTTACCACCTACAGCCTCCCTTGTCCCTCTCTCCTCTGACTTCTGAGACTCGAAGGAGAAAGAAACTCCTGTGCAGTTAGTTCACTTCACTATTAATAATTGAAAGTCTACTCTTTCTTTGTAATGCATGTGATTTTGCTTTGGTAGTTTTGAATCTAAGTTGTATTTATATTTTGTTTTCAAAAGAGTTTAGGCACGTATTTCAACTTTTTATTAACGATTGCGTTTCATGTTGTTTATATATATATATTTTTCTAAGTTCTTGTTGCAAACAACATAGAAAAATTGTTTGAAAATGTCTTGGTATAATGAAAGAGGGTTAGGCAATGAAAATTGAGGTCAGGACTTTTGAATTGAGTATGCTTATTAGACAGTAAATTAAATTATTAAATGGAGTTAAATGATTCAAGGCTTAAGTGATGAAAATAAAAGCTAGTTATCTATTTAAACCCACCATTCAGGATCACGAAAAGTTAGCTTGAAAATTAATATTGTTTTCAAGCTCTGATTCAAGTTTTATTCCTGTGTGTTATAGGTTTTGGGTTTTAACCAGTGTACTCTTTAAACCAGTTTTGGTTGAGAAGGGAAATGAGCATTGATTCACATTATTTATTATCATAGCAACATGGATAGTGTTAGACTGGATCAGTCCCAAAGCATTGCTGGACAGTTCAGTAGTACTTTCACATTTTCTTCCACTAATCTTTTTACCCAAGATACTTGAAGTACAAGCTTGTGTGATATGAATTTCAATTTCTCTTCTTGGTCCGGCCTGCCCTCTTGTGAAGATGATGTAGAACAGAGAAGACACTCAAAGTTTTGTTAATTTTTGAGATATTTAGAGAGCTAAAAAGTAAAAAATAAAATGAAGAAAGGAAAATAGATTACTAGTAGATCCTGTGGCACAATATAATTACATGTCATCTTTAAATGAATTTTGAAGACTCACATCCATTTCTTAGTATTAATGCATAGTGTATTTGAGATTTAATTTCCTTGAATTATTGCTGTTCATAAAGATCGTTCTCCATGTGTTTTAATGTGACAGTAGATTCTGATATTCTCTTCACTATGACATATATCATACAACAATATTTTATATCACAGACTTAAAACGTTTTATTCTATTTTTGAAATAAGAATGTAACCAAGAAAAAATAATCAAAACTAGTACATTAACTAAAATGTACTTTAGGATATAATGGATGAATATGGAAGCTAAAATTTATTTCTTGCAGAGTTGTAGTATTGTATTTTTTTTGCAATTTACTGTTCTGTGTTTTCTGATATTTCTATAAAAATCTTGTTTCATTTTTCTGTAAAAATCATATGGAATGGTACACTATAATATAAGATAATATAGAAATAGTAAAAATAATTGATTTTTTAAGTATATACATCAAAAATGAGTTATTTTATAGTGTTTATACCAGGCTGCCAGCTAATAATTGTCCACTGATTCCAGATGAGTACTTTAAAGACATTCTTTATAACTCTGCCTTACTTCCTAACTTACACAAGAAGAGATGCCATAGAAAACTTGTGTATAACTATATACAGACATACAAAATAGCTGAAAACATGTGTGTAACTGTAACATATATCCATGAAAAGATGTTCAAGGAAGATAACCATCTGTTTAGCTTTTGTAATTGAATGGAAGTCACACTATTGCATGCTGATCATTATATTATTTTGTGAAGTTTGAGTAATTTGCCTGAAAATTTGTCAATCTATCTCCTATATGAAAATCATAAGGAATATAATTTAGTTGCAATTCATTAAGAACACACACGCGCGCACGCACACACACACACACACACACACAC
Organism: Phocoena sinus; assembly: GCF_008692025.1. NCBI lineage: Eukaryota > Metazoa > Chordata > Mammalia > Artiodactyla > Phocoenidae > Phocoena > Phocoena sinus. The sequence continues at coordinate 125,963,076 of NC_045767.1, read as the reverse complement.
ACACACACACACACACAGAAACATGTTTGGAAGTGACCTTGTGGTTCAGTTGCTCCCTAAAAAAATCTACTGATCCTCTGAAAAATAAGGAACAAGTTTAGATTGGCTTCCACAGGCCCTACTTTGTATTATCACGGTAGTTTGGATAGTTAACAACCTGGATTAACTATAATGTAACTAGCTAAGCTAACCAGGCAGCATCTGAAGTGTCTGGATTCACACTGTTAAGCTAAAGATTGGTATTAGGGAGAAAAAGGGGTGGGGAGTTAGGGGAGGAGGAAGGTAGGAGGGAGGAAGGAAACTGAAAATGGACTGAACTAAAGAGGGTGTAGTATTTATTCCTAAGACATTTCCGAACAGTCTGACTTTCTCAGTTTTTTTCCCTCTTACATTTTTCTGTCAGATTTATTTATAATTCTATTACTAAATATTAAAAAAGCCTTAACTGTCTGGAAAGCTACTGGGAAGAAATAATCAATTTTGTTGAAATTCTTTTCAACCTAAGTAGAAACCATTCACTATTTAGCTTTCCTTGGTGGAAAAAAATTCCTTTTAATTTGCTGATTTAGAAAATATAATGTACTAAGTTACATGTAATGTTTCTTTCATAATTAGTAATCTTGCCATTGTTTTTAATGATTATCTTCTTTTATATAAATTTATCAGAAAGTCAGGCTAAATTCATGTTTTTATGAGATGATTATTAATTTTATATACATGTAATTGCCTTTTTTATACCTTAGCTGATGTGTTCAGTCTTGTTTTTGATCTAAAATGCCTAAGCTTGCCTATATGAGGCTGGCTAGATTTGGCATAAATTCAGAATGACTTTATATGAAAGTGATCCTTTTATAAATCCCTTTTCATAATTATAGCAGTAGATAAAACAGTTCAGTTTCTCATTGACCCTTTATTTCAAATGTGGACTAGCTATTAGGAAGATCTTAAGGAAATTGAACCAATAATTTAAAACCTCCAAACAAACAAAAGTCTAGTTCCAGATGGCTTCACTGGTCAATTCTATCAAACATTCAAAGAAGAATTAATACCAGTCCTTCTCAAACTCTTCCAAAAATAGAAGAGGAAACACTTCCAAAATCATGTTATGAGGCCAGCATTTCCTTGATATCAAAACCAGACAAGGGCACCATAAGAAAAGAAAATTACAGATCAATATCCCTGATGAATGTATCTAAAAATCCTCAACAAAATATTAACAAACCAAATTCAACAATATATTGAAAGGATCATACACCGTGATCAAATGGGATTTATTCCAGGGATGTAAGGGTGTTGCAACATCCACAAATCAATCAATGTGATTTACCACATGAACAAAATGAAGGATGAAAATCTTATCATCTAAATACATGCAGAAAAAGCATTTGACAAAATTCAACATCCATTTATGATAAAAACAACAACAACAACTCTCAAAACAGGTGTAGAAAGAATATGCTTAAACACAGGAAAGGCTATATATATGACAAGCCCACAGCTAACATCATACTCAACAGTGAAAAGCTGAAAGCTTTTCCTTTAAGATTAGGACCAAGACCAAGATGCCCACTCTGGCCTTTTTTTTTTTTTTTTTTTTTTTTTTTTGCGGTACGCGGTCCTCTCTCTGTTGTGGCCTCTCCCATCGTGGAGCACAGACTCTGAACGCGCAGGCTCAGCAGCCGTGGCTCACTGGCCTAGCCGCTCCGCGACATGTGGGATCTTTCCGGACCGGGGCATGAACCCATGTCCACTGCATCAGCAGGTGGACTCTCAACCACTGCCCCACCAGGGAAGCCCAACTCTGGCCATTTTTATTCAACATAGTATTGGAAATGCTAGCCAGAACAATTAGGCAAAAAAAGAATAAAAGGCATCTAAATTGGAAAGGAAGAAGTAAAACTGTCACTATTGGCAGATGACATGATGTTATATATAGAAAACCCTAAAAACTCCACCAAAAACTGTTGGAACTAATAAATGAATTCAGTGAAATTGAAGGATATAAAAGCAGTATAGAGAAATCTGTTGCATTTCTATACACTAATAATGAATGAACTATCAGAAAGAGAAATTAAGAAAACGATTTCCATTTACAATTGCATCAAAAAGAATAGAATACCTAGGAATAAATTTAACCAAGGAGGTGAAAGACCTGTGCACTAAAAACTATCAGACATTGATGAAACAAATTGAAGAAGACAAAAACAAATGGAAAGCTAATCCATGCTCACAGACTGGGAGAATTAATATTGTTAAAATGTCCATATTACGCAAAATAGTCTACAGATTCAATACAATCCCTATCAAAATTCCAATGGCATTTTTCACAGTAATAGAACAAACAATCCTAAAATTTGTATAGAACCACAAAAGACCCTGAATAGCCAAAGTAATCTTGAAAAAGAAGAACAAAGCTCAAGGCATCATGCTCCCAGCTTGCAAACTATATTACAAAGCTGTAGTCACCAAACAGTATGGTATTGGCAGAAAAACAGACACATAGATCAATGGAACAGAATAGAGAGCCCAGAAATAAACTCACACTCTTATGGTCAGTTAATCTATGACAAAGGAGCCAAGAATATGCAATGGTAAAATGATAGTCTCTTCAATAAATGGTGTTGGGAAAACTGGATAGCTACATGCAGTAGAATGAAACTGGACCATTATCTTACACCATACACAAAAAGTAACTCAAAATGTATTAAAGGCTTGATTGTAAGACCTGAAAGCATGTAACTCATCAAAGAAAACATAGGTTGTAAGCTCTTTGACATAGGTCTTGGTGTTGGTATTTTGGATTTGACACCAAAAGCAAAGCCAAGCAAAAAGAAACGAGTGGGACTACCTTAAACTAAAAAGCTTCTGCACAGCAAAGGAAACCCTCAACAAAATGAAAAGGCAACCTACTGAATGGGAGAGGATACTTACAAATCGTATATCTGTAAAGGGGTTGATATCCAAAATATATAAAGAACTCATACAACTCAGTAGCAAAAAAACAAAGTTCCATTTAAAAAAAAATGGGGCAGAGGATCTGAATAATACTCATTTTTCCAAAGAAGACATACAGATGGCCAACAGGTACATGAAAAAATGCTTAACATCCCTAATCAATAGGGAAATATGTATCAAAACCTCAGTGAGATATCACCTCACACCTGTTAGAATGGCTGTTCTCAAAAAGACAGGTGATAACAAATGCTGGTGAGGATGTGGAGAAAAGGAAACCCTTGTACATTGTTGGTGGGAATGTAAATTGGTGCAGCCACTATGGAAAACAGTATGCAGCTCCCTCAAAAAATTAAAAATAGAACTACCATGAGATCCAGCAATTCCAATTCTGGGTATTTATCCAAGGAAACAAAAACACTAACTTGAAAAGATATATGCACCTCTATGTTCATTTGCAGCATTATTTACAATGGCCAAGGTATGGAACAACCAAAGTGTCCAGCAAGGGATGGATAAAGAAGATGTGGTACATTGTTGTACATCTGAAACTAATATTGTATGGCAACTATACCTCAATTTAGATACCATAATCTTTCTTTTTAACTGTGCTCTTAGCTTTTGAGTCTAATCATATTTATTCCTTCTGTTGCTACTGCTTCTCTTCTCCCTTGTCTTCTCTTTTTAGCCTCCAAATTATCACTTAATTATTTTAGTTTAATCTTGTGATTGGAAATGTGAATCATGTGATAACGATTTTCATTTCATAAGGAATTAAACACATATAGATTAATTGACTCCTTAGTAGCAATTACATACTTTTATGGATTACTCCCTTGATTATTTTGGCAAAAGCAAATAAAGAACTCTCCACCTGTCTCAGATTTGCATTTAATTATCCATGTATTTAATGCTAATTAAAAGCAATCATTTATCATCTCACTACATTTACTTGTTTGGATCATATTGTATGAAAGCAGCCTTATATGTTCATTCAGTATGTTGTCTGTTAACTCAGTTTATAGAAATGGTATCTGTCGTGAGCTAGCTATGCTTATGTTTTTGTTCTTATGAATGTGTTTTTGGTAAAATATCATGTATTCTGACTGCATGTTACAGTGTTAAACATTTTAGAAGGATTATGCAGCAATATTTCATCTTCACAATCTCTATAGAAAGGATGATTTTTACCTTCTGATTACCAAGTTTTTATTGCTAGTGTCTCCTCTGGAACTCTTTTATATTGTTGGGGGTTTTTTTGTTTGTTTTAGCCCCTTTTCTTGTTCATATAGTGGGATTTTGTAATTAAAATGCTCTGTAAACTGCCCTTTTCAACAAAAATTACATTTTAACAGTCTTCCTTGTCAGGAAGTATACTTTCACATCTACATTTTAATGACTACATAGGAATCTCTTTTAAGAGACCTGACTTATTCCCTCTTGTTGTAAACACAGATTGTTAAGCAATATCGCAAAGAATCTCCTTCTAACTAAATTTTATATCATTATTTTGTTTAAATAAATTTAAAATGTGAGAAAATCATGAATCCTGTATTAAAATGTTTTTTACAAAATGACATCTTCTTTCCAATAGTATAAAGATGTTTCTTTTTATACTGTAGACCATTCTGTGTGAATATTCCATTTAACAACTTTTCCCACCACGTGGTAAATTCTGTGTATGTTTAGTTCATCCTACTTACCTAGGCTGTGTCTGGAACAAGGCAGGCACCCAATATGTGTTTGCTAAGTAGACATATGCATAATAAATGAATTTTTATTATTTTGTTTTAAAAACTTCAAAGAGCAGGGGCCTGGTATGGAAGAAAGCAGGATGTAATAAGTTTTAAATATCTTACCTTCATCACTTTGAGATACTTCGAGGTAATTTAGGTCATAAAGTTAGTAAGACTGAGAAACAGATTTAAAAAGAAGGAAACCAGCATGGCAGGGTGATATATAGGCATACCAATACCCACTGCACCTGGATAGCAAGTGGTGCTAGGGCATTTATGCAGGCTTTAAATACAAGATACTAACATGAACTGTGTTTAACTTCACTTTATTTTGGAATTTAACTTAAGGATGAGCACCGATTTTATAGAAATAATAAACACCTATTGGGATTAATTTTATGGTTGGATTAAATAAATATTTACTTAATCTAGTCCTAGTTTTCTCAAAGTGGAGTCTGCACATCATCTGTCTAAGTCACCTGGGGTCTTGTGGAATAATGCCTTTCCCTTGGCTCATCTGAGACCTGCAGAATCAGAATCACTGTGGGTGGCCCAGGATTCTGAATATAACAGACTCTTCATATATTACAATTGATGTGTCTTCTGCAGACTAAAATATAAGGAACTGTTTGAGAAAGTTAGGTGCACATCTTACATAAATTTGAAAAATCTAATGAAATATTAGAATTAATGATTGGGGGAAATTCTGGTAAATGGATCTAACATATTCTTTTTTCCCTTAATTACTACTTTCTACAAATTCAACTAATTAGCATAACATAGAGAAAGTCAGGATAGATCATCACAGACCTTTTTCTAAACTCTTCATTCTCTGATATAACCAGTGGTTGGAGGCACTAATTTGTAGTTAAAAAAAAAACAAAAAAAAACAAATGTACACTGTACATATCTAGTGTGCATACTGTACTTCTGATCTAGAATTTCAATTTTTTAACCCAGTATCTTTCAGATAATATTTTTGTTGAAATTGTATTTAACTGTAGGCAAATTGGATGTGTTGTTAGATTTTAAATCAGACATTGCTCAGGGTGACAATTTATACAGTGACATAGCATGTAGGAGAGCTCTTACCACAATGCCTGAAACCTGGTGTCAATTAATCTATGCCTCCTTCTGAAGCATCCTTTCTTTCCAAAAGTGGTGGTAAAGAAGAAAACATGAAAACTGTCTCAGTGATATGTCACCCTAGGTTGTGCAACATTGTCTTACTATTTAAAAGGTAAAAAATTAGATTTCTCCAATAACATTAGCTAACATTTATCAAGTAATACTATGTAACATACCCACTCTAAGCTCTTGACATGAGGTAGGTGCTTATAATTATCTCCATTTTGATGATAAGAAAATGAAGCACAGTGGGACTATTTGTAAAGCTATTCAGTGTCAACTAACTGGTAAACAGTAAAGCCTACTTTAGAACCAGAAAAATCTGTCTCTAAACATCATGTCTACTATCGTATCTTCCACTGAAGATGTAGAATCATTGCTACTGTAATAGGTCGTCACTTTCGCTTGTATATCTTGATAATTAAATTTTTATCTTCCTAATGAATGTTGCAGATTAAATATGTTTAATGATTTCTTTAAAAAATACATGATATACCTAAAGTGAAGAGACCCCTAAAGTAAAGAGACGGGTAGAAAGTTTTAGGGCCCAGATGATCTGGGTGTAAATGCTGGCTTCATGACTTATTAGCAGGGTGCAGATCACTTAAACGTCGAGTCTTAATTTTCTCATCTGAAAATGGGAATGGTTATATTTACTCACAGCATTACCGCACAGAGTAGAGATAATCTATATAATAGTGGGTCATTGAACTGCTTGCACTCAATCAAATACAACTATTATAACTTAATGTAGAAACTACTATTCTCAAAGGATTATGAGAATTTCTAATGAGACATATATATCATATAGAAGGTATAATCTTTAGTGTCAAAACATCAGAATATGTTTTCTGTTTAAACGTTTAACTATTATGAGTACTTAATATTTTGTTTAATATCATCATTCTTTGGACAGAAGACTGTGGCTGGGCTATCCCAAAGATGCTTAAACTCTTACTGTTTCTTCTTTTCAGCAAACTTCCTTGATAACATGCTTTTGCGAAGTTCAGGAAAATTGAACGTGGGCACCAGGAAAGAGGATGGTGAGAGTACAGCCCTCACCCCTCGCCCAAAGATCTTGCGATGTAAATGCCACCACCACTGTCCAGAAGACTCAGTCAACAATATTTGCAGGTTGGTCATATAAATTATTTAACTCTAGTTTTAATAGGAAGCCATCCTTTTTTGACTATAGAATTGTAGGCTAGTGTTTCCAAGAGCACATTTTGGGGAATAGGTCCTAAACCCATTAACTCTCAGAGCTGTGCCTGTATGTAGAGACGTACTGAATCGCATTTTGCCCTGAAATGTTGTTCTGAGGTCATTCTTCCTGCAAACATCACATGTGCACATAAACAGAGAGCACAGATCCCAGGGTCCCTGTCAAGGAGCAAGAACCAATTATTTTCTTTCAAAAGACCTCAGCCCCCAAAATAAATGCAGTAGCAGTGGTGTCAAATGTGTTTTGTTTGTTTGTTTGTTTGTTCTAACATTTATTATGGTCATGGTGTTAGTATCTTGGAAAGAACACCTAAGCTGTTGGAAATATTTATAAACTGCCTCTGGGAAACAGCGTAGTAATAGAGTTTATGTGAGTCCACCAGAAGTTAAGATTAAGACGCTAAATACTAGAGAATAAACTCCTCAGTAGCTAATCATGTTTGTATAAATACTTTCTAATATTTGAAACTGGACCGTTTGCCTCTTTCTTCCTTACACATCTTTATGCAGCCACATCCATTTTTTTGGTCACTGTCCCTGCACTGACTCCCCAGGGTGAGGACAACAGTAAATAAAGAGGCCAGAGTGTGTCCAGGGCAAAGTGGCTGAGATAACAAGACAAGTGTGGGTCTCAGGAGTTAAAATGTCAGAGAAGCAGAGCCTCCCTCAAGGAGGATAATGGACCCAAATAGGAAGATGGGCTGCTGGCTTTGAACTCCGGGCAGAATATCTGGGCAACCATTTGGGACCTCACTCCCCAGGAAGGAGCGTGAAAACTGAGTTGAATGCTTTTCTTTTTCATGCTGAGACCTTTTTTTTTTTTTTTTTTAAAGTTTCCTGTGAAGTGGGATCTGTCTAATACAAGCTCACCAGTGTATCCTGAAATATGTAGCTCAAGAAATATGTATTAACTGAATGACACAAGGAGGAAATTTGGGTGTATTCGTAAACATATGTCTCATTTAATCAGCACAACAACTCAGCATGATAGGGAATTCTTCTTTCTTACCTTTAGACCTAAGGAATTCAGGGCCCAGAGAGGTCTAGTAACTTGGCCCTTGTATGATAGACAAGGTTGCAATCTCTGAGCGCTTATGCCAAGATAAAATGACTCCAAAGCTCAGGCAGTGTTTCCTGGGAACACTACCTTTTTGCAGTAAACAGAAAAAGTATCAGGAAAATTACAAAGTTTTCTGAAGAAGAGACAATTAGCAGGATGAAGCATATTAGGGAGATATTTTACTATTTTGTGTGAGTCTGTAGTAATTAAGTGTGAATCTGTGTGTGCCCTTTGAGCTGTAGTTGGGGTGATCATACGTTCAGGTTTTCCAAAATTATCCCAATTTCAAATATTTTGTCCTATTTTCCTTATAGGCCATTGAAGCGTTCTAAAGTTGATTTGGAAGGAAGGTGTTGAGGCATGGTTAACTGCAGTGCAAGTTCTTTGTGGTGGGAAGGAGAAGCTTGGCATATAGGAGGAGACGTGGTGGGATTTGAGCCTGGAGACAGGGGAAATTTGTCTGTGTTCTAAAGGGGATGTTTAAGCAGGAGTGGCAGTGGAGACTGAGGTGATCTGATTTGCTTTTTAGAAAAATTTTCTCTGCTGCAGAGTATTGAATGTATAGAGGGAGACAAAAGTAAGTTCAAAGAACAACAGCAGACGAGTAAGAGAAATTGAAAAGTAGATTCAGGAAGGACAGTTTATGTGAGAGAAAATGTTCTCGGATGAGGGTGATGCTGGTGCAGGAGACAGTTGGATGTATTGGAGAAATATTTAGAAGGAAAGTTTTATGTTGACGCCACGGAGATGAGAGGGGACCAAGAGGAGCTTCACAAGTTGGCTGGGGTACACTTAGGTGCATATTGTAGCCTTTTGATGAAAGACGACAGAGGAAAAGAATCAAGTTTCAATCTGGATATACTAAGTTTAAGGTTTCTGACACATCCAAGTAGAGATCTCCGAGAGTAGGCCTATCAATAGAATATGGATTTGGAGCTCAGGTAAGAGGTTGGGGAGAGAGTAGAGTAACTAGAACATTAGTCAGTTTTTTTGTTTTTGTTTTCAGTCTCCCAATTCATCACACCACCACCCCCCTGCCGCTTTCCCCCCTTGGTGTCCATACGTTTGTTCTCTACATCTGTGTCTCAGTTTCTGCTCTGCAGACTGGTTCATCTGTACCATTTTCTAGGTTCCACATATATGCATTAATATGTGATATTTGTTTTTCTCCTTCTGACTTACTTCACACTGTATGACAGTCTCTAGATCCATCCACATCTCTACAAATGACCCAATTTTTCCCCCTTTTTATCGCTGAGTAATATTCCATTGTATATATGTACCACATCTTCTTTATCCAATCATCTGTCGATGGACAATTAGGTTGCTTCCATGACCTGGCTATTGTAAATAGTGCTGCAATGAACATTGGGGTGCATGTGTCTTTTTAAATTATGGTTTTCTCTGGATATATGCCCAGTAGTGGGATTGCTGGGTCATATGGTAGTTCTATTTTTAGTTTTTTAAGGAACCTCCATACTGTTCTCCATAGTGGCTGTATCAATTTACATTCCCACCAACAGTGCAAGAGGCTTCCCTTTTCTCCACACCCTCTCCAGCATTTGTTGTTTGTAGATTTTCTGATGATGCCCATTCTAACTGGTGTGAGGTGATACCTCATTGTAGTTTTGATTTGCATTTCTCTAAGGATTAGTGATGTTGAGCAGCTTTTCATGTGCTTCTTGGCCATCTGTATGTCTTCTTTGGAGAGATGTCTATTTAGGTCTTCTGCCTACTTCTGGATTGGGTTGGTTTTTTTTTAATATTGAGCTGCATGTGCTGTTTATATATTTTGGAGATTAATCCTTTGTCCGATGATTCATTTGCAAATATTTTTTCCCATTCTGAGGGTGGTCTTTTCATTTTGTTTATGGTTTCCTTTGCTGTGCAAAAGCTTTTAAGTTTCATTAGGTGCCATTTGTTTATTTTTTGTTTTTAGTTCCATTAGTCTAGGAGGTGGATCTAAAAAGATCTTGCTGTGATTTATGTCAAAGAGTGTTCTTCCTATGTTTTCCACTAAGAGTTTTATAGTGCCTGGTCTTACATTTAGGTCTCTAATCCATTTTGATTTATTTTGTGTATGGTGTTAGGGAGTGTTCTAATTTCATTCTTTTACATGTAGCTGTCCAGTTTTCCCAGCACCACTTATTGAAGAGACTGTGTTTTCTCCATTGTATATCCTTGCCTCCTTTGTCATAGATTAGTTGAAGATAGGTGCATAGTTTTATCTCTGGGCTTTCTGTCCTGCTCCATTGATCTATATTTCTGTTTTTGTGACAGCACCGTATTGTCTTGATTACTGTAGCTTTGTAGTATAGTCTGAAGTCAGGGAGTCTGATTCCTCCAGCTCCTTTTTTTTTTTCCCTCAAGACTGCTTTGGCAAAAAAAAAAAAAAAAAAAAAAAAAAAAAAAAAAAAAAAAGACTGCTTTGGCTATTCAGGGTCTTTTGTGTCTCCATACAAATTTTAAGATTTTTTCTTCTAGTTCTGTAAAAAATGCCATTGGTAATTTGATAGGGATTGCATTGAATCTGTAGATTGCTTCAGGTAGTATAGTCATTTTCACAGTACTGATTCTTCCAATCCAAGAACATGGTATATGTCTCCATCTGTTGGTATCATCTTTAATTTCTTTCATCAGGATCTTATAGTTTTCTGCATACAGGTCTTTTGTTTCCCTAGGTAGGTTTATTCCTAGGTATTTCATTCTTTTTGTTGCAATGGTAAATGGGAGTGTTTCCTTAATTTCTGTTTCAGATGTTTCATCATTAGTGTATAGGAATTCAAGAGATTTCTGTGCAATTTTGTTTCCTGCAACTTTACCAAATTCATTGATTAGCTCTAGTAGTTTTCTGGTGGCATCTTTAAGATTATGTATAGTATCATGTCATCTGAAAACAGTGACAGTTTTACTTCTTTTCCAATTTGTATCTCTTTTATTTCTTTTTCTTTTCTGATTGCTTCCAAAACTATGTTGAATAATAGTGGTGAGAGTGGACATCCTTGTCTTTTTCCTGATTTTAGAGGAAATGCTTTCAGTTTTTCATCATTGAGAATGATGTTTGCTGTGGGTTTGTCATATATGGCCTTTATTATATTGAAGTAGTTTCCCTCTATAACCACTTTCTGGAGAGTTTTTATCATAAATGGGTGTTGAATTTTGTCAGAAGCTTTTTCTGCATCTGTTGAGATGATCATATGGTTTTTATTCTTCAGTTTGTTAATATGGTGTATCACATTGAACGATTTGCATATATTGAAGAATCCTTGCATCTCTGGGATAAATCCCACTTGATCATGGTGTATGATCCTTTTAATGTGTTGTTGGATTGTGTGTGCTAGTATTTTGTTGAGGATTTTTGCATCTATTTTCATCAGTGATATTGGTCTGTAATTTTCTTTTTTTGTAGTATCTTTGTCTGGTTTTGGTATCAGGGTGATGGTGGCCTTGTAGAATGAGTTTGGGAGTGTCCCTTCCTCTGCAATTTTTGGAAAAGTTTGAGAAGGACGGGTGTTAGCTCTTCCCTAAATGTTTGATAGAATTCACCTGTGAAGCCATCTGATCCTGGACTTTTGTTTGTTGGAAGATTTTAAATCACAGTTTCAATTTCATTACTTGTGATAGGTCTGTTCATATTTTCTGTTTCTTCCTGGTTCAGTCTTGGAAAGATACCTTTCCAAGAATTTTTCCATTTCTTCCAGCTTGTCCATTTTATTGGCATAGAGTTGCTTGTAGTAGTCTCTTAGGATGCTTTGTATTTCTGCTGTGTCTGTTGTAACTTCTCCTTTTTCATTTCTGATTTTATTGATTTGAGTCTTCTCCCCCTCTTTCTTGATGAGTCTGGCTAATGGTTTGTCAATTTTGTTTATCTTCTCAAAGAGCCAGCTTTTAGTTTTATTGATCTTTGCTATTGTTTTCTTTGTTTTTATTTCATTTATTTCTGCTCTGATCTTTATGATTTCCTTCCTTCTGCTAACTTTGGGTATTTTTTGTTCTTCTTTCTCTAGTTACTTTAGGTGTAACGTTAGATTGTTTATTTGAGATTTTTCTTGTTTCTTGAGGTAGGCTTGTATAGCTATAAACTTCCCTCTTAGAACTGCTTTTGCTGCATCCCATAGGTTTTGGATCGTCGTGTTTTCGTTGTCATTTGTCTCTAGGTATTTTTTGATTTCCTCTTTGATTTCTTCAGTGCTCTCTTGGTTATTTAGTAATGTATTGTTTAGCCTCCCTGTGTTTGTGTTTTTTTCCCTATAATTGATTTCTAATCTCATAGCGTTGTGGTCAGAAAAGATGCTTGATATGATTTCAATTTTCTTAAATTTATTGAGGTTTGATTTGTGACCCAAGATGTGATCTATCCTGGAGAAGAAAGTGTAATCTGCTGTTTTTGGATGGAATGTCTTATAAATATCAATTAAATCTGTCTGGTCTATTGTGTCATTTAAAGCTTGTGTTTCCTTATTGATTTTCTGTTTGGATGACCTTTCCGTTGGTGTAAGTGAGGTGTTAAAATCCCCCACTATTATTGCTAATGTCAATTTCCTCTTTTATAGCTGTTAGCGGTTGCCTTCTGTATCGAGGTGCTCCTATGTTGGGTGCATATATATTTATAATTGTTATATATTCTTCTTGGATTGATCTGTTGATCATTACATAGTATCCTTCCTTTTCTTTTGTAGCATTCTTTATTTTAAAGTGTATTTCATCTGATATGAGTATTGCTACTCCAGCTTTCTTTTGATTTCCATTTGCATGGAATGTTTTTTTCATCCCCTCACTTTCAGTCTGTATGTGTCCCTAGGTCTGAAGTGGGTCTCTTGTAGACAGCATATATATGGGTCTTGTTGTTGCATCCATTCAGCAAGTTTGTGTCTTTTGGTTGGAGCATTTAATCCATTCACATTAAGGTAATTATTGATATGTATGTTCCTATGACTGTTTTCTTAATTGTTTTGGGTTTGTTTTTGTAGGTCCTTTTCTTCTCCTGTGTTTCCCACTTAGAGAAGTTCCTTTAGCATTTGTTGTAGAGCTGGTTTGGTGGTGCTGAATTCTCTTAGCTGTTGCTTGTCTGTAAAGCTTTGATTTCTCCATCAAATCTGAATGAGATCCTTGCCGGGTAGAGTAATCTTGGTTGTAGGTTCTTCCCTTTCATCACTTTAAGTATGTCATGCCACTCCCTTCTGGCTTGTAGAGTTTCTGCTGAGAAATTAGCTGTTAACCTTATGGGAGTTACCTTGTATGTTATTTGTCGTTTTTCCCTTGCTGCCTTCAGTAATTTTTCTTTGTCTTTAATTTTTGCCAATTTGATTAATATATGTCTTGGCGTGTTTCTCCTTGGGTTTATCCTGTATGGGACTCTCTGCACTTACTGGACTTGGGTGGCTCTTTCCTTTCCTATGTTAGGAAAGTTTTCAACTATAATGTCTTCAGATATTTTCACAGGTCCTTTCTCTCTCTCTTCTCCTTCTGGGACCCCTATGATGCGAATATTGTTGTGTTTAATGTTGTCCCAGAGGTCTCTTAGGCTGTCTTCATTTCTTTTCATTCTTTTTTCTTTATCCTGTTCTGCAGCAGTGAATTCCACCATTCTGTCTTCCAGGTCACTTATCCGTTCTTCTGCCTCAGTTATTCTGCTATTGATTCCTTCTCGTGTAGTTTTCATTTCAGTTATTGTATTGTTCATCTCTGTTTGTTTGTTCTTTAATTCTTCTAGATCTTTGTTAAACATTCCTTGCATCTTCTTGATCTTTGCCTCCATTCTTTTTCCGAGGTCCTGGATCATCTTTACTATCATTATTCTGAATTCTTTTTTGGAAGGTTGCCTATCTCCACTTCATTTAGTTGTTTTTCTGGGGTTTTACCTTGTTCCTTCATCTGGTACATAGCCTCTGGCTTTTCATCTTGTCTGTCTTTCTGTGAATGTGTTTTTTGTTCCACAGGCTGCAGGATTGTAGTTCTTCTTGCTTCTGCTGTCTGCTCTCTGGTGGATGAGGCTGTCTAAGAGGCTTGTGGAAGTTTCCTGCTGGGAGGGACTGGTGGTGTGTAGAGCTGGCTGTTGCTCTCTTGGACAGAGCACAGTAAAACTTTAATCCGCTTGTCTGCTGATGGGTGGGGCTGGGTTCCCTCCCTGTTGGTTGTTTGGCCTGAGGCGACCCAACACTGGAGCCCACCCGGGCTCTTTGGTAGGGCTAATGGCAGACTCTGGGGGGGCTCAAGCCAAGGAGTACTTCCCAGAACATCTGTTGCCAGTGTCCTTGTCCCTTGGTGAGTCACAGCCACCCCCCACCTCTGCTGATGACCCTCCAACACTAGCAGATAGGTCTGGTTCAGTCTCCTGTGGGGTCACTGCTCCTTCCCCTGCGTCCCGATGTGCACACTACCTTGTGTGTGCCCTCCAAGAGTGGAGTCTCTGTTTCCCCGAGTCCTGCTGAAGTCCTGCAATCAAATCCCGCTAGCCTTCAACATCTGATTCTCTAGGAATTCCTCCTCCCATTGCCGGACCCCCAGGTTGGGAAGCCTGACGTGGGGCTCAGTACCTTCACTCCAGTGGGTGGACTTCTGTGGTCTAAGTGTTCTCCAGTTTGTGAGTCACCCACCCAGCAGTTATGGGATTTGATTTTATTGTGATAGCGCCCCTCCTACCATCTCATTGCAGCTTGTCCTTTGTCTTTGCATGTCGGGTATCTTTTTTGGTGAGCTCCAGTGTCTTCCTGTTGATGAGTTTTCAGCAGTTAGTTGTGATTCTGGTGTTCTCGCAAGAGGGAGTGAGAGCATGTCCTTCTACTCCGCCATCTTGAACCAATGTCCTCCGTTCGTCAGTTTTTCGCTGTGAAATAAGCATCCTTAAAATCACAGTGATTCTTACCACTGAAGACATTTATTATTTCACTCCTGTGTCTTCCTGTGGGTTGCAGCTGTGCTGGGCTGTGCTGGCCTGGGTGGGCTTGGCTTCCGGCCTGCCCCCAACATTTCTTCATTCTTCTTGGACTGGCAGCTACCAAGGGCATATTGTTTGTTTGTCTGTTTTAATAAACAAACAAACTAATTAGTTAATTAATGACTGCATTGGCTCTTCATTGCTGCACTCGGGCTTTCTCTGGTTGCAGTGAGTGGGAGCTATTCTTGGTTGTGGTGCGCGGGCTTCTCATTGCAGTGGCTTCTCTTGTCGCAGAGCTTGGGCTCTAGGCACGCGGGCTTCAGAAGCTGTGGCTCGTGGGTTCTAGAGTGTAGGCTCAGTAGTTATGGCGCATGGGCTTAGTTGCTCCGCAGCATGTGGGATCTTCCCGGACCAGGGATCAAACCCATGTCCCCCGCATTGGCAGGCAGATCCTTAATCACTGCACCGCTAGGGAAGCCCCAAAATTCTTTCTCAGATGAGTTTGAGGGAGGAACCTTTTAAAGCTTCTGCTTGTGTCATGTCCTCTAACATTCCATTTACCAAATCAAGTGACATCCTCAAGCTCAAAGTGAAAGGGAAGCCATGGTTAGAGTGTGGCATGAAGAATTGAGAACAATAATAGAACAACCTAATCTACCAGAGTACAACTGAGCCTTGAGACTTGAATGCTTGGGTAAAGGAGGCTCTCCCTAGGAAACTCAGAATTAGCAGTGAAGCAGTGAGTATAGTGTCACTGAGGCCAAGTTTACTGAGGGAGGAAGAAGTAAGGTCAGCCATATTAGATGCTGTTAGGAGAAGAACTGAAATCCAGCCATCAGATTTATTGACCTTGATAACTGCAGTTTAGAAATATTTAATGTGGAAGTAGATATGGAGGGCAGATTGGGATGGGTTGTGAATTGTATGGTTTCCAACCTTTGATTTATAAGAGCAAAGAAGAAGAAAACAAAAATACAACAAAGCCAGCAATCAGTAACAATGGAACCCCTCAAAAAACGTTGGTATACCATGATAGCATGCATCAGTTAACTTGTAGAAGTCAACAGAAAACTGATATTTATTGAGCTTTTTTACTACTAGCACGCTTACTTTCACCTATCTTTTTTTTTTTGCGGTATGCGGGCCTCTCACTGCTGTGGCCTCTCCCGTTGCGGAGCACAGTCTCTGGACGCGCAGGCTCAGTGGCCATGGCTCATGGGCCCATCCGCTCCGCGGCATGTGGGATCCTCCCAGACCGGGGCATGAGCCCGTGTCCCCTGCATTGGCAGGCGGACTCTCAACCAGTGCGCCACCAGGGAAGCCCCACTTTCACCTATCTTTAATCATCACAGCACTCCTCTAAAGAATGTAACATTATCTGTACTTCCCAGGTGAGAAATATGAGGCTCTGAGAGGTTAAGTAATTTTTAGTACGTCACTCAGTGTTCATGCCCAAATGAGTGAAAAGAAATTGTGGCCCAGTTTACAAAGTACTGAATTTTTGACCAACAGCTAACCCCTGACTCTCGAGCAGAAATATTCATTCTTGAGTAAACTATACATACATTTTTCTAACAAGGTATTGACTCCAGTTGAGTCTCCTGTGAGCTGAGGTCAGTCATGTCTGAATCACAGGGCTGGTTTTTGTTCCTGTGGCCCTGGACCTAAATAGGTCCAGGCCTTTCTACCTCCATTCCTATAAGCACTCCAAATCAGCGCTCCTCAAGCTATCTCTGGTCAAAGTTTTTTTCCCCAATAAATTGTGCACTGATACTTTCTAAACTACAATAAAAATGAATTACTAGGAAAATTAATTTTCAAATACCTACAAATTGCATGCTTCATTTTTCTATTGTCTGTTAATTAAATTCAACAGAGCTAAATTTATTGCAGTATATACAAGTTTCAATGTCTGTATTAATGTACTCACAGACCAGTAACAAGTAGTTTGCAAGGGAACACACTTTGAGTAATACTGCACTAAATCTTGCACTTCTAGGTAAAACAGCTCTAAAGACAATGGTGTGCTTGCTTGGGGCTTAGATAAGGGCTGGTACCAGGCAGATTGTAGCCAAGCTGGGTGTCCTAGGTAGATCTCATGCTCATTACCACTCCCACTTTCCTGGAGAGAATAATCCAAAAAGTGGCCCAAATCAAAATTGCATCATACTTAAAAGAGACTCTGAAATCCCACATGATAATTCAGAGAACATATACAAAGTTTAGAGGGTTTTGGTTTTTTTAAAAAAATACTTATTTATTTGGTTGTGCCGGGTCTTCGTGGCAGCAGGCAGGCTACTTAGTTGCTGCATGCATGTGGGATCTAGTTCCCTGACCAGGGATCGAACCCAGGCCCCCTGCATTGGGAGCGCAGAGTCTTATCCCCTGTGCCACCAGGGAAGTCCCTTTTTTTTTTTTTTTAAACTTTTCATGAGTACCATCAATCACTTTACCAGCCAGCATTCTTATTGGAAAGTTGATCATGTCATTCTTGTCCTTGATTCCTATCAGGTGCAGATGTGTCTGCTTCCAATATCCGTGCCATTTACATTGCCTAATGGCGTGCATATTAGAGGCTGTAGTACAAATATATCATGCTGAATACAATGTTAGAACCATTTCTTAATATCCATAATTCAAAATAAGAGGCGAAGCCGTTGTTCAGTCTCCCTCATTATAATATCTATCTTCTAAATATTTACCTTTCTAGGTGTTACTTTTCATGGTGTATCCTTCTTATTCCATTTCCAGATTCTATTCCTAGGACCTCAGACTCTCACTGCATGCCTTGAAAGCTGCATTGTCTCCTTAATAATTCTTTGTGTATGACTTTCAACATGCCAGTGTTTTGTCTTGTCTTCCTGTCCTAACAGGCGTAATCTCAGCCTTGATGATTCTTTTCTGTATAGAATTCGGTCCTACTTCATGTATCCTTCCTTGTTTTACGTGATGTTGTCTGTGACAGTCATTTTTGTCCCTTTCTCACCACCTCCCTCAAGTTCTACTCTCTCATACAAGTCTATCCAGTTCTGAAAATTTTTTTACTCTCTTTCAAGGTAATTTTAAAAACTTCCTCATTTATCTTATTGGGTTCTGACCCAAAATTCTCCTACCTGGGCAGTTTTCAGGGTTTGTAGGTGTAATAAATCCCATTGGATGATTGCATGAAGGATGTGCACATGACACCAGGTGCCTAAATGAGAAATTTGATAAGTCTCCAGCTGTATCCTGAAGAGTCAAAGGCGGCAGAAGGGAAGGCTTAGGGGCTTAATAGGAAGTGAACAATATACGGCTCTTTACAACTATACATAGAGAACCATCGAAGGTTTTTGAGCAGGAAGGAAAATGTAAGATTTATCAGGCAATGCTGTACAGGGCCCTTATACAAAGCTTATATTAACCCAGAGCTTCTAAACCTGAATGCAGTGGGATGCGCTGTTAGAGAGGTGCTTCTGACCCAGGTCTCAGAGTGTTTAAAGTGAGCATTCTTCTCATTTGTTTGTACATCTTCTATTCATCTAGTTTATTCCACTGTTGCCCAGGCCACCCGAACATTGAGCTTTATGATCTTTTTTTTTTTTTCCAGTAGAAGATGTTGAGTTAAAATCATTTCATTTATGAGAATGGTGGGTCCTTCTTTAGAACTTACAATTCAGTTGGATGAGGATATGGTTTCAGCTTCACTTATGAAGTCTTTTATAAGGAATAACTCTGCTTTGTGGCTCTCAGTTATAAGTGATACTTCAATGGGTCCATTTGCTGTTGGACTTAATAGGAAGTGAACATTGTAGGGCTCTGTACAGTCATACATAGAGATCCATTGAAGATATTTGAGCAGGAAGGAAAATAAGATTTATCAGGCAATGCTGTGAGGAATGGGCTAGAATCTTGAGAGAGAAGAGGGGGCTTCCTGCCTGAAGGCTCTCAGAGCAGTCTAGGTGAGAGGAAGGGAGGGTCCGCACAGGGTGGTGGAGGTGAGAATATGCAAATGCTTGTTTAACATAAAAAGTGAGACAAGTTCAAAAAATCTTGTACCTCCTACGAAAAATGAACAGAAGTGAACAAAATGCTCAATCACTTGGTATGGCTGCCAGAGAAGGATGTATGATAGTTACACTTTCTTGAGGTTGAAGTAAAAAGGCCTCTCTCACGTTGGAACCTCATCATCAATGTTGCGACTTCACCTTCCCCACAGTGCTATGACCTCTCAGAGGACAAACCAGAGAAAGGGAGCAGTGGTAGTCATATCTATTTTACCCTCTTTCCCTCTACTACTATGGGAACCCACTCACCTAAGATAAGGAAAAAAAAAAAATATAAACCTTAGGGTTCTGTTACTCTGGTCATTCCCTTTGCATAACATTCTTCTTTGCCTTTTCCCCCCAGTCAGTAGAAAGCACTTGATTAGCTGGTGATTTCTGTCCCTCCTGCTTGAAGTTGAACCACTTTGTTTTTCCTAGAACTGGTTCATAGATGTTGAGCTCCTCGAAAGCAAAGGCTGCATCTTCCTCACCGTTGCTTCTCATCATCCAACTCAGTCTGAGGCATAGTATGCTTAATAAATGTTTGTAAAATTACCTATTGTTAACAAAGCTCTAAGCAGCTTTCAGCTGTTTTAGTTAACTGACTAAAATCTACATGATTTAAATAGCGACTCTAAAAGTTGTATGTATCTTTCAATTTACCTGTGACAGAAACTTTGAAAACTTTGTTTATCCCCTTCAATGTGAAATAGATATTTTAGAAGACAGTGTTCTCAAGGACCTATTTATAATTGACCTAAAACAAGCAGCCTTTCAAATAGATTCTGACTGAAACGTAAAAGAAATTTACGAATTCTAGTATTTCTTACATACTGGAAAAAAAAGTGGAATAAATAATTTGACTCAGTTTGATCCGAATAAATAAATTGATTGGTATCGAGAACAATTAATCCCTGTGTGCAGATGCACTTAAGCAAGTATCCATTTATTTAATGAGTTTTTGTCAAGAGCAAAATTTTAAACTATTTAATAACTAATAATTTTGAGTTATTTAATAATTTTTAGATTATTTTATTAGTGCTCTAAAATTTCCTATCACCCTGATTGGGTAGATCAGATAAACTCTTTTTAACTAATACTTAAAAAAATTATTTTATAGTTAAAATAATCTTTATAAAGATCAAAACTAGTTAGAAGAAAACTTCTACAACAGTCCCTTCTCAACTGTGGTGGTTATTGTTTCTGGACAGTCCTGGGGTTTACAATAAAGAAGCATAAGATCTTAGTGGAAAAATAGAGTTAAAGGGACCAAAACTTGGGTGAACATGATAAACCCTGTACTCACTCTACAGTGAATGAGTTGGGGCCCAGAAGGCTGTTTATAAACCCATTTGACCCCAAATGAAAACGGGCAGAACTTTCGGGCTCCGGATGCACGTCCACCTAAAGAGTATTATTTGGTTCCTCAAAGCTTTAAACTAAGTATATCCCTTTCTTACTTGCTAGTAAATGTTCACTTGGGCACACTGAAGATCTCTTGAGGCAGTTTATCCCTGCTGATCTCTCAAGATGTTCCAGGTACTCCTTTGCCTTTGGAATACTGGGCAGATTCAAGGAGTCATGAAACTGTAGACCAATCCAAGGGTTGTAACAGAAGTTTTATTAACAACTACTTTGACCTCATATGACCTTTTCATTTTCAAATGCTTTGCTTTTTCATGGATGAGCGTTAAGTTGAGAGGCATTCAGTACTGATGACTGAGCAAGTTCCTAGCAACTGTTCTGTCAATTACTTCTCTTTACCTATAACCCAGGGGCAGAATTTTTGAAATGTACGTTGTCTTCTTTTTTATTGAAGTAGAGTTGATTTACAATATTATATTAGTTTTATGTGTACCACATAATGATTCAATATTTTTATAGATTATACTCCATGTAAAGTTATTAAAAATAATGGCTGAATTTCCCTGTGCTGTACAATATATCCTTGTGGATTATTTATTTTATACATGGTAGTTTGTACCTCTTATTCGCCTACCCCTATCTTGCCTCTCCCCCCTTGTCAGTTGTCTTCTTTTAAAATTCATAATCATTACTGTAATCAAATGGTTCATCCTGCGTTCACGTATACATCTCACTACTTTCAATTTTGTTTAAAATTATTTCAACTTTTGTTTCTTCATCTCTTCTTGTTACCACTTTCAACACTCTGGGGATGTTGGGATAATAATCTATATAAAACATTTAAAAACTAAGCTTAACCATGGCAACCAGCAACAGAATGTTCAAATAAGCCCATGGTTAAGAGTTGAATGGCTCCTAGTGATGGGTGACGTTGATCAGCTTTGACCCCAGAGCGTAGTTATGTTTACCTTTGTGCTTGTTTGAGAGTTGAAAGTTCTCAAGTAATTCTTAAGCTTCTGTAATTGTACTGCAGGTTTCCAGTTAATGTCCCTTAGTAGCTAGCAATTTCAGTAAGAAGCTTATAAATTATTTTTGCTTTCTTGTCAGTAATATGCACTTGAAATGGTTCTCTCACCTCCTTGCTTGTCCCTCAACTACATATTTGAGTTCCTATCCAAATTTATGACTTATGGGACACCAACTCTTCTTTCCAGGGTCTCTTTCCCTCTCCATCCCCTCTTTTTAAAATTTATTTCTCATTGAAGTAACATTGGTTTATAACATTATATAAGTTTCATGTGTGCAACATTTTATTTCTACTTCTGTGTACATTACAGCGTACTCTCCACCAAAAATGTAGTTTCCATCATCTCTCTTTATTCTTAGCTCACCCCCTCTTCACAGACGAGGGAGTGCATTTTTAAAGCTTGAATTTACTCTTCCTCATGTTTCTTTTTATTTCCCAGGACATCGTGACAGTAACCTGCCAACAGCTTTACCAGCTTTCTGTCTTCTTTCTTGATTCTTCAAATTGCCTAACAGTACATTTCTGTATTCTCAAATTTTGATTTAAGGAGGCCTCCTGATTAAGGAGAAATTAGTCTTTTTTTTTTTTTTTTTTTTTTTTTTTTTTTTTGCGGTACGCGGGCCTCTCACTGCTGTGGCCTCTCCCGTTGAGGAGCACAGGCTCCAGACGCACAGGCTCAGCGGCCGTGGCTCACGGGCCCAGCCACTCCGCGGCATATGGGATCTTCCCAGACCGGGACACGAACCCGTGTCCCCTGCATCGGCAGGCAGACTCTCAACCACTGCGCCACCAGGGAAGCCCAGAAATTAGTCTTTTTAGATTTAACCTATTGTATCAAACTTTTCTAGCTGCTGTATGATTTCCTAGTGTCAGAAACTTAAACTGACTTTATTCCTAACTCCTGAACTTTACTTTTGATGAAGAGAAGTGTAAGTTATACATATAGTCTAAATGTATAGGAAAGGGATAAAAAAAATCACATGGGTATTGTTTGCTTATATTGTTTAAAGTAAATTTCTAAGGGACAGGTCTTTTATTTATTGCCTTTGGCGTTTACATGCTTTAGATTTTCATAGCGATTTCAGTACATTGGCTAAAAAGCCCCAAAGAATTTAGAGCATGGGCTGTTCCAAGGCAGTCTTTCTCCTACAGCAATATTCATGCATTTGACCTTAGTCTAACAAAGAGATTTATTATCATTGGCCGTTCCTAGCCATTCATTAGTATGTTTGAACTTTGCTGTGCTAGTTCTTATAAACTGAGGCATTTTGGATCGCTTGAGGCTTATAAACCAAGTAAACAATTCTAAGGGTGTTGATGATAACTGACGCGCTAATGTATGGCAGAATGCCGCTACCACTAACATAAAATAGACCAACACACAAATCACGGCTATCACCATGCTCAGAGCTTTCTTCCCATGACCTTTTGGGACTATGTTGTCACATCTATATTGGGTGTTGAACATGCATATATATGAGAGAAAGATAGATAGTACTTTAGTTCTTTATTTCTTAGATATGCAGTAGTGGTTTATGACTTATATTGGGAGTCTGTGGGTGTTTATCACCCGAGCTTGTGAAGACAGTAGTGTCTGTTTATAAATAGTTCTATATATAATAGTCCTTGTTTTTCATTTTTAATCCCTGTGGAAATGAAGCAAAAAGTCCTTGATTCAAGGCTTGATTCTGTAACTGTTTTGTTTTGTGACCCTGTACAAGTTTGTTAGACTCTCATAAATTTAATTTACCCATTTGTAAAATAGAAATAATATCACTTCTCATTGTTGTTGAGAGGATTAAATGAGATAGAATAAGTGAAAGTTCTTTTCAATGTAGAAAACCAGACAGAAATGAAAAGTATTCTTTCTTTGCCTTACCATGATCTTGTTAAAAACCCTTCTTTCTGCTGTCCATCCTTAACCCACACCCAAATAAGACAACCACAAAACCTGATGTTTTCATATGCCTGCCCGGAAGCAGAGGGTACCACATGGCAGAATCTTACTCACTTTACTTAGGCTGTGCTGATCCCAACTCCTACCTGTCCTTAGTCTGTGTGCCTTAGTAAGAGATAAATTTATTTCACTACCTCAGAGCAAGTAGAAGCAGAATAAATGTTCACCTGCACGGGTTCAAACCCCTGCTGTGCCTCTCACTAGCTGTACAGCCTTTGAGAATTACTCAAGGTCTCTGAGCCTCAGTTTCCTCATATAGAAAGTAAGCATAGTCCTGCCTTCTTCTTACAGTGGATTTCTGAAGGTGATACCTGTGAAGGACCAAAATAAGTGTTTAGCATTTAGTGTATATGGTTAGTAATTTATATGTTATATGGAAAGTTTGGATCCTTCTTTCTTGCAAGTTTCTGGACAGAGGAGATATTGCTAAATATTTTATGATAATTAAGTCAACTTTCATAAAAGGAAGTTTGGGGATTCTTTAAACAGATGGTGACCTGTAATGATAATTGACTTTCTTCTTGTTTGTAATGAAGCAAGTGATAAACATCTTCATTTCCTTTTACCATAGACACACACACACACACACACACACACACACACACGCACGCACACGCACACACTTACTTTGCCTGTTTGGTCTTTAGCACAGATGGATATTGTTTCACAATGATAGAAGAAGATGATTCTGGGATGCCTGTGGTCACTTCTGGATGTCTAGGACTAGAAGGCTCAGATTTTCAGTGTCGGGTAAGGAAGATAATTTGATTCTACTTTGTAACCTTTCACTGGCTAGATTTCAAACAGCCAAATTTCAAACAAGATATAACAACTGTTTGGGGGTCTTTTTTTTACTCTCTTGTTTTCAGTAATTTGGAAAATAATTTGAAAATTCGCATTGGGTCAATTCTTCCTTCCTTTAGAAATCAAATATTCATTTTATTTTTGCCGTTAACTTCTGGTTTAGTGACTCATTAGATCATCTTGCTCAAATTCCAGTTTGGTTAATTTCATTAAGCCAAACTTTCTTCCTCAGTTTACGCGACACACGTTGGTTATTACAAATAGAATAGTAATTTTGTTGAAATGCAAAAGTTGCAGTAAGGTAATACATGATGATTTGAAAGAAATTACCTAATACAATACATCAGTTTCACCATGTTTGAATAAAACTATCAGAATTTTAAGTGACTTCTCTAAATAGAATTAATTTACTAGTTTTGGATGGTATGACTTTGAAATTTAGGGGAAACCTATTAATAGCTGTTTGGGTTCGATTTTAGGACACGCCCATTCCTCATCAAAGAAGATCAATTGAATGCTGCACAGAGCGGAATGAGTGTAATAAAGATCTACACCCTACACTGCCTCCACTAAAAAACAGAGGTAAGAAGAGGAAGGCTTCCAGGCTGGAAAAGCTTTAGACATAAAGAAAATAAAAACTTGAATTATGCTCTTTTCTAAATGCATCTACCTGTACCATTTTCCACTACTGGGGCAGAGGACTGAGGCAAGATGACATAATGAAACGGTCATTCAAAGACATGTGCAAGGAGTTCTCAGGAAAATAGTTGCATGTGCCTTCACTCTTAAGATTCTTACTTCTGGGCTTCCCTGGTGGCGCAGTGGTTGAGGGTCTGCCTGCCGATGCAGGGGACACGGGTTCATGCCCCGGTCCGGGAAGATTCCCACATGCCGCGGAGCGGCTGGGCCCATGAGCCATGGCCGCTGAGCCTGCGTGTCCGGAGCCTGTGCTCCGCAATGGGAGAGGCCACAGCAGTGAGAGGCCCGCGTACCGCAAAAAAAAAAAAAAAAAAGAAAGAAAAGATTCTTACTTCTTTAACCTGTCTTCATTTCCTTCAGAAAACTACGGTGTCTAGAGCTTGGAGTGGGTTTCAGGAGGATAGAGGAGGGAGATAGTGTTTTCCGTTTACCCCTAAATGTTATTCAGAAGTTACACTTCACTCAAAAACTGCTATTTGGCTACATTCATTTTAAGAATAAGGACCTTTTAAAGGACTAATTCAGATGATATGCTGGATGGCATTTCCTTTTATTTATGCTAGAGTAACTACTTTTTAGTCAATTCATATGTATTGGTAAAATGGAGAAAATATCTAGAAAGTTTAATTCTAAGACTATACATTTAGTGTTGCTCATTAAAAAAGACACATACTGCATCCCCAAAGACTCCTGGTTAAAAACGGCTCCCATGTTTCCTTTCTTCTTGTTCTCACCATAAAAATAAATGATTTGTAATTGTCATAGAGTCCTAAGTCTTATATAAGTAGCTTAAAATGATTTGTCATGATTGATTTTTATTTCTTGAGAGAGAAAATCTTCCCAACAAAATACAATGGCATTTCTGGGTTTCGATGATAATATTTTATAACATTTGTTCATCCTATAGCCTAGAAAACTCTGCAAGATTGATTCATAATAATTCACATCAAAAATTCACAGACAGATTTTAATTTTGCCAGTCAACATGCTAGGTGTTATGGGTAACAGAAATGGATGAAGAAAGTTCTTTCTCTCAACACATGCACACTAGGTTATGAGAGAGAAACATGGAAATAATTAAATTATACTCAGGCAGGAAAATCTCTGTAGAGTTAGATTATAAAGTGTATTAAGGACACAGAAGAGTGAGTGGCTCACTTTGGGGTGGGAGGATGTCAGAATAGCTTCATAGAAGTGATACCTGAGCAGACTTTAAGGCGGAACAGAAGTTTGCCAAATGGATAAGGCAGGAATAAAAAGTTTAAAAATTAAAGTGGCTGACATAAGCCAAGAATTCCGCTACTAACTGTTACATTAATTAACCCATTTGAGCTGTGGGGTATTAGGCTTATTATTCCCCACTTAAAGGTGAGGAGATTGCAGCACACAGAGGTGAATTAACTTTCCCAAGGTTGCACACAGCCCGTGAGTAGCCTGTGACTCTAAACAGAGGCAGTCTAATAAGTGCAGAGGTTTAGTTTGTAATATATGAGAAAGATTTGCAAAAGACAGGCATACGAAACAGCATGGCTGGTTGGAGAAAGTCCCCTAATGCAGTTGTCTGAAGCCTCACAGTTCAAAGTGGGCCTGTGGGTCAGCAGCATCAGCATGGCTTGGAGCTCATTAGAAATGCAGACTCTCAGGCCCCGCCCCAGACTACCAAGCCTGCATTTTTAATGAGATTCCCCAAGTGATTTACATGCACATTAAAGTTTGGGCAACACTTTTGGTAGAAAAACACCTATACGAGGATATAGCTAGCGCCCCTGTGTCTCAGCACGTGAGTTCGACAACACCTCGTTCGAACACAATTCCGCTGACGTCAGGTTGCTGTAAAATTCTAAATGCTTACTTTCAGTTTTTTGTAGTTACTGCCTTGTGAATCAGTTGCAAAAAGTAGGTGATCTGTAGACAACATTTTGAATAGCATCTGTAGACAACACTAATGTGTTGGGAGTGGGGCGGGAGGTGGGTGAGGAGTGCTGGAAATGAAGGCAGTTGTGCCAGAATCGCTTCGCTCAAGGAGAAAAAGGTTTTATTACCTGTAAGTGGAAGAGATGCGTTCTAGCAGTAGCGGTAGGGTTTAGGAAAACTGACTTAAATGCTGCAGTGCACATACTGTCCTGTAGGTGGAGCCAGATTCTAGTTAGGACCCGGCAGGCAGGGGAGGATTCTCTGAAGAGGTTGAGTGCTAGGGACTTTTAAAAGCAGAGGAAGTCTCCTAGAGAACTCCGTGAAAAGGCTTTGAAAAGAAGAGTAGTAGTATTGGGAAGACAAGTCCTTGGTCAGGGCAGTAAGGGAAAGAGGATGTTACTGTGGCTGGTGGATTATGTTGAGGGTTATACAAGGTGACGGACTTGGGGGGAGTTTAGTGGCTGTAGGGTTTACCATTTTGAACTCTGAGGATCCCAGGTAGTGCCTGGGTGAGGTCTCTGCAGATTCCACCTCACCATTTTGCCACAGTCGTTTTGGGGTCCAGTAAAAGTCACTGCAGGCTGTGGTCTGAGAGCACTGGTCTTTCTTACACAAATATACCACAGAGCTGCTGCCTTTCTTGTTTTTGCCTCTACCATATATACACATGGGCAGCATTTTTTTTTGGAAGTGGACTATACATGTTTACTGAGTATCAGTAATGCATTGGTCAGAAATATTTGCATTGCAGCCATATTGGATATATGTCTTTATATAGTCATATTGGAGATAGGTATATTTATGTTTTGGTATAAAACCCCAAATAAAGAACAGGGATGTTAAAGAGACATGGAACCATCTTATTTTGATATTTTTAACTTTAGCTGTTGTTTTTATACTTACGACCAACCCTAACTTTTGTGGAGCCGGGGCAATGGTATAAATGGAAGTCCACATACCATTTACCTAATTATTTAAAACTCATAAACCAATGTAGAAGACTGGTAAATAAAATACTTTCTGTTAACCAAACTTAACAAGAATATTTTCATAGTGATGGGGAACACCAGCTTGGCATTCAGAATGCTTGAACTACTTAGACTTATTCATTCCAGTGTGGGAGTGGGAGTGATTGGGAGCCCCGTTCTTGGTTCTGTCTGGCACTGGGAGAGGTCTCTCATGCATGCAGCTGGACACCTGTTTTGTGTCTGTCTCAGCCTGTTGGCAGTGATACTGTCGGCTGGGAAAGTCTGAATCACTTACCGGGGTCCATACCACTGTGGCAGCCCCCATAGATGTTTGTCTGACTGGAGCTAATGTTGTGGCTAGACTGACCCCTGTGGTTCTTATTATCTAAAATGCACCTCAGCAGCCACTGTCAGAGAAATCTGAAAGATAAGATGTATTATTTGCAAGAACCAGAGGGTACACAGCACACCTGAGGGCCACACAGCAAGGTCACAGGCATGGGGGGGTGGGGACCTGGGGTTCTCCCTTTACTGGGGTCAAAGGTGGGGTGCCTAGGGTTTCACAGTTTCTCTTTTTATTGGCAAATTAATTAATTTTGAAAGTTGAGTTATGACTGAAATATAACATGATATTAGTTTCAGGTGTATAACGTAATGACCTGATATTTGTATATGTTGCAAAAATCATCACCACAGTAAGTCTAGCTAACATTTGTCACCATACACGGTTACAGAAATATTGGCAAGTTTAAAACATAAGAGTGGGAATTAGGGCACGGGAAGGGAAAAGCAGAATTATTCAAGCGGTCAGTTATCCAGGGAACTTCACGGGTGGGGTGACCTGCTTTCTTATCTAGTTGTTTTACCAGTAGTGTGTCATACAGCTGGCAATGTGCTTATTTGAGATAGAGGTCTTTGCAACAGATGCCTCAGTAAGCAGAAGCTTAATGTCAGGCACCCACATTACAACACCCCAGCCCTCTGGTTTACGCTCTGCCCACATGTCTTGCCCCAGACACCCCTTGGCCACTGCTAGGTCACCCCTCAGGCCTTTGGGTAAGTACACCAGCTCCTTGGTCCACCCTCAGGGAGACAGGGGGCCTCATAGTTTCCCGACACAGGCCTGGGGCCATTTAGGTAGAATTCCAGACTTTGGGGCAACGGCCAGTGTTTTAAATGGAGAGCAGGATGGGACAGATTCTGGGTGGACACGTTGCCTGTGTTCTGCAGACCACTGCTCAGTGGGAAGGGGTCCAGTTAAAGGGAGCCGGAGCAGGACCCTCTAAAGCTCAGAGCCTAGGTAACTGTGAATGGAGTGCTTACTTACTGTGGCTCTTTTCTAAGTACTTTACATACACTGACTCATTTAATCCTCATAACAGCTCAGTAGAGAAAACACCATTAGCATCACCCCAATTTCTCAGACATGCAGCTAAGGAATAGTGAGGTCAAGTACTGTGTGAAGGTTACACAGCTAAAGTAAGTACTGGAGATGGGAAATCGGCCTATGACCTCATCTCCCTGAATTGTCTATAAAGAGCCTTAAATGACATTCTCAAAAAAAGAAAAAAGCGTTTATGTATCTAAGAGTTAGAAGACTCTAAGTAAAGTAGTGGTTAGCCATGTCACAAAATAATCAATAAACAAGATGATTACTTTGAAGCCTCCTGTTTATTATGTTTGCACAATTAGCATTTTCTCCATTCTTAGAATATGGTGTTAGAGGGTTGCTCCCTCTCTCTCTCTTGCACACACACTCTCTCTCCGCTCCTCCTCTCCCGTCCTCTTCCTTCTAATTTATCATTTATTAAGGCCCACTTACGGGCTTCCCTGGTGGCGCAGTGGCTGAGAGTCCGCCTACCGATGCAGGGAACACGGGTTCGTGCCCCGGTCCGGGAAGATCCCACATGCCGCGGAGCGGCTGGGCCCGTGAGCCATGGCCGCTGAGCCTGCGCGTCTGGAGCCTGTGCTCCGCAATGGGAGAGGCCACAGCGGTGAGAGGCCCGCGTACCGCAAAAAAAAAAAAAAAAAAAAAAAAAGGCCCACTTACGTATTAATACTAGGCTAGTGGTTTTCAAACTTAGGTGCATCAGAATCACCTGGGGGGCTTATTAAAACACGGATTACTGGCCCCCACCTAGAGTTTCTGATTCAGTAGATCTGAGTGGACCCCAATGATCTGCCTTTCTAAGGAGTTTCCAGGTGATACTGATGATGTTGGTCCAGAGACCACACTTTGAGACCCCTGGGCTAGGCGTTGCCTGATAGTTTGTTACATATTATTATAGTAGACTTCCTATAAACCTATGTGTCAAACTAGTACAAAGCAGACACTGTATTATTAAAAGATGAGAGGGTTAAAAAATCCAGCTCACGGGCTTCCCTGGTGGCGCAGTGGTTGAGAGTCCGCCTGCCGATGCAGGGGACGCGGGTTCGTGCCCCGGTCCGGGAAGATACCACATGCCGCAGAGTGGCTCAGCCTGTGAGCCATGGCCGCTGAGCCTGTGCGTCTGGAGCCTGTGCTCCGCAACGGGAGAGGCCACAGCAGTGAGAGGCCCGCGTACCGCAAAAAAAAAAAAAAAATCCAGCTCACCAATTTGTTGTTGTTGTTCTTTTTTTCTTAATAGTAGCTTTTCTGAAAAAGTTAAATGATTAACCTTATCTCAAAACATCTGTATTACGAGGTGCTAAATAATAACAGGCTTAGGTGAGGTTCTGTTATTAGACCTCAGAGAAGTACTAAGCGTAGGGGTAGATACCTACAAATAAATTGTCTTATTAAAAAATAAACAAGAAAACCTTTTCTACCGATCCAGAGTTTTTTCACTTTTTTTTCCAACTTAGATGCATTTAGCAGGAAATTAGAGATACAAAATCACATCCAACAAATATTTATCAATGTGTATTTAGATCCTTGAAATTTTATTTGTCATCTTCTGTTTCAAAAAAAGATGATGAAGAGTGACCAGAAAGCAGCGGAAATTCTTTTATGAATATTAGTTTTCCTTTTGCTTTGCTTATTCCATTTCAGCACCAGCAAAGCAGAATATCCTGGGACAATATTCTTTCTCCTGAAAGAAGAAATATGAAAAGTAATTAGATCAAATGCAGCACCTTCATTATAAACAATAAAATATGATTCGGGAAGCCCAGTCACACTGCAGCTGGTGCAAAGAGGAGGGAGACATGTCTGTTTTGATGGAGAGGCTTGTAGGGAGAAGTCGTGGTGCCCTGGTGTCTGGCTTCCTGCCTGCAGAATTAGTGATGAAGGGGCACTGAGATGCTGGAAGGGATGATGTATGGTTCCAGCGTCACATGGTTTGACCAAGATATTGTGAGTTTAATGTTCTCTTGAAATGGTGTGTAGGCAAGAGAATTTGATGAGGTTTTTTTCCTCCTCCCAAATTACTTATTATTACTTATTTTTGTTTAATTTTTTTTTTCAAATGAGTACTTAAAGAAGTGAAAGACTGGTGTTGAAATGAACAGAAGCCCTTTGCTTTATTAAATGGGATCCTTAAATTTGACTTTTACAAGAGCAAATAAAGTTCATATAATTTTTTTGGAATACGTATAGTTTGTGTGTTTAAATATGGGAATTACTAATATACGCTACATGTATACTTCATGGAAAATGTATCCGAAACAACTGTTTCTGTTTTGAAATAGGGTAATTTCAATGTAGTTTAAGTAAAATTATAATACAGGATTTCCAAAGCTAAACTTTATCTTATTATTTTTTTTCTTACTCCACTAAAAAATATATTCTGATCAGTTTACAGATTTGTTTAAAAATGCTATTGCTTAGCTTCGGGTATTGCCAATTACAAATTAAACTCAATAGGTAACAGGTATTTAATCAGTGAAACCGTCTCCCATATTCTCTATAACACAGATAGGTTGAATATATGATACCATCTAGAATGCAAAGGTCAGTTGCAGAATTTTCCTTCTGACACATATATTATGCTTGTGGCAGTATAAACCGGTACATGAGTCTGAGCCGAATTCCTGGCCAGGGAATAGCTCTTAACATTTCTGGAAATGTGCAGCTTCTGACTATTTTGGAAATTCTGGTTAACTTTGTATTTGGGATAGGTGAAAGAAATTTATAAATAATTAGACTTTTCCTTTCTCACTGAACACAGTAATCTGGATATAACAGTTCTGTCTTAACTTCCTTTGTTACCAGAAAATATAATGCTAAATCTTTTTCTGCAGGAAAGTAACTGGAATATTATGTCTTTGTTCTTATAGTGAACTTAATTCTAGATGTTACTGTGAGATGACATCCCAATATATGATGAAGGTAAATTACAGTATTGTTTGTTGACTAAAATCCTCTGACAAGAATATGCTTTTCAGGCACTTTGTGCTCTATTAATAGAAAGATGTCTCCAATTTATCTGTGGTTATAACACTGAGAGCACATATAAAGATGTCTTTGGGCCATCGTATTTCCAAGACTCTTTCTAGCAATATGGTTTTTTATTTCCTATTGCAATTATGAGCGATCTTCTAGCCTTACAGAAACAGTCCTGGCATTTTAAGCAGTTGCAAACCAGTTAATTATGAGAGGAGACAAGTAATGACAGAATGCCGTTTTGTTAGGAAACCATTGGTGATTCTTACTTGCCTCTCAGAGTGAACCAGACTTCCCTAGAGAGTTCTCCATTCTGCTTCCCTGAGCAGTTGGAGTGACAGCCAGGTAGAAATCTGCTGGCCTAGAGAGAACTGTGGGCTCTGTTCTTTTCCTGATATGTATCTGGAAGTGTTCGCTTTCCAAGACTCTGGCAGTGACTTGAATGTTTACATTGTTAATGCTCTGAGCACAGGTAATGGCAGATTAAAACATGACAGGCACGACCAACAGAAACAAAAGGCATATTGATAAGGCTCACTATTTATGACAAAAGACAAGCAGGCAGTAGGGGATAGGTTTATTGGGGCAAAGAAAAGGAAAGTGGGAAGGTAATGCTAGCCTTTAAAAAAAGTGCTTGATGGTAAGGAAAAAATCCCTTAGATTCTTTCTGGCCTCATTGCTCTCATAAATCAGAAATCTAATATGGTGAGTAATAAATACACTGTTCTTGGCCTTCCCTGGTGGCGCAGTGCTTGAGAGTCCGCCTCCCGATGCAGGGGACACGGGTTCGTGCCCCGGTCGGGGAAGATCCCACATGCCGCGGAGCGGCTGGGCCCATGAGCCATGGCCGCTGAGCCTGCGCGTCCAGAGCCTGTGCTCCGCAATAGGAGAGGCCACAGCAGTGAGAGGCCCGCGTACCGAGAAAAATAAAAAATAAAAAAGTACACTGTTCTTACGGTTCAGAGTGTTCTGCATTTACGTGGAAAAGTGAAAGTCGATGAGGCTGATAGTTTTTAGTAAAATTATATCACTTGAATGAAAAAGTATTCTGTATTTGTATACTGAAAATATGTTGTGCATATGTAGTTAGTTACTCTAGTTTTGATAGAGTATCCAGCGTTCTCTTTGATTTTCTGCAAAATCAGGCTTTTTTGCTTTTGTTGTCCTTAAAATTGGAAATAGATTTTAAGCTGTTTGCAGCGACATTATTTGCACCATGGTATTTGTATATACGCATGTGTACAAACGTTGTTAATTGCTCTCTCACTGGCGGAGGTATTTTGCTCATTTTGGGTTATTGTTGACTTTGCCTATAACCCAGAAGAGCGGGGGAGGTAAGGAGGGAAATTTTACTAAGAAAATTCATTGTGTAAAATCTTAGCCCACGTAATTTTAACAGCTTACAAATTATTTTCAAGATTTCCTAAGCAACACTTTTTGGACAACGCATGTGGTAATTATATATGAGTCCTGTTGTTGTTAAAGGCTGAATGGCTCTTTGAATGTGTACTCCAGTAGATCACGGTCTTGAACTGTTTCTCTGCTCAATTGGCAGTGTTTCTGAATTTAATATAAAACTGCTTTTTAAAAAATGGTCTCTCATTTAGTCTTTTCAGATGCAGACAGACTACTTCCATTAATATTTTACAAGTAGTGTAGATCATAAATAATTATTAAACATATATTTTAGACTGATGAGTAAATCATAACATTAACCATCATAAGATTTGGATGAGAAATTAGTATAAATATCTGTGGATTTTAGTTTATAATAAATAATCCAAAGTTTCTCTGATAGATTTCACAGTAAGATTTATTTTCATTTCATGTGTTCGTGTTACTTTCCTGATTTTGGTAATTGCATTACCATTTGGTAAGACAATGTCCTTGTTCTTAGGAAGTTCACTCTGAAGTGCTTATGGGTGGAGACATTATGTCTGTAACTTCAGATGATGCACAGAGTATACATACATATAAATAAATATGAATACAAACATGTACATATACATATCTTTATATATAGAGAGGGAGGTAGGCACACACATACATACTGAGAGAGCAAGAGAATTATAAAGTAAATATGATACAATTTTAAAAATGAAAACTCTCTAAAGGGCATACTGGAGTCCTTTATCCTTACAGGTTTTCTATAAGACTGAGATTATTTCAGAATAATTAAGGCATATGTTCACACTGATGGTAAAAAAGAAACCTGTAATCTTTTTTAAAGGGTACTTGGACAACATGTATGAAAAACCTTAAAATATATATCCTTCAAACTAATAATTCTACTTCTTCAAATCTAGATTAAGAAAATAATCATTGACATGTGCAGTGATGTATGTGTAAGAATGTTCGTCACAGAATTTTATGTATCACAGCAAAGATGTATTGTAGCAAAATCTTTGCAATCTCCTAAATATACATCATCAGAAGACTGACTTTCTAATTAGGATGTGTCTGTATATGTACTGTGTAATCTTTGAAACTCATTTTGCAGAAAAATTTTTATTGTTTTGGAAAATGTTTACAATATTATAAATGAAAACAATCTAGTTACAAGGCAATTCTAATAGGTTTTTTTCCCAAATTTTTTATTTGTGGTGAAATATACATAACATAAAGTTTACCATCTTAATCACTTTCAAGTGTACAGTTCAGTGATAATAAATATGTTTATAATGTTATACAGCCATAACCACCATCCATCTCTATAGCTCTGTTCATCTTGTAGAACTGAAATTCTTACCCATTAAATATTAACTTCCCCCATCTCTCCTCCCCACAACCCCTGGCAACTACCATTCTTCTTTTTGTCTTTCTCATTTTGACTTCTCTAAGTATCTCACATAAGTGGAGTGTTTGTCTTTTTGTGACTGGCTTGTTTCACTTAGCACAATGTCCTTAAGGTTCATTCATGTTGTAATATATGTCAGAATCTCTTTCCTTTTAAGGCTAAACCACGTCTTATGTATATACCACATTTTGCTTATCCATTCATATGTCAGTGGACACTTGGGTTTCTTCCATGTTTTAGCTGTTGTGAATAATACAGCTATGGGCATGGGTGTATACAATGCCTTTTTGTGAACCATTTTGTTCATGAACTTTTTTTGTTCATTGAAATGGTACTGGAAAGGCATACACTAAAATGTTGGCAGTAATTTTTGTAAATAGTGAGATGGTGGCAATTTTATTTTAGTTAGTTGGTGCTTTTCAGTTTTTCTTCAGGGAACGTATAATACTTTTGAATGAAAAAAAGAAATTTACATTTAGTGGGGTAAGGTCCCCAGCCAAAATGTTTAGGTGGCCGGACCATTAAAAGTATACAGCACAGTTGGAAAACATCTTGTTTGTAGGTAACCAAAGTCATAAATTACAATACCTTTTAACATTAAATAGCAGTAATTACTCTTTCAAGGATGTACGGTGCCCTTAATAAGAACGGTGCTAGTTCTATTACTAGGTAAGTGCACCAGGTTTTCAGTCAGTTTCCTCAAAATACGTTCCAGAGACTCCCTGCATATAAATCACTTGGGATGGTTGTAAAAAAGAAAAAATATACTTTGAATAAAAATCTCTGGGGTTGAAGTCAGTAAATATGCATCTGTATAAAGCTCTCCAGGTTATTCTTATTTTTACAACATTTGAAAACTCATGCCGTAATATTATAAATCTTATTTGTCAGGAACTGGAGTTAAAACAGCGTGAATACTGTTTAATAATTTGTTCTTTAAAAGGATCACACAGTAATTCTTTGAGTGGAACATACCCATTCTTTTAAAATAGGATGCCGTTTATGAAAAATTAAGCTATGTATTTTTGAAGGGCATCTTTGTTTAAAGTAATGCAAATCACGTATTCTATTTATTTGGCAATATTTGAGGAATTCTGATCCTTTGTATCCATCATAGGATTACTTTGGTTTTTATGTACAATGAATATAGATTTGTTTTTTTTTATCAAAATTCATGATATAGAGTGCTCCAGAAACCACATGAGAAAAATCTGTAAGCCCATCAGCTGGATCTGAAATAAAGATGAACAACCTGCTTATATTTTAGGGGTATTGATCCATTTACATTTATTTATATCCTGTGCTTTTATCCTATGTCAAACCTGTTCCTTCTAGAGAAGAAGAAATGCATGCTGTTGAAGTGAGTGGCTAGATGAACAATGATTCATGTCACTCAGACTTATTTAATTTAGAGAGTGTATATATATATATTTCTTGTCAATTAGCAGATTAAAAGGACCTCTTGAATCTTACACATGGAGCAGCAAGCACTTTTAGGAAAGAGTTGCTTCCTAAATTTTAAATGAAAATAATCTCTGTATCATGGCTCTTTTTACTTTATTTTTAATTTCAGATTTTGTTGATGGACCTGTACACCACAAGGCCTTACTTATATCTGTGACTGTCTGTAGTTTGCTCCTGGTCCTTATCATTTTATTCTGTTACTTCAGGTAAGTTTCTAACATGTAGATGATGTAGAATTTTGAGTTTATAATATCATTCTCATACTCTTCTACCTGTTGACATTTTTTTACCACAGCTTTCCTTGACCTAATTAGATCTTAGATTTCACTGATAATATCAGTTACTATTGATACATATTTGTCCTAATGAAGCTATTAATAGATACCTATCTCATTTCTACTTCAGATATCAAAACCACCCAGAAAAATTTTCATCCCTAGGAAATTTATGGTAGCTAGGAAATTCAGCAACTAGTTGCTACTGAGGTTTGACTCAAAGCAGAGAAATGACCATGGTGAACTTAGAATTGCTTTAGTAATTCCTTATTTTGTGAGCTAACAATATCCTCTTAGCACTGAAAGATTTTAAAGATAATTTATAGATCAATTATTAAAATAAAATATGTTCAGTTATTAAATTACAGTATGGTCATTACAAATTATTTTCAGTCACCTAAGAACTCATTTTCTACTTTGTGAAATATCAAGGACCTTTAAATTCTTATCATTGGCTTTTTGTAATAGTAATTTAGGTTACTTTTCTACAAGTAGGAGTTGATTCAAATAACATCATTTCTAATTGAAGGCGTAATTATTGATAAAAGTTTTTAAAGTTTCAGTTTATCTCATTTATCTATACATTGCCTTGGATGAGAAAATTGTAATGTGTTTTGTAAACCAAAAGTTTGCATCTGTAGTTGATCAGGGACCTTATAAGAAAAGATTTTAGGGAATGAATATTGGAACTGTATAGAAACATTAATGGAATGTAGCCTGATTGGATATATGCATTTGATAGGAATAGAGAAGAAAAATCATATGTGGTTGTGAGTGAGTAAAAACATGTAGTTTACTTTAAAATATAGGTTAGAAGAGTAATTACGATTTTGTGCTGGAAATCATAACTAAGGGTAATAAATACTGAGCATCTAATCTCGTATTATGTGCAAAGATAAGACCTGCTGTGGTTACTGTTTTATCTGCGTGTTTGCCACTATCATTGCAATCCAGTGTCTAACATAATCTTTCTTTGTGCATCTTCAGGTATAAAAGACAAGAAACCAGACCTCGGTACAGCATTGGATTAGAACAGGATGAAACTTACATTCCTCCTGGAGAATCCCTGAGAGACTTAATTGAGCAGTCTCAGAGCTCAGGAAGCGGATCAGGCCTCCCTCTGCTGGTATGAGAAGAACATACCTTGAATTTAAAGGAAACGTATTCTGAGAGGAAATGTCAATAACTGCTGGGTTTCATTTTACTGAAACAGATAGGGCAGTGGACAAAGAGAAAGCTCTCTGCAGTCAGTCAGACATCAGATCTCAGATACAGGGTTTCCTGATAACATTTTGACATATTGGGGGTGAGGTCATTGTTCTTTAATGTAAGTGTATGGTTGCAATCCAGACCCTCAGATGTTCTGATAAAGAGCAGATTAGAAAACATTCAGTATGGGACCATCTTCCCTCTGTTTTCAGTAAGGATAACATTACTGCACTTTGGCCTGGCTTTTGAAGGCAAAAGTATTACAACCAAATGGGATCTGAGTACTTCTACAAGAGAAGAAGGCTGCATCTCAGCTGGAGGGTTTATGTTTCAGGGTGAAGCCCTGGCTTTTCCATTCAGGAGAGTTTTAATTTTCTGATGGTCAACACTGCCAACTTGGAAGAAAATATATACTGAACCCAAGGCACTTGCTTTAATGAGAAAAGCATTTGGTTACTTTATGGACCATGCAAAAAGATTGTTGGGACTTGGAATGGAAATAACAATATTAATGAGAAACATTTTCCTTTATAAACTCTTAAGACTGATTTTCCTAATCTTTATTGTCTGGTTCTGACTTTGGATATCTTGTTTACTTGATTCTTTTGGTGACCTTTTATTTAGTATTAAAAGTAACTAAAAAAAAAAAATCTCAAGCCAAGAATTTATTTTATAACTCTTTTCATTTTTAACTTCCAAAAAGCTGTATACATTTATAACTTGAAGAGTTTGGAGGTGAGTACACATCTGTGAAGCCATCACCACAATCTAGGCCATGAACATATCCATCACCTCCAAAACTTGCCTCCTGCCCCATTCATTCATTTATTATTATTATTATTATTTTATGATAAGAACACAACATAAGGGACTTCCCTGGTGGTACAGTGGTTAAGAATCCACCTGCCAATGCAGGGGACACGGGTTCGAGCCCTGGTCCGGGAAGATCCCACATGCCACGGAGCAACTAAGCCTGTGGCGTCACAACTACTGAGGCTGTGTTCTAGAGCCCATGCGCCACAACTACTGAAGCCCATGTACCTAGAGCCCATGCTCCGCAACAAGAGATGCCACCACAGTGAGAAGCCCAGGCACCGCAACAAAGAGTAGTCTCTGCTCGCCACAGGTAGAGAAAGCCCATGCAGCATCGAAGACCCAACGCAGCCAAAAAATAAAATTATTTTAAAAACCCCACACAACATAAGATCTAATCTCTTAGCTCTTAGCAAAATTTAAAAAATACAATACACCCATAATAGAGGTGTTAGCTAACACTACTGTGATAATCATATCACAATATATAAATATATCAAATCAACACATTGTATACCTTAAACTTACAAAATGTTATATGTCAATTGTGTCTAACTAAAAATAAAGTTAGTGTCAGCTTTTAGCTCTGAACTAGGAAGAAGAGTATACAATACAGTATTGTTAACTGTAGATACTGTGCTGTACAGTAGATCTCTAGGACTTATTCATCTTGCATAACTGAAACTCTGTACTCTTCGACTAATACCTCCCCTGGAGGTGATAAACCAGACAGAAAACCACTTGTGAAGTAGTCACTATGACCAAACCAATGCTACTTAGGATGTAAGTTTTTTTTTTTTAAACTTACATGTAAAAGTTCTTATCAAATTGCTTGCCTTTTCATTCTTAGAATTTAACTCATATATAGCAAATATCATTCTTATATTTAAAAATGTTTTATTACACTTCTTTTTCAAGTATGGATATTAAAATCCCTTTTGATATTAATCAATCAGATATGCTGTTAGAATTGAAGACTACCTGTTTTCCTCCTCCTAGACCTTTTTTTTTTTTTTTTTTTTTTTTTTTTTTGTGTGTGGTACGTGGGCCTCTCACTGCTGTGGCCTCTCACCGCTGCGGCCTCTCCCGCTGCGGCCTCTCCCACTGCGGAGCACAGGCTTCGGTCACGGAGGCTCAACGGCCATGGCTCACGGGCCCAGCTGCTCCGCGGCATGTGGGATCCTCCCGGACCGGGGCATGAACCCGCGTCCCCTGCATCGGCAGGCGGACTCTCAACCACTGCGTCACCAGGGAAGCCCCCTATTAACTCTTTTACTTCCCTGGATAACACATTCTAATACCTAGTAGTGGTTATGGGTCTTCGTTCTTAGCTTGGTGAGCACGACATCCCTCTCCTCCCACCTCTTCCCCACCTGCTTCTTGAGCTCTAGCATCAGCCTTGAGTAATTGTTTCGAAAATACAACGTGTTTTTAAAATCCATGTCTTTGCAAATGTAATGTCTTTCTGGAGAGTTCCTCAGACTATGGCTCAAGGCTTACCCCATGTGTTATCTCTGTGACAGATTAGCCCAGACTGAGCCAGTCTGTTTAACTTCTGTCTTAACAGTTTGCTTATTGTACCAGTGTAGCAGTTTAAAATAACATTGTAATTGGTGTTAGTGTACCCGTGTCTTTAGGTAGACTCTCATCTCTTTGGGGTGGAGACTACATTTTTTCACTTTGTATCCTTAGTAGCATACCTGAGTGATTAAAGAGGCTGCTCAATAATTTGTTTTTTCCACTCCAACTTTTAATATCTGTGAAAACTATAATATCTTACTTCTTTAATCTAGACACCAAAAAAACCCAGCATTTGACTATTAACTGGTCCAGTCCTGGCCGGACTCTCATTTAATCCTCATAGCAGCTGTGAGGTAGTACTAGAAATGTAGCCCTGTATCACACAGCAGGGGCATAGGCCCCTGACTTGGGCCAACTGGTTAATATGTGGAGAAGCCAGGATTCAAACCCAGATGATCTGCCTCTAGAATCTGTGCTCTTCATGTTTGTGAACCAAATATTAAATAAAACAAAGAATTGTGTTTGATAGCAACAGGATGGGAAGAAGGATCCTGTCAAACTCAGTTTAGTGAGGGGAAATTCTCAGTATTACAGATTTAAGACCCTGTTTTAAGATAAACAATGCAGAAATGCACAATAGTCTCTCTGCATATTAATTCCGATTTGTGGTTTATTTCATTAACGTAAAGGGAAAGTTCATGCCATGTGTATAAACACATACTTGGACCTAATATTTGCCAAGTGACTTTGTATATAAATCCTTTAAGGGAGGAATATCATAGGGTGGTTGTAAGAATTAAGATAGTTTGCCTGCTATATATATATATATATATATATATATGATAAATAAATATACATATACAGATATATAAACAAATATACATATATATAAATAAACATACACATACATACATATACATATATAAATAAATATACATATATATAAATAAATATACATATATATAAATATACACATACATATATAAATAAATATACATATATATAAATAAATATACACATACATATATAAATAAATATATATATAAACATGCCTGGCACATTTAATACATACATAGTATGCGCTCAGTAAATAGTAACACTATTATTATTTATTTATACCCTATTTATCTGACGTTGTAAAGGAACAGAAGGTGAAGTAAATTGTCTAACTGAACATCAAACCTCTTAGTTGAGGAATCTTTCGTGAAAAATATTTCCAATATGTATCATTAACTCAGCCTTACTAAGCAAAGTATTTTAAACAGTATATTTGTGTGTAGGGGTGTGTGTTTTGTTAATTCAGGAACATGTAGAGAGCACAGAGCATTACTTACAACTACATGGTTTTTAGTGTCCATCGTGTACACGGGCTTAACCGTTAGACACTATCAGATAGCTGATCACTAGATAAGAGGACATTTCTGAAATAGTGATAACTCCTTATAATCCTTATACAGCTAATTGTACCCATTTTGCATGAAATAATTCTTCTCTTTTTGGAATCACAATTATAGTGATTATTTTTTATTTATACAATCTAACTTTCAAAATTGATATCTAAGAATGTAATACAGAAGGAAATTTTAAGTACAGAAAGACCTGAAACATTAACTAAATGAAATAAAAACTCAAATAACATAGTTAAAACATTTTTCAAATTATATTTTCAGGTCCATAGATGTTATAATAAATCTCAAAATATATTTTAAATTTCTGAATATAATTTAGTGAGACTTTTTATCTTTGAGATAAGTTGTTCCTATTCTTGCGAGCATTGCCAATTCCAACTTTGCTTTCATTCAATTAATTATATGTGTTATCATTAGAAAAGAAGTGGATATAAAGCTGTTTGTTAGGAAATGTTCTGTAGATTTACGTAAGTACTGCTTTGTAACATCTATAAATTAGTAATATTTCTTTAATAACTGTAGGAAGTCTCCTCAAGTCAATAATTTAACTACTTACGGATTTGGCTCTCAACTGCTTAGTGCCCTTGACGCTTCTGTTCCCTTATTTAGGAATGGAAATGTGCTGAAGGTTTCCTCACAGAGCCTTTCTGACTCCTAAAGGGAGGAAGGCTGCTCTTCATACATACTTCCTCATTTCCTTCAGGCTGAGTGGCTAAATGGCATGTCAGTAATGCTTTTATTTTTTAATTCTTCTTTCACAGGAAAAGAAAAAAGGACTTTATCTTGTCCCCAAAAGCTTTCAGTCTGATATTAGTGCTGGTAATGGTTCTGGCAATGGATAGCATTACCTCTTGAATTGATAAAATCGTCCATTATGCAAAAACAGAGCACATCCCAGCTGATAGACATCTGTGGTAGGCAGAATACTGCCCACCCCCCACAAAATGTCCATGTCCTAATCCCTAGAATCTGTTATTTTACTTGGTAAAGGGGAACGAAGGTTGCTCATCAGCTGTCCTTGAAGTGAGATTATTCTGGATTATCTAGGTGGACTCAGTATAATTACATGGCCCTTAAAAGTGCAAATACAGAAAGAAACACTTTGGGTTTACTTGATGCAAAGCGTGTCTCTGCAAAGAGTACATCCCAATTTTCTGACCAGGTCTTATGAGAGTTCTATGTTAGATTCTTTATATAGATCTCCCAAATTATGTAAATGGTCACCAATACTTAGCCCCTTCAGTCATGGAGTTCTTAAAACATTTAAGCAGAGGTAGAATGAAGATCATGTGTAAAGAGACTTACAACCTTTATGCCGTTTAGCTCTCCTATTTTCCTTCCCTTTGTCTCTGCTGCACTCTATAATTCTTCAGAGCTCCCTCACAGTTTAACTTTCTCCCCAGCTCTAATCGGCTGTTTTACGTCTCCATTTTACATTTCTTGTTATGACAACTCTTCCACCTCAAAGTATAATTTTCAGTAATTTCTTACTGCTTCCTTATATTTCATTCTGTCTCCTATTTCTTCACACATCTCATGTACTGTTCTTGGCATTTTGTATCTGAAAATTCCAGTATCTGTAAATCTGAAGGGGTTAAATCTGCTTGGGTTGTTTCTCCTGCCTCTCATTTGCAGTGGCTGTTTCCTTTTGTTTTAAGGCGTTTTACTCTGTAGGATCTTCTCTTTCTCTTTCCTTTCTTTCTCTCCTTCCATTTTCTTCTCTTCCTTCTCTCCTTCTCCCCCCAACCCCACCTTGGGGATTTCCTTTATTTCCTTGTGAGCCCAACAATGCGTTATCAGTGTTTTGTTTCTTATATTTTATCCACGATCAAAGTTGTATGGTGGCAAGAGCTCCTTTAGAGCATCTAGTATCTCACCATAGTGGTGGAGTGAAACGTATTCTGCAAATGATTTCCTCAAGAGACGATTTGTATTTGCTTTTGCCGGGAGCCATGGTGATGGTGTGCTACCAACCTAGGGCAAATTTGGTACCATTCAGTGGTTCCGGCTTAATGCTAAAGCCCAGGGTTCAGTTTCTCTAATT
Source organism: Phocoena sinus (assembly GCF_008692025.1). Taxonomy (NCBI): domain Eukaryota; kingdom Metazoa; phylum Chordata; class Mammalia; order Artiodactyla; family Phocoenidae; genus Phocoena; species Phocoena sinus. Next base: position 125,919,451 of record NC_045767.1, on the reverse strand, counting down.
TTAAAGGGGTCAAAGTTCATATTCTAGATCTCAGTGCTGGTATTATTCTTTGTGCAGACAACAACCTGGCTTTTGAATATGCTGCTGAATGCTTATCTATCCCTGCTCTGGTCTTAGCTCTGTCCTTCCTCTTTTCCTCCCTCCCTCCATTCCTCCCTGCTCAGAGATTCCCTTTATTTCTATGTGTGCCCAACAGTGCATTACATTTTTCTTTGGTTGTATTTTATCCAAACATATAGTGACATGACTCCCTTCAGAGTATCTAGTATCCCACTATAGTGGTAGAAGTGAAAAGTATTCTATTCTGCTAATTACTGTGAACCCATTCAGGTTTTTTCTCTGTGAAAATAATAATAGGTAGAATAAAATACTTAATAATTTGGAAGCAATACTTCAAACACTCAAAATCCACATTCAATTTCAAATACATTTAAAAGAGGACAGCGTAAATTAATAAATAAATGCAAATAAGTTGTCTCTGTAAAGAAAAACTACTGGCTAAATATATTTTACATGTGTTTCTTCTCCGGAGGGGAAAAAAAAAAAGATTAAACAAATCTGTTGTGCTGTGAATACACTAACAATGTGTTTTGGGATTTAACAGGTCCAGAGGACTATAGCTAAGCAGATTCAGATGGTGAAACAGATTGGAAAAGGGCGCTATGGGGAAGTTTGGATGGGAAAGTGGCGTGGCGAAAAGGTAGCTGTGAAAGTGTTCTTCACCACAGAGGAAGCCAGCTGGTTCCGAGAGACAGAAATATATCAGACAGTGTTGATGAGGCATGAAAACATTTTGGGTGAGTAGAAGTCTGTATAGCAATGTTCAGGGTTTCCTAGCTTTCCTCTCTTTTTCTGTTAACGTCTGCATATTAACTCATCTGTGTAGACCTGTTATGAAGTATATAGACATTTTCTTCTTGGCATGAGCCCAAGAACGTCATACGCTTCTAATGGGAGACCTCGCAGTAGGAATGACTAAGGCACTTCTATGAATGAACGGTGGGTTGGAAATGGAACATGTTCAAAAAGTTTTTTCTTCCGGGACAGGAAATGCAAAACCAGAATTTCTTAAGGTTTCTTAGGGATTTGAAGGAACACATTTTTGCCTAAGTGCTGTGAAAAGTTATGGGAATTTTATCTGCAGGGTTTATTTATGTCCAGAGTTTATATTGATAATTGATTTCCTTTTTATTTTCTCAAGTTAGAAATGATCTAGCTGGATCATTCAAGTAGAAAGAGTATAAGCTAATCATGGAGTGTGTGCCTGTTTTGTAAACAGTGTCTTATGTGTAACTCTAATACCAGGAACTATTTACTGTTAACTTCAAGATCATTTAAATATCAACTGCTGATGAGAAAGGGATCCTGTTTTCAGATACAAACTCTTAGTGTTTCTCCACTCCTGCTGTTCTGATGGCCTCTGATTGGTATTAGTGATTTAATACTGTCATAGGCACAATCAGAAAACTGAATGAAATGCCAAACAAAAGACACCTTTGACAAAGAGTGATAGTTGAAAAAATTAATTATTCTGATATTATTCAGGAAACACATAGCACCAACCCTTTTTGTCTTTTTTCCTTGTAGGGTTCATTGCTGCAGATATCAAAGGAACGGGGTCCTGGACCCAGTTGTACCTAATCACAGATTATCACGAAAATGGTTCCCTCTATGATTACCTGAAGTCCACCACCCTAGATACTAAATCGATGCTGAAGTTAGCCTATTCTTCTGTCAGTGGCCTATGTCACTTACACACCGAAATCTTTAGTACTCAAGGCAAACCAGCAATTGCCCATCGAGATCTGAAAAGTAAGAACATCCTGGTGAAGAAAAATGGAACTTGCTGTATAGCCGATCTGGGCTTGGCTGTTAAGTTTATTAGGTTAGTATCAAATGTGAACGACAAATACACGTTTTACGGTTCTTTTCTATCACTTTTTACAGATGATACATTTTGTAGCTCAGGGCTTTTAGGATATTTAGTGGAGGAGAAATTTTATTAATTTTGACTTTTCTGTGGAGGGAAGAAGAAGAAACATTTTCTTTACAGCAGATAAACAGTGTTTGGGTCAGTCTTCCTGTTTCTAAGCTCATCAGTGACCTGACTTCAAGACAGTGTTCACAGAGGTTTGAGCTGTCATGAAGCTATTTAGAAAAGAGGTAGCTCATGTCCGGGATTGTGTGGTCAGAATTCTGCATAACATTTGTAAGTAGGGAAAGGTTTCAGGAAAGAGCTCCAGATTGTATAGTGATAGAGGTGATTTTTATATGATATAAGAAAGATAACTTGCATAGATATTCTATGAGAAATGGTAAAAACTAATAAGCGGGGCTTCCCTGGTGGCGCAGTGGTTGAGAGTCTGCCTGCCAATGCAGGGGACGTGGGTTCGTGCCGCAGTCTGGGAAGATCCCACATGCCGTGGGCGAGAGGCCACAACAGTGAGAGGCCCGCGTACTGCAAAAAAAAAAACTAATAAGCAACACACTGCCAGGGTTCAGCACTATTTTACAACAGCTTCTGTGGGATGGGGAGGAAAACCCCATGGTTGAGGCTCTATTTTGCTTACCTTTGCTCTATTCATAGCAGCTCCTTTGATCTTGTAGATGATGTAATTAGAAGAAATGCTGCTTCTGCTTTGAAAACAAAACGAGTTTGCAAACCACAAGAATAGAGGGATCATCATATACCTACCTTTTTAAAATGTCAGTTTAGACTTAGCCTTTATTAAATTGTTGGACCCTCTTATGGCTTTCTTTCCCGAAAGACTCTAGAATATAGAGAAGGGTTCAAAGGAAACGCCATGGCAAAGAATAAAACTCACGAGAAAGGGCTAATGGATTGGTATTTTCACCCAGAATTGAAGACTGAGGAGTGATAAAAATAATAGGTCCCAGCTATATGAAGGTCTTCACCATTTAGAGGATGGCAAATGGAAGTTCTCAGTCTTTAAATGCAAAGCAGGAGGAAATGCTTCAGGCTGTAGATTTAAGTTAGAAATATGAATTGCTTGCCAATAAAGATCATTAAATTCTCTCTCTTCTGAATTATTTTTTTCTGACCTTTATCAAGTCTCCTCTACCAAAAGAATTTCCCATGATGCTTCTCAAATTACCAGCCTTTCTCCTTTCCTCCCTTGTTCAATTTCTCAGGAGTTCCAAAGAGTAATCTACTTTCACAATCTAGTACTTCCTGATATTTTACAATTTGGCTTCTGCTCTGTTTTCTCCCGAAGCTCCTTTACCGAGGGACAGCATTGGTTTTGTCACCAGAAGCCTTTCTTCCTGTCATCGCACTCCCCGCAGTACCCATACCTTTCTCCCTCCTGTGTTCCTGATGGACCTTTATTCCAGCTTCTCCTCCTTTCTCTCTATGGGTTCTGCTCTCTGTCTGTTTCTTGAATATTTTCCCACTTCTCGATTTCCTGCTGCAGATGCTTTTCCTCCCTAGTTCCCAGTTTTGATCAATCCATTCTAAAATGTGAGGCGCCTGGCATTTCCTTTGTTCCCCAAGTTTGTGATTTGCTCAGTTGCATGAGTTCTGTGTCCGTGATATTCTCGCTGGAACGGGGCCAGTTTGGGTCCTCCCTACCATTTTTCTAGATTCTGGAGTAAAACATTTTGTAGTTATTTCCGCTTGCCAATTATTTTCTGCATGCTGCTGCCAGATTTATCTTCCTGAATCATAATTTTGGACATCATCATGATTTCATAGTTTCCTATGGCTCTGGGTTAAAATGTAGTTTCTGTTCTGAACACTTTATACTTTCTCACACCTTCAAGTGTTTTTTTTTTTTTTTTTTTTTTTTTTTTTTATGCGTTACGCGGGCCTCTCACTGTTGTGGCCTCTCCCGTTGCGGAGGACAGGCTCCGGACGCGCAGGCTCAGCGGCCATGGCTCACGGGCCCAGCCGCTCCGCGGCATGTGGGATCCTCCCAGACCGGGGCACGAACCCGTGTCCCCTGCATCGGCAGGCGGACTCTCAACCACTGCGCCACCAGGGAAGCCCCGCTTCAAGTGTTTTTAACATACTTTTATCTTATTCTGAATACCCAACATCCCCTCTTCTATTTCAATAACTACTGCTTATCTTCAGTTTCTTCCTTTGGGACCCCTGTTATTCTTCCCTTACAAGCCTGATTTTCAGTGACTTTTCTCATACCCTTCTATGTGACCCTGGCATGCTGTCATGACGTTTCTCACACTATTTTATAGTCATCATCGGCTGCTTATGTGTCATTCCTAGTGGAGACTAAGTTCCTTGGAGGTAGATACCGTGTTTTTCTCAAATTAACGTGCCTTGTGCCTTTCCTTGGTGCCCATTACCTAGGGGTTGCTTCAGAATTTTGTATAAAGGATAAATGAATGATTCCATATGGACTATAGAATGAAGGGAAAAAGCATTTTTTTCGTAGCTCCAGAGATCTAGCGTGCTCCGGATTAAATCTGCCTTTCTAGTTTTATAGCGCACAGACTCTCCAATTTGTATGCCTTCTTTTGAAAACTGAAGCTATTTGTGTTTTCTCCATATATACTTCACGCTTGCTACTGCCTTGCTTTTGACTGAACAGCATCTAGCTTGGAATGCCCTTGCTTCTCCATGTAATGTAATCCAGTCTCAGAGTTGCGTTTATGTCACTTTACTCATCCCCCAGGTAGGAATAATGACATCATCTATTCTACTCCTGTAGTAATTTCCTGGCCCTTGTCTGCCTGATATTATAATGATTTTAGTACATGCCTCGTCTTGCCCTCCTAGTCCTTGGGCATCTTGAGAGCAGGATCTATGCCACATTAATTAACGTATTTCCCATTTGACATGACATGGTGAGTTACCCATTATAGGTATTCCAGCATTGTTTTGAATCAATAAATGTTGGCAATATCAAAGTAATTAAGAGCTCATCTTCTTTACAGACCCAAAAACAAACAAGGAAGGTGAGTATCTGTTATATTTCTGAAACTTTGTTCTGCTTAATGTAACAGGAATGAACTAAATGAACTCTCAAGTTTCATGCAAACCCTGATTTAGGAAGTGGAAGGAAGTGCTTTAAGAAATAAATCAGAGATTTGTTTGGCGTACATTGACTAATTCATCAAGAGAGGAAGGCTATGAGGATACTGCCTCAGATGTATACCCGCACCTGTTGGGTGCACAGACCTCATATGGCTGAAGAGCAGCTGTGGGACCAGTTGCAATCCCGGGCCTCAGGTTCCTCTACATTAAATGGAGGTTGCATTTGATAATTTGAGGTCCTTTTCCTGTTTTTATTTTATATGTTTCAACAGAACTTTGGTCTTCTCATCTTTTGAGCCTCACTTTTAAACCTTGCTATATACGTTTCTTTGGTTTTCACCCTTTTCCTGACTTTCCTGTTTTGGGGTGTGGTGCATGTGCTCACACAGATATTTACAGCATTTTATAATAAGTGGGGTCAAAGCTAACCCAGTGTTGACTTCTCAGACTTCATATGTGAACTTCCTGTGAGAACTTAATCTTTACCCTGGTCTCTATGTGGTAAGTGTTCTCTCAGGCTTTTAAATCGTTTCTGGGAGGTTCCCAGGGAAGTTGAGAGCCACAGAGAAAGCAGACTGTGCATTAGAAATTTCCTGCTCATTTAATTTGTTTTTATGCCGTATTGGTTTCTTCATGCATGCTCTTGTAAATGATGTAAGTGCTGATGCATTTCCTGCCCACAGAAGTTTAATCCGGGCGATGCCGTGGCAGACATTACCGTTACCCCAAATCTCTCTTGGGAGGAGAAAACAAAGACGTGTGAAATCCCTTGAAGGAACTTACAGAGCTTTTCACTTTTCCCTCTGGAGGCTCAAGCAACCCTTCTGGTACTTCAGTGACAGAATGATATATTTTCTTAGGGGGGAAATAAATCCTGGCTTAGGGCCTCTCAGGTATTAAATTTTAAATAGAAAACCTACAATGAAGACTGGGCTGTAACACACATCTCCCAGTTGATGATTCTCGAATTGTCCAAGTGCAGAGGACAAGAGGATACTGAATGTCCTCAGTCTTTCAATGTCATTACTTTTACCACTGCTTCTGGTTTGTATACTTAGTGGTTTTTTTAAAAAAGTAACATGGTTAAATCACTGGCCAGAGTCATAGACCAAGCAGTAGTGGCAGAGTCCGCACTCCCAGTCAGGGTTTCTGCCGCCTTATCTATCTTCTGTTGAAGGGTTCTTATGTCAGGGTTCTGTTTCTAAGAAACCCTGAGATTTCTCAATATTTAATCATAGGAGTAATGAGTTCTGTTGCAAATTGCTGTAGAAAACTGTCCTCCTTAGTTAACATCTGACCGGGCGGAGCTCAGTTCAGCAAATCAGTTCCATGGCTATTTGCAAGATACTTCAGGAAACACAAAGGATGTGAACAGCCTCTTCTTCTGAAGGCTCATGAGAATACTTCATGCTCTGGGAGGTCATCTTTGTCTCTCTGAGAGATAATTCAGTATTCTCTGTTATGTTTCATGTGTAGTTAATTTCAAATATCAGTTGTGAGCCATAAGCAAACCAGTGGCCTCCTTCACGTCTTCTGCCTCCTGCCCTTTTTTTTTTTTTTTTTTTTTTTTTTTTGCAGTACACGGGCCTCTCACTGTCGTGGCCTCTCCCGTTGCAGAGCACAGGCTCCGGATGCACAGGCTCAGCGGCCATGGCTCACGGGCCCAGCCGCTCCGCGGCATGTGGGATCTTCCTGGACCGGGGCACGAACCCGTGTCCCCTGCATCGGCAGGCGGACTCTCAACCACTGCGCCACCAGGGAAGCCCCCTCCTGCCCTGTTTTCATTGTTCTTTAAAGTTCAGTTCATATTTTTAAAAAAGCTTTTTATATTATTAAAGGTGTATGATGTTTGCTTCTCCTCTTTCTCTATTACCTTTTTATCTCCCTTCTCCCTCTCTCCCTCTCTCCCTGTGTAAGGCATCAACAACGTCCAGCAGAAGACCACCCACACGTGCCCAAAGGCTCAGTGAGGTAGAGCCACCTTGCTGGAGCTAACAGCTTGATTCCCCAGCTGGCCTCTGGCCACAGTGGGCTCTGCCTGTGATTCCATGAAACTCCCCCTTCAGTTGATGGGACGTGGGGAGTGTGCACCGTGCTGACACATGCTGTGGCTTTTTCCTCTGTGTAACACTTCTTGCAAGAATTCCTGCTATGGATTTATAATTAGAAGCTTAATTAGCATAAAAATATTCAATATAAAGTAAGGTTAAGACAGATACTATATTTTTAAATATCCCCTTTATTTCCTGCCACCAAACTAATAATCTTCTTCCTGCCCTTCTTCCAGCACATGACAGCCAAGAGTGTAGGGCACACCCTGCTCCACCGGATTGTATGGGCACTCAGATTCATTCTCCGGTCCCCTCAGGATCCTGGTGGGAGACCCCGCTTTCAGCCTTCTGCACCCGCAGGAGCTCTTTGATTCTTTCCCTCAGTTACGCTAATGCCTGCAGTGCACACGCCGCTGTAGGCACCAGTGCTGGACCGAGGGGGGGACACCACAGGCAGCCGCCTGTGTACGAGCAGTAAGTTTTAGACAGTAAAACCAAGTAACATTATCATCATGTGCAAAGTTCTAAACGGTGTCAGTGATAAAGTGACATCTTCAGTAGCGTGCGTTTCTTCTACTATCTTCTCCTTAGTATGCCCCTCCCTTGCACCTTCAGAAGAGAAGAGGAAAATCTTAGTTTTGTATCTTTTTCTTTTCTCTCTTTCTCTCTCTCTTTCTGTCTGTCTCTCCCTCTGTCTGTCTCTCTGTCTCTGTCTCTGTCTCTCACACACACACACACACACACACACACACACACACACACACAGTATCAAAGTCATCTTTGCTTTACTTCCCCATTTGGAGCTGTTGTTGCCTTAGGATCTCTCACTTACTTGGTGGCGCCAGGTGAGAGGAGCCACTCAAAGTGTGCGTCCGTGTAGGGGGCCCTTTGTCATCAGTGTGGACCTCTTCCTTCACCATGCTGGCTTTTTTTTTAATCTTGCCACTGTCAGTCAAGTGACGTTGGTCAGAAATAGGAACTTGGTTGTCATGCCTCTTTATGGAACCCCAGCTGAGGGCACCCTAGGTTTTGAGATTCATATAAAATTAGGCTTTATTGTCCCTATTCCTCCCTAGTGCAGCAGGGAACTCCGTGTCATTCACAGCGCATCTGTGGATCCTAAGGAGCTTGTCTCCCTCTTTGTCACGTCAGCCTTACACCTCTGATACATGTTGTACCTCTTCTACATGATGTAGCTGCTGATTCTTTTCTTCTCCAAACACTGTCAGCTCAAGATTGAACACATCTTTACTGGGGTGTGTTGTAGGGTATTGCATGAAATTTAGTTATGAAAATTCACACTACCAGAACATTTTTCCCTTTTTTTTTTCCTATAGGACCTTAGTGTCTTGTCATAACCCTGGGCCTGGGAGAGAACCCCTCTTCTCTCCAGGTGGCTTGCCCCTTACCCCCAACCTCCCAAGTTACCCATCTTTCCTTCCTTCCTCCCTCCCTCCCTCCTTTCCTTACTTCCCTCTATTTATTTATTTATTTATTTATTTACATCTTTATTGGAGTGTAATTGCATTACAATGCTGTGTTAGTTTCTGCTGTATCACACAGTGAATCAGCTGCACATATACATATATCCCCATATCTTCTCCCTCTTGCATCTCCCTCCCACCCTCCATATCCCACCCCTCTAAGCGGTCACAGAGTACCGAGCTGATCTCCGTGTGCTATGCGGCTGCCTCCACTAGCTATCTATTTTACATTTGGTAGTGTATATAAGTCCATGCCACTCTCTCACTCCGTCCCAGCTTACCGTTCCCCATCCCCGTGTCCTCAAGTGCATTCTCTACGTCTGTGTATTTATTGCTGTCCTGCCCCTAGGTTCATCAGAACCGTATTTTTTTTGATTCCATATATATGTGTTAGCATGCGGTATTTGTTTTTCTCTTTCTGACTTACTTCACTCTGTATGACAGACTCTGGGTCCATCCACCTCACTACAAATAACTCAATTTCGTTTCTTTTTATCACTGAGTAATAGTCCGTTGTATATATTTGCCACATCTTCTTTATCCATTCATATGTCGAGGAGACTTAGGTTGCTTCCATGTCCTGGCTATTGTAAATAGAGCTGCAATGAACATTTTAGTACATGACTCTTTTTGATTATGGTTTTCTCAGGGTATATGCCTAGTAGTAGGATTGCTGGGTCATATGGTAGTTCTACTTGTAGTTTTTAAAGGAACCTCCATATTCTCCATAGTGGCTGTATCAATTTACATTCCCACCAACAGTGCAAGAGGGTTCCCTTTTTTCCACACCCTCTCCAGCATTTACTGTTTGTAGATTTTTTGATGATGGCCATCCTGACCAGTGTGAGGTGATACCTCATTGTAATTTTCATTTGCATTTCTCTAATGATGTGTGATGTTGAGCATTCTTTCATGTGTTTGTTGGCAATCTGTACATCTTCTTTGGATAAATGTCTATTTAGGTCTTCTGCCCATACTTGGATTGGGTTGTTTTTTTGATATTGAGCTGCATGAGCTGCTTGTAAAATTTTGCAGATTAATCCTTTGTCAGTTGCTTCATTTGCAAATATTTTCTCCCATTCTGAGGGTTGTCTTTTCGTCTTGTTTATGGTTTCCTTTGCTGTGCAAAAGCTTTTAAGTTTCATTAGAGCCCATTTGTTCATTTTTGTTTTTATTTCCACTTCTCTAGGAGGTGGATCAAAAAAGATCTTGCTGTGATTTATGTCAGGAAGTGTTCTGCCTATGTTTTCCTCTAAGAGTTTTATAGTGTCTGGCCTTACATTTAAGTCTTTAATCCATTCTGAGTTTATTTTTGTGTATGGTGTTAGGCAGTGTTCTAATTTCATTCTTTTACATGTAGCTGTCCACTTTTCCCAGCACCATTTATTGAAGAGGCTGTCTTTTCTCCATTATATATTCTTGCCTCCTTTATCAAAAATAAGGTGACCATATGTGCATGGGTTTATCTCTGGGCTTTCTATCCTGTTCCGTTGATCTATATTTCTGTTTTTGTGCCAGTACCATACTGTCATGATTACTGTAGCTTTGTAGTATAGTCTGAAGTCAGGGAGCCTGATTCCTCCAGCTCCATTTTTTTCCCTCAAGACTGCTTTGCTATTCGGGGTCTTTTGTGTTTCCATACAAATTGTGAAATTTTTTGTTCTACTTCTGTGAATATTGCCATTGGTAGTTTGATACACATTGCACTGAATTTGTAGATTGCTTTGGGTAGTATAGTCTTTTTCACAATATTGATTCTTCCAATCCAAGAACATGGTATATCTCTCCATTTGTTTGTATCATCTTTAATTTCTTTCCTCAGTGTCTTACAGTTCTCTGCTTACAGGTCTTTTGTCTCCTCAGGTAGGTTTATTCCTAGGTATTTTATTCTTTTTGTTGTAATGGTAAATGGGATTGTCTCCTTAATTTCTCTTTCATTTTTCATCATTAGTGTATAGGAATGCAAGAGATTTCTGTGCATTAATTTTGAATCCTGCTACATAACCAAATTCTTTGATTAGCTCTAGTAGTTTTCTGGTAGCTTCTTTAGGATTCTCTATATATAGTATCATTTCATCTGCAAACAGTGACAGCTTTACTTCATCTTTTCCGATTTAGATTCCTTTTATTTCTTTTTCTTCTCTGATTGTGTGGCTAAAAGTTCCAAAACTGTGTTGAATAATAGTGGTGAGAGTGGGCAACCTTGTCTTGTTCATGATCTTAGTGGAAATGCTTTCAGTTTTTCACCATTGAGAACGATGCTGGCTGTGTGTTTGTCATATATGGCCTTTAGTATGTTGAGGTAAGTTCCCTCTATGCCTACTTTCTGCAGGGTTTTTATCATAAATGGGTGTTGAATTTTGTCAAAAGCTTTTTCTGCATCTCTTGAGATGATCATATAGTTTTTCTCCTTCAATTTGTTAATATGGTGTATCATATTGATTGATTTGCGTATATTGAAGAATCCTTGCGTTCCTGGGATAAACCCCACTTGATCATGGTGTATGATCCTTTAAGTGTGCTGTTGGATTCTGTTTGCTAGTATTTAGTTGAGGATTTTTGCATCTATGTTCATCAGTGATACTGGCATGTAGTTTTCTTTCTTTTGTGACATCTTTGGTTTTGCTATCAGGGTGATGGTGGCCTTGTTGAAGGAGTTTGGAAGTGTTCCTCCCTCTGCTATATTTTGGAAGAGTTTGAGAAGGATAGGTGTTAATGCTTCTCTAAATGTTTGATAGAATTTGACTGTGAAGCCATCTTGTCCTGGGTTTTTGTTTGTTGGAAGATTTTTAATCACAGTCTCAATTTCATTTCTTGTGGCTGGTCTATTTATATTTCTTCCTGGTTCAGTCTTGGAAGGTTGTGCTTTTGTAAGAATTTGTCCATTTCTTCCAGGTTGTCCATTTTTTTGGTATATAGTTGCTTGTAGTAATCTCTCATGATCCTTTGTATTTCTGCAGTGTCAGTTGTGACTTCTCCTTTTTCATTTCTAATTCTATTGATTTGAGTCTTCTCCCCTTTTTTCTTGATGAGTCCAGCTAATGGTTTATCAATTTTGTTTATCTTCTCAAAGAAGCAGCTCTTAGTTTTATTGATCTTTGCTATCGTTTCATTCATTTCTTTTTCATTTATTGCTGATCTGATCTTTATGATTTCTTTCCTTCGCTAACTTTGGGGTTTTTTTGTTGTTCTTTCTCTAATGGCTTTATGTGTAAGGTTAGGTTTTTTATTTGAGATGTTTCTTATTTCTTGAGGTAGGATTGTATTACTATAAACTTCCCTCTTAGAACTGCTTTTGCTGCATCCCATAGGTTTGGGGTCATTGTGTTTTCATTGTCATTTGTTTCTAAGTATTTTTTGATATCCTCTTTGATTTTTTCAGTGATCTCTTTGTTATTAAGTAGTGTATTGTTTCGTCTCCATGTGCTTGTACTTTTTACAGATTTTTTTCCTGTAATTGATATATCTAGCCTCGTAGCGTTGTGGTCAGGAAAGATACTTGATACGATTTCAACTTTCTTAAATTTACCGAGGCTTGATTTGTTACCCAAGATATGATCTATCCTGGTGAATGTTCCATGAGCACTTGAGAAGAAAGTGTATTCTGTTTATGGATGGAATGTCCTATAAATATAAATTAAGTGCATCTTGCTTAATGTGTCATTTAAATCTTGTATTTCCTTATTTATTTTCAGTTTGGATGATCTGTCCGTTGGTGAAAGTGGGCTGTTAAAAGTCCCCTACTATGATTGTGTTACTCTCAATTTCCCCTTTTATGGCTGTTAGCATTTGCCTTATGTATTGAGGTGCTCCTATGTTGGGTGCACAAATATTTACAATTTTTACATCTTCTTCTTGGATTGATCCCTTGATCCTTATGTAGTGTCCTTCTTTGTCTCTTGTAATACTATTTGTTTTAAAGTCTATTTTGTGTGATAGGAGAATTGCTACTTCAACTTTCTTTTATTTTTTTTTTGCGATACGCGGGCCTCCCACCGCTGCGTCCCCTCCCGCTGAGGAGCACAGGTTCCGGATGCGCAGGCTCAGCGGCCATGGCCCACGGGCCCAGCCGCTCCGTGGCATGTGGGATCCTCCCAACCAGGGCACGAACCCACATCCCTTGCATCGGCAGGCGGACCCCCAACCACTGCACCACCAGGGAAGCCCCAGCTTTCTTTTGATTTCCATTTGCATGGAATGTCTTTTTCCATCCCCTCACATTCAGTCTGTATGTGTCCCTAGGTCTGAAGTGGGTCTCTTGTAGGCAGCATATGTACGGGTCTCATTTTTGTATCCATTCAGCCAGTCTGTTTCTTTTGGTTGGAGCATTTAATCCATTTACATTTAAGGTAATTATCTATATGTATTTTCTTATTACCATATTCTTAATTGTTTTGGTTTGTTATTGTAGGTCTTTTCCTTCTCTTGTGTTTCCTGCCTAGAGTAGTTCCTTTAGCATTTGTTGTAAAGCTCGTTTGGTGGTGCTGAATTCTTTTAGCTTTCGCTTGTCTGTAAAGGTTTAATTTCTCCATCAAATCTGAATGAGATCCTTGCTGGGTAGAGTAATCTTGGTTGTAGGTTTTTGCCTTTTATCACTTTAAATATGTCCTGCCACTCTCTTCTGGCTTGCAGAGTTTCTTCTGAAAGATCAGGTTTTAACCTTATGGGGATTTCCTTGTATATTATTTGTTGTTTTTCACTTGCTGATTTTAATACTTTTTCTTTGTATTTAATTTTTGATAGTTTGATTAATATGTGTCTTGGCGTGTTTCTCCTTGGATTTATCCTGTGTGGGCGTCTCTGTGCTTCCTGGACTTGATTAACTATTTCCTTTCCCATATTAGGAAAGTTTTGAACTGTAATCTCTTCAAATATTTTCTCTGTCCCTTTCTTTTTCTCTTCTTCTTCTGGCATCCCTATAATTCGAATGTTGGTGCGTTTAATGTTGTCCCAGAGGTCTCTGAGACTGTCCTCAGTTCTTTTCATTCTTTTTTCTTTATTCTGCTCTGCAGTAGTTATTTCCACTATTTTATCTTCCAGGTCTCTTATCGGTTCTTCTGCCTCAGTTATTCTGCTATTGATTCTTTTTAGAGAATTTTAAATTTCATTTATTGTGTTGTTCATCATTGTTTGTTTGCTCTTCAGTTCTTCTAGGTCCTTGTTAAATGCTTCTTGTATTTTCTCCACTGTGTTTCCACGATTTTGGATCATCTTTACTATTAATATTCTGAATTCTTTTTCAGGTAGACTGCCTATTTCCTCTTCATTTGTTTGGCCTTATGGGTTTTTACCTTGCTCCTTCATCTGCTGTGTGTTTTTCTGTCTTCTCATTTTGCTTAACTTACTGTGTTTGGGGTCTCCTTTTCACAGCCTGCAGGTTCGTAGTTCCTGTTGTTTTTGGTTTGTGCCCCCCGTGGCTAAGGTTGATTCAGTGGGTTATGCAGGCTTCCTGGTGGAGGTGAGTAGTGCCTCTGTTCTGGTGGGTGAGTCTGGATCTTGTCTTTCTGATGGGCAGGACCACATCCGGTTGTGTGTTTTTGGGTGTCTGTGACCTTATTATGATTTTATGAAGCCTCTCTGCTAATGGGTGGGTTGTGTTCCAGTCTTGCTAGTTGTTTGGCATAGGGTGTCCAGCACTGGAGCTTGCTGGTCTTTGAGTGGAGCTGGGTCTTAGCACTGAGATGGAGATGTCTGGGAGAGCTCTTGCTGTTTGATATTATGTGGAGCTGGGAGGTCTCTGGTGGACCAATGTCCTGAACTTGGGTCTCCCACCTCAGAGGCACAGGCCTGACACCCGGTCAGAGCACAAAGACCCTGTCAGACATATGGCTCAGAAGAAAAGGGAGAGAAAAAGAAAGAAAGAAAGGAAGAAAGAAAGAAAGAAAAATAAAATAAAGTTATTAAAAAATAAAAAAATTTAAAATTAAAAAGTAATTATAAAATAAAGAAAAGAGCAACCAAACCAAAAAACAAATCCATCTATGATAACAAACGCTAAAAACTATACTAAAAAAAGAAAGCAGACAGACAGAACCTTAGGGCAAATGGTAAAAGCAAAGCTATACAGACGAAATCACACACAGAAGCATACACATACTCACAAAAAGAGAAAAAGGAAAAAAAATATCGTTGCTCCCTAAGTTCACTGCCTCAATTTTGGGATGATTCGTTGTCTATTCAGGTATTCCACAGATGCAGGTACATCAAGTTGACTGTGGAGATTTAATCTGCTGCTCCTGAGGCTGCTGGAAGAGATTTACCTCTCTCTTCTTTGTTCGCACAGCTCCCAGGGCTCAGCTTTGGATTTGGACACGCTTCTGGGTGTAGGTCGCCTGAGGGTGTCTGTTCTTCGCTCAGACAGGACGAGGTTAAAGGAGCCGCTGATTCGGGGGCTCTGGCTCACTCAGGCCGTGCGTTTTCCTGGGGAAGTTGTCCCTGGATCCCGGGACCCTGGCAGTGGCAGGCTGCACAGGCTCCCCAGAAGGGGGGTGTGGATAGTGACCTGTGCTCGCACACAGGCTTCTTGGTGGCGGCCGCAGCAGCCTTAGTGTCTCATGCCTGTCTCTGGGGTCCGCGCTGATAGCCGTGGCTCACACCCGTCTCTGGAGCTCCTTTAAGCAGCGCTCTAAAAGTCTCTTGCCTCTTCAGCAGGTCCAGACTTTTCCCCGGACTCCCTCCCTCCTAGCCGTGGCGCACTAACCCCCTGCAGGCTGTGTTCACGCCACCAACCCCTGTCCTCTCCCTGCGCTCAGACCGAAGCCTGAACCTCAGCTCCCAGCCCCCGCCCGCCCCAGAGGGTGAGCAGACAAACCTCTGGGGCTGGTGAGTGCAGGTCGGCACCGATCCTCTGTGCGGGAATCTCTCCGTTTTGCCCTCCGCAGCCCTGCTGCTGTGCTCTCCTCCGCGGCTCCGAAGCTTCCCCGCCCCGCCACCGGCAGTCTCCGCCAGCGAAGGGGCTCCTAGTGTGTGGAAACCTTTCCTCCTTCACAGCTCCCTCCCACTGGTGCAGGTGCCATCCCTATCCTTTTGTCTCTGTTTTTTCTTTGTTTCTTTTGCACTACCCAGGTATGTGGGGGGTTTCTTGCCTTTTGGGAGGTCTGAGGTCCTCTGCCAGCGTTCAGTAGGTGTTCTGTAGGAGTTGTTCCACGTGTAAATGTATTTCTGATGTATCTGTGGGGAGGAAGGTGATCTTCACGTCTTAATCTTCTGCCATCTTGAAGGTCTCTGACTGTTTTTAGGTATTTTTATTTTATCCTGTCCCAGCCCTGCTGTCTCTAAAGTTCATAAGAAAAGTACCCATTAAAGTATGATTCTAGCACAAGGTTTTTTCCTGGAGAGGAATTTACTCTACATCCCTTAACTTATTTTATTCAAATTTTACTTTTATTTTCTTCCAGTTCCACTTAAATCTGTATCTTAGTGGTACTCACATTAACAGGGACAAAAGCCTTGTTGGATCTAGTAGAAGTATTAGTTGTAAAAACATGATTGGGTAACAGTGCCCCTGTAATTCTCTAAACCCAGTTCTTTAATCATGACCCTTTTGTGCAAATATTTCCATCCCTTCTCTATGGGAAAGGAGAAGAGAGATCGTGTTTCCTCTACAGTGAATGCAGCACCCACATTTTGATGGTAGAAATGTATCTTTTCTGTACTTTTGTCCCGTTTATTTAGAGGGCTTTTGACCTTCAGAGCCTTGTGCCTCTAACCTGTGCCTTAATCCTTGACATGTATACTTTCCTTGGTCCTCATCCTGCTGTTCTTTTTATTTATAATATATTTTAAACATACAGATAATATAAAAAATAATGAGTCACTCATGTAATAATTTAAGAATGATATTAACAATTTGCCTTATTTTTGTCTGGTCTTTTTTTTTAAAAAAAGAAATCCAGTGTTAAAGAACCCTTCTGTATTCTCCTCCCTGTTTTATCCTCCCTTTTCCACCCAGAAGTAACCAGTATCCTGGTTGGCATTTATATTTCCTGTATGTGATTTGACAGTTTACACACATATGTGTGCGTGTAGCCACTGCGGCACATGGAATTATGTTGTGGGTTCAGAGTTCTTCTCCGACTCTGGCCCCCTTGTGCTGTATCCATCTTTTCTTGCCAACATCGGCTCTCAGCCCTCCCGGCCTCCATGGAAAAGTAAGGCAGGGAAAGCTGAAGGCAACCTGGCCTTTTCTTCTTCCTCCCTTCTGCTTGGCCCTTTCCTTCAGTGACTCCGTACCTAGCCTCAAGGCTCTGCGCTGTCTGACTCTACTTCCCGTCTCTTTTTCTTCTTTTACTCTTGCTGCCTGAGTGTTAAATCACTTTAATTTCTCTTTTTGGTCTTGAAGATTAATACAAGTTCCATTTTTCTCTGCCCTTATTTGAGGACGGGTAAGATGATGTGACTGAAGACCTGGGAGAGAAATACAGTATAATTACTTTCAAGTAGAGAAACCCTCCCGAGGGAAGAAGGGACAGAACTGTGTATCTTGGAGGATCTGATACTTTGTAATGTCAGATGGGAATTACTTATAGTTAGTATGTTCTTTAAATATAGTGCTAAAGGCATGTGCCATTGCATGTGACTATTTGTAATAGTCACCTGTTACAAAATTAATTTGCTTAACAAAATTCAGTTTATCTTCCTGTAATGTCTCCTTTTATGCTCTACAGAGATTTTTACATATCTCTTTAAATCACCCACAGTGAAGTTTACTGTAAAAAGGCCTTTTCCTTCTTTCATTTAAAGTATATTCTTTATCTGCCATGTGCAAGGAACACTGTGAGTGGAGACGAAGGGGGCTGTGCTCTTTAGGGACATAACAAATGATTATGACAGTTATTCAGAGCTCAGAGGAGTTTACTGTCTTAGGGTGGAAGATGGATATTTATTGAGATACTACAAGGGAGAATATTTATTCAGATTCTTCTGGGGGAAGATATTTACTCAGATACTCCCAGGGGAGATGTTTATTCAGATACTAGTGGGGAAACCCCTAGGATGGGGAGAGGAAGGTTGAAGAGGTACAGCAGTGCAGTGCCAAGCACACATGGTCTGTGTAAGGGACTGGTTTTGGGGCCTTTGATGGGCAAGCCACATCTTTGACTATATGTTTTTTCAGCGTTTGAGGGCATGAGAGTTTAGAGAACTATGTATAGTCTGCCCATCACAAATCTTAATTCCGTTATCATCGAATACCAATTACCTTAGTTTTCCAATAGATGTCTCCATGTCACGAATTCCATCAGCCCTTCCTGGCCTCCCGAATCCAAATAAAACATTAAGGACCTAAGTGTAAGAACGGAAAGGAATTGCCTAAAATCTTTATCACCTGTGGTCAGAGTATGTCTTTGGCTTAAATGCGCTCCTGTAGGGCTCATGCTAGGACTGTTTTTGGTTTCTCTTCCCAGGACATGTTCTGGAATGTAATTTAGGCCCCTTACCATCCTCTTTCCATCTGCAAACCCCCATGTTCGTTTCTCTGCATAGAACCCAGAATCCTCTATCCAATCCCAGCACTGTCTTTCTCTAATGATTCAAAATTATAAATTATAGCACACACATATAGCATATTAATGAAATATCCACTGTGTGTTCACGTAAGAGGTGTCAGTGGTAGAAGAGGGGAGAAATCGCTTTATAGTTGAAGATGGAGCCTTTGTGGCATCTTTTAAATCTAATGGTTATCATTAAGCCTCTTCTCTGCTCAATGTGCCTTCCTTACTATGTACTATTTAGGTACACAGGTGACATTTTTCTATTGTATCCTGCTGGTAAATACTGTGATTCACGTTTTAAACTCTTTCTAGTCTTAGAAAAGAGCCCAGAGCACTAAGACCTACGTTTACAGATGGTAAGGAGTACCAGCTCGTTAGTTTTTTTTTTCATTTCAAAAAATTTCCACTTTAACTTTTATTTTAGGAAAAGAGGCTCCTTCAGAGTTGTTGCTTTTAGAAGATCCCAAGGGGCCTAATGAGTATCCTAGTGACACGTCTGATGAAATAGCTTTAGCTTAAGGATTTTAGCTGGAAGTGAATTTTAAACGGTCGTAAGAATGAAGCTCTATAAGTGTTAGTAAATGTAAACAGTGTTGAGATATCAGAGTTTTAGAAGACAGAGATTGAGGCGGTAAGATCAGGCCCAGAGGTTTTCTTCCCAAAAGCCACTAGTGTTTTGCTAAGTTTGCAGTTGTCTGTGACACAGCATGATAAATGTGATATTTGACTTACGCAACTGTTTTCCACGTTGAGGAAAAAGAACATGTAAAATGCTTGAGAGTCAGTGGAGTGTGATGAAAAGAAAAAGAAAAACTCTTTCTTGGGAATCAGGAGAGAGGAAGGTTTATCCGAGATTTTCCACAAACTTCAGTTTAATTGTGAGTTTTTGTACAAGACCTTTTCTGTCTCATAGTTTCGTCGTCCATCTAAATGGGGGCTCCTCACCCCTCAGTCCCAGTAGTTTCTGTTGAGCTGTGGGACTTGTTAGAGTTGTGCTACACTGGCAGCGATGTCACACGCATCCTCTCATTTAATGGTCAGCCTCTCGAGTCATCATAGTTCAGCAGCTTTGCAACATGGGTTCGTAGCTCCGGCTCCAGCTCGCGGCACCGAGGCCGTGGTTCCCGTGTGCCAGCCTCTAGATCGATGTCCTTCCATCAGGAATTTCTTCCCCATCTGTGGGGAATAATAATGAATGGATCATGTTGTGAAATTTTCTTAAAGCTAAAGATATTATATTCAGTTACTTCCTTTTGTTATTAAAAATACATGTTATTCGGTTTATGAAATAATAGTGGTAGTAGAAAGCTCTTTTATAGGTCTCTGCTTATCAAAATAAAACATTTGCAAATCTTTGTTGGTCCTCTCCTCCCATCCCTTTTTACTTGTTTGTAGCTATAAAAGCCTCCCAACACTTGGCTTAAGAAATACTGTCTCAAACCAAATTGGCATGTGCACCTGCCAGTTTTAAGAGCAAAGCTACTAAAATATGAAGGGAAGGATGGTATTTTTTAGATATTTAGCAATAATTGAGAGCTTACATTTGATCTAGTGGCAATGCTGTCCTATATGTGGCAGCTTCATTCTGATTGAACATCACCTACATTGGGTTTTTACCTGTGAATATTTAACTTCTGGCAGGAAATATTTTTTAAGGAACCCTGGAAGGATATCCTTTCCCACCTTTCATTAAAGCCCTGGGTCAGGAATCACCTTGACTGTCATTTGTTGGTCCTCTTCAGTGCTTATAGTGCTTTGCTTTACTTTTTCCTTAGTGATACGAATGAAGTTGACATACCACCCAACACTCGAGTTGGCACCAAACGCTATATGCCTCCGGAAGTGTTGGATGAGAGCTTGAATAGAAATCACTTTCAGTCTTACATCATGGCGGACATGTACAGTTTTGGACTCATCCTGTGGGAGGTTGCTAGGAGATGTGTATCAGGAGGTAAGTGACAGTGATACTGTTGGAGCTACTACAAATCCTTTCTTTCTGATCAGAAATCAGAGTCGTCTTGTTTACAGAATCAGGTTTGATTTGATTCTCCCCTTTATTTCTGTTCACGCAGTCTCAGTCCTCCCAGGAAACGATGTTTAACCTCTTAGAATTATCTTTGACTGCCTCCTTCCCTTCGCCAGCTACTGATGCGTCTCTTCCAGAGCTTCCTCTTGCCTTTTCAGAGATCACCCCCTTCCACCATATGTGTTTTCTCCTTTCTCTCTTGAGCTCTTCCTCCAGCAGTTGCTCCATCAAGTCAGACCCCCCTCTCCTGCCCCTTCCAGCTTCTTCCCACCAACCTCCTGGCTCCACCCCCAACATCGGTGACGCTTTCCCTGTGGCTTCCTGTGCACAGATGAAGGGAGACACAGAAATGTAGGGCGGGGCACCCGTCGTGGAGCCCCTCTACTTCTTGACTTTCTGTAATACTTCCTCATGAAGCAGTTCGAAAACATCAGTTTGTATCCAAAGGAAGTTCAAGCATAAGAATATCATTATTGTTCATGATAACTTTTCTACAAACGTAAGGATTCCCTAGTAAGACTAAGAAGACATTCTTAAATATTCAGAGGTAACATTGTTGCTTGTAGTATTTTGCTTACTGCCGCATGATCTGTTTTTGAGTAGGGGAGGGGCTGAGTTGCAGGCTCTTCAGTATCAAGCGCCCTGTTTATGCCTCTGCTCATGGTTGTGCTCGTTCAGAAACCTTGACACTGCTGCCTTTCCTCGTGACGGCTAGTTCCTCACGTTCTCAAAAAGTTGAGCTTGTCCAAGAGTGTGAAAGTGCAACGTGCACTTAACTAGTAGGGGGATTCTTTTCTTGGACCTGCCATTTATTATCTGTGAACCTTTGACAGGTTACTAGATTTTTCTGTTTCAGTTTTTTTATTGTCAGAAAGAGGTGAATTATTGGATCTACCTCAGATGGTTGTGAGGTTTCAATGATTGTAGAAAGAATGAAAACTGCCTGGCGTATAACTAGCACTCAATACATGTTAGCTATTGTTTTGAATTTTCATTTTGGTTGGTAGAGACTTAACGCATATTTAGATTAATATTTAAATAGGAAGGAGAAACAGTAAATCAACAGGCATTCACACTTTTGTAGAAAGATCATCTTCAATGATGTCGTGCCTTCTAATCACTCTGGGAATTCTGTGCCTCTTAAAATAGAACACATTCCCTCTAAAGTAAGAGAAGTCTTTAGTCCAAAAGGGAAGTTAATGTATGTAGGAAAATTTTCCTAACCAGATATTCTATAAATCTCCCATCATAATTATGATCTCATGCTTTATTAAGAATAAATGAGCCTATTTTTGAATAATATGCCTACACTTATTTTATTGACAGGTTTATAGAAGTTAAAGGAGTAGTAAAGTACAAGATTACTTTTCTAATTATGTTTTCCTAAACATCTAAAGCAAATAGGGCTACAGGAGGCCTATATTTGAAAACCTGAGGAGGACCGGAATAAAGGAGAAATGATTCTCTGCTTAAAAAAAAAGCCAGCCTTATGTAAACAGCAGGATATTAATTGCCTTGCTAGGGCTGTCTTTGCCTGTGGAGGTTCAAGAGGTACTAAAATGTTACCTTTGGTACTAAAATGTATGAGATTGATGTCAGAGATTCCCAGCTCTATCTCATACCAACTGTATGGCCTTGGGCAAGCTACTTAATCCTTCGAAGCCAACTTTCCTCATCTGTAAAGTGTGTATAATAATGCTATCTCATAAATGTGTTTGTGAGAATTTAATAAGATAAATTATATAACATACCTACCTCCATGCCTGGTAGATAGTAGACTCGCAATAAATGAGTTTCTTTTCTCTTCCAGGCAGGCAAAGCACACACATTCTATTCTCTAACACTTTCCTTTATGAAGATACTGCAAGTTTGGGGGCTCATCTTTCTAGTCCAGGTACTTTTGGGTGAAGTAGACACATCCAGCTGTAGGCCTTTCAAACTTTGGAAGCAAAAGAAAGTTTTGAAGTTTCACACACAAAGGCAGCAGACATGGGAAATTTTGATAACTTAATTGCATGGTAAGGAGAAAGGAGTAAGGCCTAGAGTTCAAAGACGGACTTAGATCAGTTGATAATTTTATGTGGTTGGCTCTATATCTGTTTTCATATATGCACCTACCCCACCATCCATGCATTAGTCCATCCAGATAATGGCACCAACATTAGGCACTGAGGGAAATTTGAGATAAATTAGATTGACATCATCCTTTCTCTCAAGATGTTTCCTGAGCCATTGTCTTGAGAATTAGAAAAGGAGGAAGAACGGGAATGAAGTGAGCATCTCCTATCCATTAGACCTTGTGCTTTCATGATCTTCTGTAGAGATGACACACAGTGGAAGGAAATAGTA
This sequence comes from Phocoena sinus, assembly GCF_008692025.1. NCBI lineage: Eukaryota > Metazoa > Chordata > Mammalia > Artiodactyla > Phocoenidae > Phocoena > Phocoena sinus. The sequence goes on along the minus strand of NC_045767.1, from coordinate 125,897,033 downwards.
ACATAGATAATACATATAATTATGCTCTGTGATCTCAGCAGGGGACAGAATAAATGGTGAGTTGGAATGGTCTGAAAAAACTGTCGAACCTTCTAGTCCTTTATGATTATAAATGGGTTTGAGTTTACAAGAAAGGACATAATACAGGCTCCAGATTTTTTTTAGAGTAAACCCTCAGTGAATTTTATGATGTAGTGTATTATCTTCCAACCTGGTGGTAGCTGTCATGGTCCAAATGCAGGTTGCAAAAGAATTTCCAGACACAAGGCAGAATGTAAAGAAGATAGAATTTCTTAGAGGGAAGGGTCGCCGCCAGAACAGCGGGCAGACTTCCTAGTAGTCTGGGAGAGTCAAGCCAAACATGTGCTATTGATCAGTTTTTATAGCCAGAAAACAAAGGAATGGTCCGAGGTGAAAATTTCATTTACTGACTGGTAGAGACACATGTACCTTCCTTCCATAGGGTGGGAGTGGAACAGGGCATATGCCTTTCCTTATTTGGGACAGGTCCTGTTGCCCAGGTGGGCGTCGCCTAGGTGGGCTCAGGAATTTCGTAACCATGGCAACATAGTGGGGAGGGCGATTAAGAGTCTGGTAGGGGGTGTAACGCTGAAACTTTTTCAGGCAGGGTTGTCCTTTGTCCTTGAAGCACATTGTCTTTGGAGCACCACAGTATCATCCTGTTTAGATAAAAAGCAATGAAATTTCTATAAAAGATGGTTTAGGATAGGGAGAAATGGTTCTCTGGAAAGACTGTTCAGAGCAGCATCCTCTGAGGACAGAGGCTGCTTATAATTACCGTGAGGAGTTACTCAAATAATGTCAGAAAGAAGACACAGGCAGCCTGCTATTTTAAAGGACAAGAGGGAAAAAGGTAGGAATTAGATACTAGGGAAATGAAATGGGATAGAATTTAGCATGCTAAGTACCTTTCCTTAAAGATGACATTCTTTTGTATTTCTTAACCGTTCTTTCAACACTACATATTTTTTTTTTCTAATAGTGATATATTTCTTGTAGACAGTTCAGATAGATGCAGGAAATTGAAAGAAGAAAAATCAGACAGTCATTGCACCTAAAAAATCATGGTTAATATTTTTAGGTGTGTATAGTTTTCTAAATTGTAAATGTGCAAAAATGCATTCTTATGATTAAGCAGAAAAAATGTAAATCTGACATTTCGTTCAAGTAGGATACACTGCCAGATTTATTATGAGGTTCATAAACGCATGCTGCAGTAGTAGAAATAGTTACATATTGTGCAGTATGCATTTGGGGTGTGTCTGGCAAATTCGCAACGAGATTTAATATAGATTTTAAAACGTTGGCGCACAGTACAAGAGCCTTTATAAAATCAGAAGTAAACTTGAGATGCTTGTTTACTTAGCTTTTGGAAGTTAGAAAAAAGGCTTGAAGGCATATAATATGTTTCATTATGCTTTTTCTTTTCATTTTTAAAAATTAGATCGTATCGTTTGGGCACATTGTTTTCAAGGTTGGTGCTGGTTTTGCTTTTGTTTTTGCTGTTTTTCAACCTGAACTTGTCTTTGGTACCGATAGAACTTTCCTTAGAGAATAGTTTATTTGTTAGACTTTTATTTCCTCTTCACAGAAAATAATAACGTTAATGAAACCATATTTTCAGGTATAGTGGAAGAATATCAGCTTCCCTATCATGATCTAGTGCCCAGCGATCCCTCTTATGAGGACATGAGAGAGATCGTGTGTATCAAGAAGCTGCGTCCCTCCTTCCCCAACCGGTGGAGCAGTGATGAGGTGAGGCTGTAGGTCACCATGTGATTGTGACCAGTGTCAAAACAGACTTTTCTCCTTTTGCCAAAATTCCAAATATTTATCACAGGAATTCTTTTTCTTTGCTGTGATGGTAAGGGTGCCTCATGGCAGTAATTTATATGGAGCTAAGCGCAGTATGTTAAATTGTCTGTTCCTTTCTCCTCTTTGATTTTGCCACTTCCAAAATACATTGAATGGGTCAGCATTTAGCCTGCATAATCGATAACATTATTTCATTTGTTGGTGATGTCCTGACACTTGCATAAAGGCCGTTAAATATAACTGCACATGTGTTTGTAAAGCATCATGAATTTTCTCCATGACAAACTCACGTACAGCATTCTCCCGTTTTGATGAGAGAAAAGTAGGGCATCTGAAGAATTCGGTTTTCTATACACAGAAGTGGTACAAGTTGACCTAGTTGAGATGCCCGACTGTGCTGTGGATCTTCGTCAATAAGGATGACGCAATGCTGTGGGAAAAATCCACATTTGGCCTGGCTCTGAGCCCGTCCTGGTGAAACCTAACCAGATCTAACAAGGAGCTGCCCAGAGGAAGGAGTGAGCCGGCCAGCCTTGCCTTTCCTGCCCCACCTGCCCTCTGAGCCTCTAAACCTGTCCAGGAACATTCAGAGAGGAGTTTGAAGCATCCCTGAAAAAAATGTACCAAAGTCAGTGCAGATAAGTGGACAGAACACTGTTTATAAATGAGTTCTTCACTGTTAAATGCATTTCAAAATAATCTTTGGTTCATTGGTTTTGTGGCCAGTTACTGAAATGCTAAATAATACATATGTTTTCCAGTGAGCTGTGCAGAAAGCTTTATGAAATGCTGGAATTTATATTATTTTGAAGGTGGTTATGGGCATTGGTATTACTCAGAATCCCTTCACTGAGGATTTCTAATGAAGTGAAATTGTGCTTTTCAACAGGAAGGCCAATAATTGATGTACCACAGGAGAACACAGGAGAAAGTTGTAGTGAGGCTGTGCACAGGTCACTAATCTTGTCAAATGGTACAGTGTGATGCTGTTATTAGAGCAGACAGCTGTGATTTAGGAATAACCATGTTTGTTTGAATGGTATGGAATTAGATAAAAGATTTGAGCTCACCGGGTGTTAGAAACAATCTGGGAGTGTGCAGTGGAATACAGACTCCCTGGGTATTTTTGTGTGTGTTTAATCTGACTTCAGAGGCGCTCTTGTACAATCAGCAAAACCACCTGCTTGCTCCTATCACAAGGAAGCCATGAAAATCTGTTTTCATCATTTAAGCTTTGCATGATGAGAGAAGAATTTTTATGGAATTTTATGCCTCCGTGGTTTTAAGAGTATCTTTAAAAATATATATTCAAACTTCAGAAACCCAAAACTGAAAGCCAATACCAAGTGCCAACCTTACAGATAATACATTTCTCTAACTCCAGTTTTCCTTTTCCTTCCCGCAGTGTCTAAGGCAGATGGGGAAACTCATGACAGAATGCTGGGCTCACAATCCTGCTTCAAGACTGACAGCACTGCGGGTTAAGAAAACACTTGCCAAAATGTCAGAGTCCCAGGACATTAAACTCTGAATTGAGGGCAAAAATAAGCATCTCTGGAGAAAGCCAGTAGATACTCTTCTGTTTGTGGGCAGAGCAGATGTTCCAGAAGCACCCACAGTACAAGCCGTGAGCATCGTCCTGCTTTCCAGTAAGGTTAGCCTCACCTCTCAGGGAGCAGCTTGGACAAAGAGAAGTTCCCAGGAACACGGATTCATCGTGTCTGTTTGTAGGAGGGAGAAACTGTTTGGGTAACTTGTTCAAGATATGACGCATGTTGCTTTCTAAGAAAGCCCTGTATTTTGGGATTGCCTTTTTTTTTTTTTTCAAAAGATGCTTTAATTTTGCCAAAATAAAACAAATAATGTAGATGTTTTAAGGTTTATACTAATAGTTTAAATAATAACAGCAAAATTCTTCCCAGAAACTCTCCTGGAAGGTAAATTAAAATACATGTTTCCATTGGTAAAATTCTGTTGCACTCTGCCAACCAGCAGTCGGTGAAGTTGGAGAACAGAATGGAACTCACCTTCAGAGCCCCTGCGCCCTGCGCCTCTTCAGACCACTCGGGCCAGGCCTGCACCGGGGCGGCCGCAGCAATGTGAATGCACCCGGGTACAAGCGTCACCTGTCTGGGACCACGTTTGGGGATTCCTACAGGTGACCTTTTGCAGCTTTATAGGATATGGAACAAATGAAGGTTTTATGTGACTCTGTTAGAAGTAAATGTTGACACTATTCCTCAGAACCGCTTTGTGTTTCGGATTCTGGTATGCTTTTTCTTTCACGGTAAAGTCCCTTCCTTTTCATTAAACACAAACAAAGCTTTTTTTTTATGGGCAGAGAATTGACCCATACATGCTTTTGATCTCTCAAATGAAGGGATCAATATTAAGTATAAAATTGCCATCAGTTGTGTTGAAGACAAGGCGCTTTAAAATAGAGATATTTTGCTCTTGTGCTGTGAGAAGATAGTGTCAGAAAGGTAGGGGATGAGGGTACAGGTGCACATGGCTTGTTTCTTCTGTACATGGAAGAGCCATTCACAGAAGCACAAGGGGAAATGTATGCAATGTACAACTTATTATGTACAGACAAATATGGTTTCTTTTTGTTATTATCTGCCTTTTATGTGTCTGAGTTAAGGGAAGGAGAGGAAACATATGTTAGGTTAATTTAACTAATTTTAATTTTTAAATAGATAAATAAAACCTCCAAATGGGACAGCAGAGGAATGCTAGTGGAGGCCACAGAATGTTACGGCTGCTGTGATTTATTATTCTAGAATAGATACGGATCGAATATGTATATCTTAATATCTTATGTGATAGCTTCACATCTTAGGAATGCTGACTCAGTTTATTTTATTCTCATAACGTTCAATTCACTTTTTAATTTATTATCTTTTCTTCTCTGTGGCACTTGTGCAAAACATCTTTTCACCTATTCACTCACGTGGGGTTTTAACTTTTGAGCAACGTGAGTCAGATCATTGGCAGGGCCAGTATTCCTTAGCAACAGGAACCTAAGAAAGGCTAAAATTGTACACATCCCTCTCGACTTTATTCATTTACTTCCTGACTGTGGTTTTCTTTTGCTTCTTAGAAATTCTGTAGTGTTTAGTAAAGAACTGGAAAGTACCCACTTGCCCAGCCCTTTAAAAAGAAAAAAGATGTTCCTTCCAGAATACTCCAGGGGGCAGTGTTTTATAACACATTTTCATTTCACCACTTGGTGGCTGAAGGATGGAGGGTTTTGGAAATGTGACAGCTGCATTAAAAATGAGAAAACATTTTCCTCACTTCTGAAGTGGGCTTGCACTGGTGAGTTGTTCCTCCAGAAAAGCATCCTAGAGCAGAGACCAGCTGTGAGCTGTGCTTACGGTTTGGGAGAAGCATGAGGAGAAACAGTTTCTGTATTCAGCACTCACTCCCCAGTGCTTCATAACCACATCTCCTTTGTAACAAAGAAAGAATATTTCCTTAATCCTTGAATACGAAAAAGGTTTCTGCATTTTTCAAAGATTAAAAACAGTTGGTTCCAAACATAATCAGAATGCTGCTTTTATTGATATTAAGATAACCTCAATAGCAGTGTAAAGGTTCCTTTCTCTTGCGTCAAATCGTATTCTTTTTGATAGCTTAGAAGGAGTATGTAGCTAGAGCTAAGCGTGATAGTCATCTGAGCCTGGGAGAGAAACCTCAGTGCCTCTAATCAGATTGTCTACGAAACAAATAAGTAAACATTTATGTCCGTTCAGTGGGGACATGTTCGTGTTTCTTGATTTTCCCTAAATTTAAGTGATGCTGGGCTTATCTCTTAGGTAAAAATGTAAGTTTAGGTAAGTTCTTATACATGGATAACTTCAAATCAGAATACATTGTGGAGAGGTGATGATTTCAAAGGAAACTAGATTTCTAGGGAGGTGTTGGTTCCTGTGAAGAATGGGAAGAGATTAAAATAGTATCCAAATTTCTTCTCTATTATGTGTTTGGTTGCTTTAGAAGAATGACTAGCTTACTTTCTAATCCCCAACCTGATTTACTCACTATGAACATTTAAAAATTATTCCAGAGATACTTAAAAAGACCCATTTAGTTACTATAGTCTTTCAATGAAACAAGAATTTACTTATGAATAGAGTTTTCCTTGTATCTTACCAAAATCCACCTTGCTTAGGGAATATTAAATTGTTCTTAAAGAGACTACCTACTCACTTCCAAATAACTCATTTTGATTTTTAAATTTTTGGTAGCTCAGAAGTGAATTTAATTTTTCGTTTTGTCTTTCAACAGAAGAGTGGGAACCTGGAAATAATGTAGTTGATGCTTACTTTTAGGACTATTTCAAAGCCTAAAATTTTCTTCTAATCTTTTCCCTGCAAAGGAATCCTAAAATACTACTTGTTGGCTAATATAAGTTTTGTATGCTAAGATGTTTGGTTTTATAGTTTATGTATGTCTGTATATATTATATAAATATATATGTATATATAAATATTATGTTCAGTTTGGAGTCTGACACAACTCCATTATGTGGATTAGAGCGTAAAATATTATAGAGGATAAAGTACTAAATGAAACGTAATATTTATTTATAAAAGGTGTAGACTGTTACATCACAGGCGGCAGTGCTATGAACATTGTGTGTGAGGAGCCCGGCCTTTGACCCCCTGGAAAGCACAGCTCAGGAGTCACTAGCGACCATTCTTTTTATCCTCAAAACAAAGCTTCTCAGAAAACACGCTAAGATTTTATTTACAGGGAATTCTCTGACACATTTCAATTGCTGTGTAGTCAGGTAGAGCAAGTCCTGAGTCATGACCGACTTTCACGTTTCTGCAGTCATGCCTGTTCATTAGAACTTAGTGTTTTATGTTGTTGGTCTGTTCTGGTTCTTCTTTGTAGGTGAAAGGCACTGAAAGAAGTACAGTTTTTTAAAACTTGAATAATTCTGTAGTTATATCTCCTTAGAAAACTTAGCCACATAGCCGTGGAAATGAAAGAAGGCGTCAAGTGACCCAGTTTAGCAGTTATCATTCCTTTTGTAAAACAAACCAGAAAAACAATGCCATATTTTTTGGAGAAAAGTTAGAATATATACGGGATTTTGTTGTCTGTCTGTTTCAAAAGAAGACTCATTTGTGTTCTTTTGGGGAACCAGTGCCTTATTGAATTTGTATATACTGTAATTATTCAGGACTAGGGAACAAACAATTGTATTGTATTTGTTACAAATTGTATATGGCTTTGTTTTTAACATTCCCCCGGAATAAAATGGTTTCATTCTCCCCTTGGAAAGAACACGTCTGTTATCTTATAGTTGTGCGTTTTTTCCTCTTTAAAAATTTCACATTGTAGCAGGCAGGAAAGGCAGCCATGGAGAGCGTTGCAGGTAAGTGTGTATATCTGGTGGCAGGAGAGCAAGACGAACGGTCTGATGTCTCCTGTTTTCTCTGTAATTAGGAGGCACGGTCATCTGTTGAGAGTGGGAGGAAAGGTAGAAAAGCTGGTGACAAGGTCTAAAATTGCATCGTAGGATATCACAGCCGGATGGCTACAGGCAACGCCGAGGGCCCTGTTAAGATGGATGATGCTAACTGTGGCTTAGTGGCCAAGGTGTGGCCCCTGGACCACCGTACAGCCCGCACGGGAACCCGGGCTCCCTCATTCTCTCCACTCTGTGACGGTAGGCATGTTGTGCCCTCTCGAAGACTCAGTTTCTTCCCCTTGAAGGTGGGAATAATATTAATCTCTACTTCATGGAGTGGTTCTGAAGATGAAATGAAATAATCCATGCACCAAGCATGAGGTAAGCATTCAACTAACGCTCAATTACTATTAGCTATTATTACAAATTCCTTGTGCTACTCTTCTCTGTAATTTTATGATTTTGTTTTTCTATCAGCAGCCCAATGTAGGCATGGAGACTGCGGCTACTGGATTCATTCAAGGTTACCTGGCATATGCATCCATGAGTCATGGAAAATCAGAATTATCATCATCAAGGTGATGGCTGATGTGGTCCAGAGGAAGGAGGGGGATTAAAGAAGAGGCGGCTGATAGGCCCAAAGAAACAAGGTCAGAGGACAGGGAACCATGCTGGGGTCGAGATGGTGCGATAGCGGTCACTGAGAAAGGGTCTGTGTTCAGAATCAAGATTTCAAAGAGGGAGTAGCAAGATCAAGGACAGGCTGAAGGTGTGATCACAGGGGTGGGCAGATTTATTAGTGGATAAGATTATTGGTGATGAAAGAGGAACCCAAAAGCCAGGCCACTGGATCTGTCTCTGGGGACTTTGAAGCCTCCCAGGATGGTGGCAGTCTAATGACATGAAGATTGTGAGGCAGGGTTCTCCGGGCTGCAGGGGAATGAGGGGCAGTCAGTGAGGGGCAGAGAGTGGAGACAGAGGCTGGTGGGGCCTGATGGCCTGACGTACAAAGGAGTGGGGTTCCGTGCAGGGGCAGCAGCCTGGAAGGAGCACAGCCGTAGGAGAAAGACTCCATCCTTCTTCCCAGCTGTGAGGTACGTGGGGTGCGGAACAACTCAGTTGTTGCTGTTGTTTCTGAGTCAGTGGCCCCTGGAGAAGAGAAAACCCTCTGCAGAGGGAGAGGGAACTTGCTAGGTTGTTTGTCCATGGACTGGGAATCCTGGTGGGCAGAGAACAAAGTTTGGTTTTGAGGGCATCCACTGGAGACGATTAGGAGAGAGGAAATCCAGAGTTGTTTGGGCGCAGAGACTACAGGCGGGCTTGCATCTCAGTTACCAGGGACTCTGAAGTTTTTGTGTGATTGGCTGTGTTTAGCCAGCTGCATTTACGCCAAGAGAATTCATCCCAGCATTGGGATTCAGATCGATTTAACTCCCATCTCATGGTTTTCACCATCTCAGTTCTGTGGAAGAACATAGTCTGAGCCCCAATCTTCTCCCGAGTAAATTGGGACAAAATTCCCACCTCCCAGAGCTCTTAGGAGGAGCAAGCGAGGTGAACGTGTGAAGAATGTGATGGCCCCGCACCAGCTCCACAGCAGGTGCTCATAAATGCTGCTTTCCCTCGCTGACGTTAGTTTTACAGGATGTAAAGATGGCAACGTTTAAAACAAGCCAGAGTTTGCAGTGGTGGGAGTGGGGTGACACCTCTCCTGCCCTCTCTGCACCCCACTTCTCTATGCTGTGGGCTTTCCCGGGACTCAAAGGCAGAGAGATAGTAAATCCCAGCTGAGGCGAACAGCATCTTCTCCTGCTCTGCTCACTTTTAAGTTGCAAGCTTGGTTGTTCCTTCTTGTCACAGCAGCAAAGTACAGGTGACCCTGCTCTCAGAAGGACTTCTCTTCCTGCAGAGTAATTCCCCCCGCCGGTGGTGGTTGTAACCGGCTACAGGGAGCTCTGGGGCTGATGGGGGTTCTTTGCCCCGGCCACCCTCCTGAACCCTCCAGTGACTGTACCCCCGAGAGGAGCCCGGGCAGCCTCCCACCCGCGACGTGACTCGGAAAATGTGCGCGTGCTTTCTTGAGTGCGGTCTTCCCGACGGGAATGCCGGCCACCAGTGCTCCAAAGCAAGGTTCGAGGGATGGTGGTGGCTGAGTCTCTGCTGCCATGTGCTTTCTGTGCGCGGTACCATTTTGTTCTCTACCGCGTTTCCATTCTTTTAATGGAGTTAAATTCTCAGCCATAGGACCCACTTCTCCCTTCTGTTTTAAACTGGTTCCAGTGTACACATCGCCACCTCTTGCTCAGCCCTGACCCACAGCTGGTTTTGCGACCCCAGTCTTGGATCAGTCTTAAGTCAGGGGGGCTGTGCCTCAGGGCTGCTCCCAAGCTCTTTGGCTCAAGCCTGAGGGATGGGATGGGACGGGAGCCTCCCATCAAAGGCGCTTCTCAGCTCAGCTCCTTCATTAGGAGAGGGCTGCCTCAGAGCTCTCCTCGCACAGCCGAGTTGCTCCCGTGTTCATCACCCTGAGGCAGTGGCTGGCTGTGCTCCGGCAGGTTGAGCAGCTCTGCCGGGCATTCGCTGTAGCTCTGGGCATCCTTCCCTTTCATTTCCTACCTACTAGTGCAGCTGTTGGCAGACTTGATTTACTTATCTTTTTAAATTTTGTTGAAGTACAGTTGATTTACAATGGTGTGTTAATTTCTGCTGTACAGCAAAGTGACTCAGTTATACATATATTTTTTCATATTCTTTTCCATTATGGTTTATCACAGGGTATACATTTTTTAACATCTTTATTGGAATATAATTGCTTTACATTGCTCTGTTAGTTCCTGCTTTATAACACAGTGAATCAGCTATATGTACACATATATCCCCATATCCCCTCCCTCTTGCGTCTGCCCCCCCACCCTCCCTATCCCACCCCTCCAGGCGGTCACAAAGCACTGAGCTGATCTCCCTGCGCTATACGGCTGCTTTCCACTAGCTATCTATTTCACGTTTGGTAATGTATATATGTCCATGCCACTCTTACTTCGTCCCAGCTTACCCTTCCCCCTCCCTGTGTCCTCAAGTTCATTCTCTAGGTCTGCATATTTATTCCTGTCCTGCCCCTAGGTTCATCAGAACCTTTTTTTTTTTTGATTCCATATATATGTGTTAGCATGCGGTATTTGTTTTTCTCTTTCTGATTTACGTCACTCTGTATGACAGACTCTAGGTCCATCCACCCCACTACAAATAACTCAGTTTCGTTTCTTTTTATGACTGAGTAATATTCCATTGTATATATGTGCCACATCTTCTTTATCCATTCATCTGTCGATGGACACTTAGGTTGCTTCCATGTCCTGGCTATTGTAAATAGAGCTGCGATGAACACTGTGGTACATGACTCTTTTTGAATTATGGTTTTCTCAGGGTATATGCCCAGTAGTGGGATTTCTGGGTCATATGGTAGTTCTATTTTTAGTTTTTTAAGGAACCTCCATACTGTTCTCCATAGTGGCTATATCAATTTACATTCCCACCAACAGTGCAAGAGGGTTCCCTTTTCTCCACACCCTCTCCAGGATTTATGGTTTGTAGACTTTTTGCTGATGGCCATTCTGACTGGTGTGAGGTGATACCTCATTGTAGTTTTCATTTGCATTTCTCTAATGATTACTGATTTGAGCATCCTTTCCTGTGTTTGTTGGCAATCTGTATATCTGCTTTGGAGAAATGTCTGTTTTGGTCTTCTGCCCATACTTGGATTGGGTTGTTTGTTTTTTTGATATTGAGCTGCATGAGCTGCTTGTAAATTTTGGAGATTAATCTTTTGTCAGTTGCTTCATCTGCAAATATTTTCTCCCATTCTGAGGGTTGTCTTTTCATCTCGTTTATGGTTTCCTTTGCTGTGCAAAAGTTTTTAAGTTTCATTAGGTCCCATTTGTTTATTTTTGTTTTAATTTCCATTTCTCTAGGAGGTGGGTCATAAAGGATCTTGCTGTGATTTATGTCATACAGTGTTCTACCTATGTTTTCCTCTAAGAGTTTTATAGTGTCTGGCCTTACATTTAGGTCTTTAACCCATTTTGCGTTTATTTTTGTGTATGGTGTTAGGCAGTGTTCTAATTTCATTCTTTTACATGTAGCTGTCCACTTTTCCCAGCACCACTTATTGAAGAGGCTGTCTTTTCTCCATTGTATATTCTTGCCTCCTTTATCAAAGATACGGTGACCATATGTGCGTGGGTTTATCTCTGGGCTTTCTATCCTGTTCCGTTGATCTATATTTCTGTTTTTGTGCCGGTACCATACTGTCATGATTACTGTAGCTTTGTAGTATAGTCTGAAGTCAGGGAGCCTGATTCCTCCAGCTCCGTTTTTTTCCCTCAAGACTGCTTTGGCTATTCGGGGTCTTTTGTGTTTCCATACAAATTGTGAAATTTTTTGTTCTACTTCTGTGAAAAATGCCAGTGGTAGTTTGGCAGGGATTGCATTGAATCTGTAGATTGCTTTGGGTAGTATAGTCATTCTCACAATGTTGATTCTTCTAATCCAAGAACATGGTATATCTCGCCATCTGTTTGTATCATCTTTACTTTCTTTCATGAGTGTCCTATAGTTTTCTGCATACAGGTCTTTTGTCTCCTTAGGTAGGTTTATTCCTAGGTATTTTATTCTTTTTGTTGCAGTGGTAAATGGGAGTGATTCCTTAATCTCTTTCAGGTTTTTCATCATTAGTGTATAGGAATGCTAGAGATTTCTGTGCATTAATTTTGTATCCTGCTACTTTACTAAATTCATTGATTAGCTCTAGTAGCTTTCTGGTAGCATCTTTAGGATTCTCTATGTATAGTATCATGTCACCTGTAAACAGTGACAGTTTTACTTCTTCTTTTCCAATTTGGATTCCTTTTATTTGTTTGCCTTCTCTGATTGCTGTGGCTAAAACTTCCAAAACTATGTTGAATAATAGTGGTGAGAGTGGGCAACCTTGTCTTTTTCCTGATCTTAGTGGAAATGGTTTCAGTTTTTTACCATTGAGAATGATGTTGGCTGTTTGTCATATATGGCCTTCATGAGGTTGAGGTAAGTTCCCTCTATGCCTACTTTCTGGAGGGTTTTTATCATAAATGGGTGTTGAATTTTGTCGATAGCTTTCTCTGCATCATGGGTGGGGTTGTGTTCCTGTCTTGCTAGTTGTTTGGCATGGGGTGTCTAGCACTGTAGTGTGCTGGTTGTTGAGTGGAGCTGGTTCTTAGTGTTGAGAAGGAGATCTCTTGTCCATTGATATTATGAGGGTTCGGGAGGTCTCCAGTGGACCAACATCCTGAACTCAGCTCTCCCACCCCAGAGGCTCGTGCCTGACACCTGGCCAGTACACCAAGACCCTGTCAGCCACATGGCTCAGAAGAAAAGGGAGAAAGAAATAAAATAAAATAAAGTTGTTCAAATAAAAAATAAATTATTAAAAAAATAAAAAAGTAATTAAAAAAAAAGACAGCAACCAAACCAATAAACAAATCCACCAATGATAACAAGCACTAAAAACTATGCTAATAAAAAACAGATAGAAGCCTAGGACAAATAGTAAAAGCAAACCTATAGAGACAAAATCACTCAAAGAAGCATACAGATACACGCTCACAAAAAGAGAAAAAGGAAAAAAATATATATATTTTAAAAGAGCAACCAAATCAATAAACAAATCTACCAATGATGATAAACTCTAAATACTAAACGAAGATAAACACAAAGCCAGAGACAAATTAGGTGCAGACAGCAAACCCCAAGTCTACAGGTGCTCCCACAGTCTGCCACCTCAATTTGGGATGATTCGTTGTCTATTCATGTATTCCACAGATGCAGGCTACATCAAGTTGATTGTGGAGATTTAATCCGCTGCTTCTGAGGCTGCTGGGAGAGATTTCCCTTTCTCTTCTTTGTTCGCACAGTTCCTGGGGTTCAGCTTTGGATTTGGCCCCGCCTCTGCATGTGTCTGTTCTTTGCTCAGACAGGACGGGGTTAAAGTAACAGCTGATTCGGGGGCTCTGGCTCACTCAGGCGTGGGGGGGGGCGGGCAGGGAGGGGTACAGATGCTGGGCGAGCCTGCAGCGGCAGAGGCCAGCGTGATGTTGCACCAGCCTGAGGCGTGCCATGCGTTCTCCTGGAGGAGTTGACCCTGGATCCCGGGACCCTGGCAGTGGCGGGCTGCACAGGCTCCCCGGAAGGGGCGTGTGGACAGTGACCTGTGCTTGCACACAGGCTTCTTGGTGGCGGCAGCAGCAGCCTTAGCGTCTCATGCTTGTCTGTGGTGTCTGTAATGATAGCCGCGGCTCATGCCCGTCTCTGGAGCTCGTTTAGGTGCTGCTCTGAATCCCCTCTCCTCGCGCACCCCGAAACAATGGTCTCTTGCCTCTTCGGCAGCTCAAGACTTTTCCCCGGACTCCCTCCCGGCTAGCTGTGGTGCACTAGCCCCTTCAGGCTGTGTTCACGCAGCCAACCCCAGTCCTCTCCTTGGGATCTGACCTCCGAAAAAAGCCGGAGCCTCAGCTCCCAGCCCCGCCCGCCCTGGCAGGTGAGCAGACAAGCCTCTCGGGCTGGTGAGTGCTGGTCGGCCCTGTTCCTCTGGGCGGGAATCTCTCCGCTTTGCCCTCTGCACCCCTGTTGCTGTTTTCTCCTCCTCGGCTCCGAAGCTTCCCCTCCGCCACCTGCTGTCTCCGCCCGTGAAGGGGCTTCGTAGTGTGTGGAAACCTTTCCTCCTTCACAGCTCCCTCCCACTGGTGCAGGTCCCATCCCTATTTTGTCTTTTTTCTTTTGCCCTACCCAGGTATGTGGGGAGTTTCTTGCCTTTTGGGAGGTCTGAGGTCTTCTGCCAGCATTCAGTAGGTGTTTTGTAGGAGTTTTCCACGTGTAGATGTATTTCTGATGTATTTGTTGGGAGGAAGGTGATCTCCACATCTTCTTCCTCTGCCATTCTTAAGGTCCTCCCCTATCACAGGATGTTGAATGCAGTTCCCTGTGCTATACAATAGGACCTTGCTGTGTATCCGTCCTGTATAGTATACCAGTCTGCATCTGCTAATCCCAAACTCCCAGGCCACCCCTCCGCCTCCCCCTCTCCCCCTTGGCAACCACAAGTCCATTCTCTCTGTGCAGACTTCATTTAAAATCGAGTCTCTGAGAGTCTGGCCTCCCACTTGCTTTCTTCCCAACTCCCCAGCACCTCTGACAGCAGTCCCCAGACCCGGTCCCCCCATAACTGCTAACCTGGGGGCTTAAAACACTCCCAACACCCAGACCACACCCCAGACCCACGAAGTCAGGTTCTCTGAGGGTGAGATCCAGGCAGCTGTGTTTGGTAAAGCTCCTCCCGTGACTCAAGTGTGTGGAGATGCTTGAGAAGCACCGTTCTAGAACCTCATCCTGGCCCGAGGGACGTTGGGATCACTGTCTGTGCAGAATCCAAGAGCTTTTCTGTCCTATTAAGGGAACACCACGTGACTCTTCACACAGAGGGCTTTCCTGTGAAGAAACAAGGGAGGTGGGACTCTGTTGCTTATAAATATAATTTATTACCTGTTTAAAAATTCTTTTACATTTTGTACATGTTGGCTGACAGGATAAATGCAGGCAAATTTACAAACCGAGGGACTGCAGGAAAATGGGGAGAGACAGCCAGGGAGAGAGGAGAGACACAGCCAGAGCCGGCATCCCTCACTTCCAGCACACGGGGAACACGGACAGGACCCCAGAGAGCAAGCCTCCGCAGGGGTTTTCTAGAAAAGGAATTGCATAGCAGATACAGCAAGAGGGAACTCCACAACAGCAAAAGAAGTGTTCCGTATCCGAAAAGCCAAAGTTGTGTCGTGTTTAAAAAAAGAAAGACAACAAAGCACAAAACCTTAACGTGACATTTCTGCAGTTGAACTGTTCCCCAGGGAGTAGCAGGTGGATGACACGGCACTTCAGCGCAGACTGCTGGGGAGTTTTCTCTGACCAACATTGGCTGTCTTCTTTAGAAAGAGCGAAGAGGAAGGTCACCAACTTGCGACAGGTCAACATTAAACTCAGTGAACACATACAACACCTTGACACACAACACACACACACACACACACACACAGGGATGCTAGTCCTGCAACTGGGCTAAACGCACCCCATCGGGAGGGTGAGGGCCTCATTACCAACGGGAGGCCTGGGAAAGAGCAAAGGGGAGAATGCAGATCGCACATTCGGCTTGTTCCGATTGCTGTCCAGCATTTTCCACTGGCTGTGGATTTCTTGCTCTTTTGTGCTGCTCTGAACAGCTTTAGCATGCAGGACGTAGTTCAGGTCATGATTCTTGGATGTTGCCTCACGGAAGTGCTGATATTCAGAGGTCAAGGGCTCATCAATTCTTAGGCTGCCGATCAGCAAAAATTGCCTACGATTCACATTCTGAACTCAATACTGAGGGTTTTTCCACCCTGGGTAGGTGCCATCAGGTTCAGCAGCAGCTGTGATAGTGCCAAGTCCAGTAGACTTCTGGAATTTAAGGTTGGCACGAAGGATTTGAGCATGTTTGTTAAACTAAAGACCCTGAAGTGCTACGGCCTCAGCAACTTAGAATTTTGCTGAGACACAATCTGAAATGGCATGTTTAGAGGCTGGCATACGGTAGCAAATGCTTTGCCTGGTGGGCAGCTGACCTTACCTCAGGGCACCTTCCTTGTTTCCTACTCCACAGCTGGTAGGCCAAGACTCATCCTGACACTCTGTAGGGATACCGGAAGATCTCTGGACCGTTCTCTGCAATACGCGAAAGTCTAAGTATACAGTGGGCTGGGAAGTAGCCTCTTATACCTGCTTGGTTTTGTGTGCTAGCGCATTTGTGGAGTTCCTGTCTGTCCTGGCAACGCTGCCCTCGACCATGCTAAAATAGGGCTGGGAGTGTAGGTTATGTTTTGTTTCATGAGCGCATAAATATCCTACCTGTAGATCATCAGTACAGGGAGGTGACAGGGCCACTGAAAACGCTGGGCGCCATGAACTCTTCTGAAGACAGATTTCTAGAGCAGGATTTCCCAAAACGGGAGCAATCACAAGGTTTATAAGACTACAGGATCAGGAAGTTAATTGTTAGCCTGTATCAGAAACCCACCCAGTGACATAAAAGGCCATCTCCCTACTTTTCAAAAACAGGAGGTTTCAGGCATGAATTCTGGAGATATTTATGACTCCATTTGGCTTACTTGACCTGTATGAACACAGCCTTAAATGAACAATGCTTACAATGTATGTATTCCCCTCATGCCTATTCCATGGGGGGAAAAAAAATCATTTGAGAGGCAAAGGAACTATTTCAAAGTCATCATTACAGCCAGAGATTATACAAATAGCTTTCTTAGGGTAATGAAACAGCACTTCAGTGCACAGAGGCAAAGTTCTAAGGATTTCAGTCAACTTAGCTCAGTAAGGTTAAAAAAAAAAAAAAGCGAAAAAGCAAAGTGTAATAGTTGGTGCTATGAGGCACTCGAAAGGTAAAACAATGATTACCTTGAGATAATCAATAATAAAAATACTTTCCTTATTGGATCCATAAAATCTAATGCTCATTGACCACTATCATCTTTACAGATAACTGGCTTTGAGCAATGGCGTTCTGACTCACAAGAGCTCGCCTGTTCTCAGAGAAGATGGATAAAACCCAATTTCACTTTGGCTGTTTCCACAGTCATCCTCGCTTTCATCGGCCGTGGACCTGGACTGAGGACTGAGGCCTCTGTGCGAGACTGACACCTTGACCAGAGCAACTGCTCAGCAAGAGCCAACGCTCCCATTCGACCTGCAGACTGAGAATTCGACAACTAAACTTCTTCTACCTACTTTACACTCTCTTGCAGGTCAGTACTTTTATTTGCTTGACCTCATGGGGGCAGACCTTGTAGTGGCAAAGGCTGTGAATTCTGAGGAGCCAGTGATCATCTACTGCTTCCTTCCTCAAACATTAATGATAGAGACAGCGGAGTAAGTGGACCAGGAACACAGCTGCTGTGTCCCCGACAGAGACACACTTACGGACACATAAGCAAGAGCCTTGTCTGCTCTTCTCCAGAAGAAGTTAAAAACAACAACAACAAAAAAAAAACGAGTATACTATTGGAATGTTTAAGATATCCTTCTTACAGGAGAAATACCTCTAAAAAATTATTACTGTGTAGTTTCTCGAGTGTCCTGAACTCAGTCTCCATGAGTTCTTCCTAAACAATGGTTCTACTATTTGAAAGTTGGGAGATTAAAATCTACAAAATAATAGTATATGTAAAAATGACTAACGGTTATGCAACCTAACGGACATCTCACCCCAAATATTGCCCTGCCTTGGAAGAGCTTACATTGCTCCTGTGATAATGTGGGGATTTTTCTGGGTAGCTGAGGTGAGTATCCACACTGGTGTTCATGCTGTTTATGAAAAGGCTACTGGCTGTGAGCACCTCGGTGTTACATGTTTGGCATCACCTTGTGCCCAGTTATCAACTCTGAATCTAACTTCTGTTCCTTCCAGATCACTTAAAGGAAATTTCAATGAGTTTGGTGAGAGGAAAGTGAAAACAGGAGGAAACCTCTGTCTTTAGATCCCCAAATTCAGGAGGCTAATTTCTTCTCCTTGGTTATCAAGCAAGTTTCCACTTCATTAGACGCACTATTTTCGTTTGCATATATAAAACTTATTTCTAAGTGGATGCTTCTTACACCCTCAAAAATAAATACTAGAGAACTAAAAGATTTAAAACATATAAAGCCCAAT